>NC_140222.1:28459808-28696400 GCF_951802725.1 Rutilus rutilus | reverse complement strand
TCCAAACATTGATGTTTTTTCTCAAAACATTGAGATTTTATTGGAGGAAACCTGTTGCCTTAAAATTAAGTAAATAAACATCATGCATAATTGAAAAAAAATAAGTTATGTGGAATTGTCAATTACTTTTCAATTACGCATGAAGTTTTAAGGCAACGGGTTTTCTCACTTTATGTCAAGTCAACTGATCACTTTTTACAGTGTACTTTAGAAACATGAACAGTTTGCACACTGTTTCATCAAGTATTTAGTAGTACTTCATATTTTTTCGTCCCAGTTTTTCTGTTTTTGTTTTTTTTGAAGATTCACTGCCTGTCTCCTCTGTGTAAACAAGCCGTGGTTGATCTTTTCGATTTATTCTGTAGACGAAACTGTGCCATAGTTGTTCCAGAAACTTTTGGACTTGAAGAGGCTTTGATGTCGATCGTGAGCAAAACAGCCGGTTCCCCAAGGATGGTTTAATTGTTCACGATCCTTTATTGGATCGTCCTTGACAATATGGCGACAGATGGTGAGAGAGATCGGTTTAAACCCCGCACCCTTTTGCTTCCCGTCCCCCGCGGTAGCTGTCAGAAAGACCTGGATCATTTCATCAGATGTGTTTTGTTATGACGCTCCAATTCTACACAGCGAAGTGGAATCAGCAAGAGAGTTTGTGTACACAGCATATCAAGGTGTCTTCATGCTGGCGTTCAGCAAGCGGCACTGGGGCGGCGTCCAAAAAACATTCCCTTGTGCATTGTGGAAATGGATTCGCTCTGTAGAGAGTTTGCCAGATATCGTTCTACTAGTTGTCAAATGGATGAATGATGTAGAAAGAACGACTAAAGGTAATTGATTTTGTTTGTCGGTGATGGAGGGGATGCCTGCAGAGCTCCGGTTCATTCCTATCGGATGCTCTGTAAAGCTTGTCTGACCCGAGCAACAACATCCAAGGTGGGCGGAGCTTAACTTTTCGGTGTGACCCCCTCCGTACACTTGACTTCCTGCATCTGCGTGTGTCGTTCGGATGCTCGCAGGGTCTCGAGGAGCCAATATAATGACCCCCATGTCAATGCATCCATCTAGGCAAGGCCGAAGTCAGAATAGACAGTGCTGATGGGACTTCAGAAGCCCTGCCATGAATTTCTCATGTGACTTAAAATAGAAAGTACAGGCAAGCTTGAACATCTCAAGCTTGTTGCCAGGCATTGATGAATTATTCAGCTATAATGGAAAACACATAGTGATCATAAAGCCACATGTGGCAGCAAATTCTTGCAACTACAAATTCTCACTTTGTTTGTTTGTTTCTTTTATTGTTTCGATTTTCTTTATGTAACGTTGGAATGTGGTAGACGGTTCATTCATTTGATTTGACTAAATAAATCTCGTAATTCTACATCTTTATTCTCATCATTTAGATTTTTCTTTTTTAAATAACTTGCATAATTTTGACTTCTCAATATTGCTGTCAATCATTTTCACTTTATTCTCAAAATATGACTACTTTTCTCAAAATATTACTGTTTTATTCTTATAATATTTCTCTTTATTCTCAAAATATTACTATTTTATGTTCACAAAATCTTATTCTCATAATATTACTACTCATAATTTTCACTTTATTTTTAATGACTATTTTCATAATTTTTCTCGTTTACAAAAATATTACTACTTTTCTCAAAATATTACTCCTTTATTCTCAATTTTTACTTTTTCTAAATATTACTACGTTTCTCAAAATATTACTCCTTTATTCTCAATTTTTACTTTTTCTAAATATTACTACTTCATTTTCATAATTTTGACTTTTGTTCACATTATTTCTATTCTCAAAATATTACTCCTTTTCTCATAAATTTTCACTTTATTCTCAAAATATTACTAGTTTATTTTCATAATTTTGACTCTGCTTCAAATATATTTCTATCCTCCAAATATTTCATTTTATCCTCAATTTTGCTACTTTTCTCAAAATATTACTCATTTATTCTCATAATTTTCACTTTACTACTTTATTTCATAATTTTGACTTGTTCACAAAATATAACTACTTCTCAAAATATTGCTCCTTATTTTCATTATTTTGACTCTTCTTAAAATATAACTATTCTCAATTTTACCTTTATTAAAAAATATGCTAATTTATTCTCAATTCAACTTTATTTCACAAAATATAGCTCATTTGTTCTCAGTGTTCATTTATTGTGCTTCTTTCTTTGAATGTTTAGATGTTTTCCTCTCACACTAGCTTGGCTTTATTGTTGTGTGGATCTTTGACTAGTGTTTTTGATGTGACTGGTTTCAGACTGTCATTGTGGAGTTTGTCTGAAAGGACATTTGTCAAGGACACAGTCAGGTCTGTCTTCGATCAGGGGTAATGTAAAATTGCAACACTGTCAAAGCTCAAAACTGTCACGCATGAAAGGAAGCAATATTGTAATTGGGTAATCCATCTTTTTTTGTGACACGCACATCATTTCTCAGGTAAGGTCAGCTGTGGAGTTTGCTGACTGCTTTTACTGAAAGAGAAGAATGACAATTTTATGTTAAATACATTTATTTTTAATTGGGAGATCTGTTTGATCAGGGAAATCCATTTCGTTAATCTAATAAATTCAAAGAGAAAACAGGACATTATTTATTATTATAATCAGCTTTTTCTGGAATATTAATATCATTTTCAATGTGATTATTTTCATTACTATTAAAGCACACTTTCACCCCAAGTTATCAATAGAATGTCTCATTACTGTAATACTGAAAATATAATAACATTAAATAAAATCTGTACACTTATATAGCAAAATATTTTTTTGCTTAAATTAGACCTTGTTGACCATTTTATGATGCAATTATAATATTAATATTTTAATAATGATTTATAATCATTTAAAAATAATTGTATCATTTACATAAGCTTAATAATTATATATAATTATACATTTATAGAAATATTTTTTTTTTTGCAACATAGAATGTTACTGAGATGAGAAATTAAGCAGGACTTATATATTCCCATGATATACACAATGGGAACGAAATGCCCAGGTATTGAATATCCAATATTATATATATTTACTTTTATTCTAGGCCTAGCTACTGAAGGATTAGTTCCTTTGCAGAAATATTAGTATTCACTGTCTCAGAGATGAGTGTACTCAAATGTGGATCTAATGTGAAGTTATAAACTTAATTAGCTCTAAAAACTTGAATTGGAAATGAATAACTAGTACTATAATTGAAAATAAAATCTGTTTGGAACAAAAAAATTATTTGCATTGTATTCAAGCTGAGTGTTTATTGTCTCTTGTACACTCTCACAACTACTTTTGTATGTGATTTGATGAGTAACAGCCATAATTATTTACATTTGAAGATATAACAAATTATTCAGCATTTGACAAATTTTTGTCATTAGATAATGTCCTTACAATAAGTGTCGTACTTAGAAATAGTGAACAAAGATCTGCAGTTCTTTTGAATTTGCAGAGCTTGCTGGAAAAAAGTACAGAGCGCTGGATTTTCTCAGTACTTTCTTCGTTCTTCATATCTCATTTCATCCTCCTTCCTCTCTCCCCTCTTAAGCCTGTTCTCAAAGAGGCCTTAGGATTGTCAGTCCTTTGCAGTGGCTCAGCGCTAATTCCCCACGAACGCCGGGGCATAGACAGTGCTCCCACCCACCGGATTTATATGGTGACAGCAAAAAGGGGAAGCTTGAGCTCTTAGGGGAGTAAAAAGGGAGCACCCGGCAAGTTCCTATTGAGTCAAATGCTCCCCCAATCCCCTCTACCTTCCCATCTTTCCCCAAACCTGGCTCTGTCATGCCGTATAATTGCCCTGAGAGTAGTTTCCCAAAAATATTCATCACTGTTCTTGTGATAAAATAAGGTAAAAACAAGGTGTTTGTTGAACTAAGGGGCCGTTTATATGACACAATTTTCAACTAAAAACGGAAAACTTTATGCATTTTGGCAGTTCATTTAAACGACAATGCCATTTTGGGGGGCCTGAAAACGCGAACTTTTGAAAACAGGTTTCAAAGTGCAAGTTTTTGAAAACTATACCGTTGTCGCAAAAACGTGAATTTGCGAAAACGGTGACATCATGTGTATGCGTATTAGATGTTCAGTCTATGGGTGCGTAGTTTTTATTTACAAAGTAACATCGCCACCTACTGGCCTGGCAGCAGAATAAAGCGTTTTTAGTCATTTCTGCAACAGGGATCGTTTTGACAACGTTGTTGTCCGCAAACTAAAAAGCCATAGAATTTGAGCTGACCTGTGTCTTTTGAATGGTTTCCTAGATCTCCAAGAGTCTAAAGTGGTTGTTGGTCAACAGAAAGACATCAGGAAATAATATACACACTTCACATCTTATAACGTGTATGGATTTAGCATTTAGCATTAGCAAGATTAAAACCTTTTTAATGTAATGTAGCGCAATTTAGTAATGGGGGATTGTAAGTATTGTAATATTTTAATGTATATATTTGTTAATAATCCCAGATATATGTTCATGCTTAAAGGAGAACTCCGGTCAATTTTAACATTGAGCTCATTTTTTTGTACATTTGGAGTGCTGTCAATACAGAGAACAACGACAAAAATCGGTGTTGCCTACACCGAGTTATTCTATTTTTAAAATTTGCACCCTGTTGACTTCAATGGGGCAAGTAGTAAGCCTGCTTTTTAGCCTCTTAACATCCTTTAAGTGTCATTACAAGTGCACAGAAAATGTGAGTGATTCCTTCCGAGTGAACACGGGTGGATCTGACTGCAGTAGATGTTAGAGATATTAATAAAAATGAAGTTAATTCAGCCAGCGCTCATACCTTTGTTTACATCCTGTTTTCGGTGGAAGGCCATAGTAATCGATTGTCGAGTTCACGCGCATAGGTTTAGTACCTATGATCACGCGCGTGAACTCGACAATCGACTACTGTGGACTTCGACCGAAAACAGGATGGGTGCAAATTTTAAAAATAGAATAACTCGGTGTAGGCAACACCGATTTTTGTCGTTGTTCTCTGTATTGACAGCACTCCAAATGTACAAAAAAATGAGCTCAATGTTAAAATTGACCGGAGTTCTCCTTTAATATGTACGTTCATGCAGAAATCTATTTTGTGTTAGTTCTGTTTAGGGCTGTCACTTTACGTTCGAAAATCGATTGCACAATCGATCGGACCAACCAACGCAAGTTTCGAAAACGAAAATAGGGAACCGATTTTAACGGTCTTTTCTCGGAGCGAGTCCAGCTCGTCACGATACGCCCGCAGCGAACGCGCGTCACACAGCAACTGCTGGCTCTGACAAACACACATAACCTTCTGCATAATGTGTCTCTTTTTACAACAAAACTGTGAATTCTGCCGGTATGCAGACAGTCTCATGCATACAGATACAGATTCGGGCTACGGTCTACAATCGCCTACGTAGGCGAAATTTGTTTGACATTTCTAATCGTAAACACAGCCATGTTGAAGACTGGCTTCAAGTCTTCAAAGCGCCCAAGCGCCCTCTTTACGTTCGTCCTAATGCCTGTTAGTTGTCCGTGGATTTGCCCATATTTGTCGTTTAAAATGGAAAATCGATTTTAAAATCGATTCAATGAACACTTATGTTTCAAAAATCGAACAGGATTTTTTCACAAAAGTGACAGCCCTAGTTCTGTTACCTGTGTTGTCAGTGTGCCGTAGACACGCCCATCTTAACGATTTCTATATATCGCTTAGCCTGCCCGAAATGTCTATACATATTTCATGTGTGACTGATATGTTGAAAATCGGGTGACTCACTAAATCAGTAAGTCAGTGACGCCCTTTGTCGGTAGGGAATAGTAAGATGGCCACTCGAACACTTCCGGTGGCTTCACCGCCTGCTGGCAGTTTAGAACGCAATGAGTGATCCAGTCATTTATATAGATCAGTGGATAAATCCCACAAAGCGCGAAAACGTTAACGATGCAGCAGGTTTTACACGGGACATCCTCTGCTTCTGGTTAGCCTGCTGTCGTGTGGTCTCTTTCCTAGAGACAGTGTAAGTCTGCCAGCTGTCACCGCTAGGCCAGTGTTGTCTAGCCATTGCAGAGATTAGAGCTGGTTATTGGAAACCGCAAAATCAGGCAGTGTGCCACAGGATTAAGGAAGACGCTGAAGTAGGCCAGGCTCTCATCCAGAACAAAAATACGGGGGCCACTGTCCCAGAACATCGGCCGTGTAATAAAGGTTAATCCTTCTATTTTACACCGGCACATGCCTGTCATATTTCTGTCTAGGTTGGACATTGTGTTATGCTGCCGTTCTGACAAAAATAAGTATATACTCCATGGCTTTCATTTCATTTAAGGTTATGTTCATGATTCTAGATTGACACAGAGTGGGTGTTAAACAGCATTACTTTTTTTGTGTTTTTGCGTTTTCTTAATTGCTGGTAATCAGTCTTACAATGAGATACGAGAAGCTTATTATCCAGCAAGCTTGAGGAAACCCATTCAAGGTTTGAATTCCCTCCTCTCTTGCTTAATAAAACCAAGCACTTATTTCTTGATGCCTGTTTGTTGAAGGCTCTGCACACATTTCTCTAATGAAGCCTGTTTAAAAGAAAAATCTAGTGTAATTGACATTATTTTTCACAATTGTGACTTTTTTCTCATATTAACCACTTTTTCTTGTAATTGCAACTTTATACTTCAGAACTGCAACTATTTTCTCGTAACTGACACTAAATCTCACAATGTGACTTTCTCATAATTGCAACTTTATTTCTTCTCTTTATTAGTTGCGACTTTATATTTCACAATTGTGACTTTCTTGTTATTGGCACTATATGTGACTTTCTGACATTTGCGACTTTATATCTCATAATTACAGCTTTATTTCTTGTAATTGCAACTGTTTCCTTGTGACTTCTATACTACAAACTTTTGTCTCGCAATTGCAAATTGATTTTTTCTCGAGATTGCCACTACATCTCACAATGTGCCTATTTCTGACAATTGCGACTATATCTTAATTACAGCTTTTTCCTCACAATTGCGACTTTTTTTTCTCATTGTGACTCCTGTAATTGGAACTTCATATCTCACAATTGCAACTTTTTCTCAATATTGGGACTACATATCTCAAAATGTGTCTAGTTGCAATATCTCCAATATCTTTTACTTTGAGGCAAAACTGACTTCCATCGGCACCAATCACAAGCCTGACTACGTCCTTTTTCAATGAGGGTTTTTTCCGCTTGTGTGTCATAATGGGTGTCCCATGTTTTGTTTGTAAATCAAGCTGAAGCATATATTGCTTATATAGATGAGTATTTTCAAGAAGCGAAGTTTGACTCCAAACTTAACCTCAGGCTCATTATCCTGCAACAGCTGCTGGTGTCAAATGGTTGTCACTGTGTTCTCAGATTTATACTGGTCGACTGAATGCAGTGATAAATGTATGGAGTCATGTTCTAGTATGCATTGTACATTTTCTATCAAAAGCTAAACTAGTCAAGAAGTTACAATCTCTCTTTTTAATTCACTAAAGTGAGCCAAGAGTGTGAGTGTTTGATTTGATCAGTGTGAATTTGCCAGGCTTCATCTTTGCCATTCAGTCGAGTTCGAACTTCTCAAGGCAGTTGAACTCTACTCAGACAGAGATTAGAGCAACCATTGATTTTGAAACACTTTAAAAACTGTTTTTTCTTTGACACTCGTTTCGACAGCGAAACCTCAGTGCTTAACCCCTTAACTGTCACCACCCCCCCCCCCCCCCCCCCCCCACCCCCCTCCCTTTTTGAGCGAATATGTGAAAATGCACTCTCCAAACTTAAATGGTTGTGATTCATGAATGCTTGGGAATACAGACCTAAGGTTGGTCTCTTTTTAAAAAAGGCACTCAGCAGAAGTAAAAGCACTTCAAAAAATTAAATTGTAAAAAAGTATAGAAGTTTAAGTTTACTGTAAATCAAATGTACTGTATTCATTTTTTTATTTTATACAAAAATATATATTTAACAAAATAGTTTTTACTATAAAACTGCTATAAAATCAAAGCCATATGTCTAACCAAGTTGTGTTCCAAATTTGAAGTTGTCTATACCACAAAAATGGAAGTTCCTATGATATTTTGTTTAGGTGGTCATTTTGCCAAAAATAGTCATATTCCATTGTTTTTTTGGGGGGTGGGGTCAGTTGGGGATGCATTCCTGTTACAAATTAATACATTTCTGTCAAATCACTTTTATCACAAAATAGTTACCAAATATGAAACCTTGAGTCTCAGACCTTTCAGACGATATGCGATGTCAAGATTAGAAAAAAAACCCCGATTTTTTCAGCGGTAGGAGGCCACTTTGAAATCAGATTAAAAGCACAGTTTCCATGGTAACACATTGTCTGATTTCAAAACGGATGAATTTTGAGTTAAGCTTTCAAATGATACCTAATTTATGATGATTACTAAAATATGTGCTAGGGAAAAAAGGCAATAAAAAGAGCGTCAAATGTCCTGTTAGTGGGACAGTGACAGTTAAACTGCAGTTTTATAGATGCCATTATATTCTCACTGCCAGTTTATGGATTTCTAGCCTTTTTAGGTTTCCATCTCCCAAACATGTTTATTCTAAAGCCTAGTGAGCTGCCTAAAGAGGCAGTATTTTAAGGGATCACAGGCATACTCTCGATATGAATTATTCAGTTTTTTAAGATACCTTGTTTTAAGCTAATGCTAATGCATTGCGCTTAAGTTCAGTAAAAAATAAGTTAGATGGTGGATGAGGAAATGTTGGTTATAAGTTGTATTTTATTCTGTAAAGAATTTTCTTATTAGAGTAGCATGCTGTTAGCTTAGCAACATGCTAACTGAGTCGCATTCTTGTGTGAGAAGTGCTGTTTTGTGAGTTGCTGCCTATGTAGTGGGCTCTGAATCAGTCACATATATAGTTCCATAATGGCTAGGATGCTGCCTATGTAGACAGCAAGGCAGCTTTCTAGTTTTTTAAATGGAGCCACTATGCCAGAGGTGAATTTGTGGGGTTTTGCCAAAGGCTTCTGATAATTGTGAGGAACGGGGTAAATTACTGAGATAAAGACTGAACATCAGCTTTCATGCAGCAGGAGAATAAGAAGCGGTTTTCACTGGTGCTTGATAACTCCAGCTAATAGTGTCTAATTGCTCTTGCTGATTTGTAAGCTGCGAGAACATTGATTAAAGGCGAATTAAAAGTCATGCACAGGGTTTGCCAACAGCTGGAGGCTGTTGGCAAACCCTGTGCATGACTTTTAATTCGATTGTCCTTGCAGCTGCTGCAACTTGCAGGAAAGTATGGCAAATCTCAACCAAAGGTCACGCTTTGACTGAATGAAATGTAGCTTATCTATTAGGCCATTAGCTCAGTGCTGCACTAAGATTCTGTGCAAGTAAGATGCATTTCAGGCGATCCAACGAGTGTAAATGTGAATCTATTTGTAGCTATTTGCAATTGTAGCATCAATGCTAATCAGTCCTGATGTGTCCTGGCCTTCTTAAAAGGTTATTAAACAGGACTAAAGTTATTCTTCAAAAGAATCAGGGGAAGTAAAACTATTTTTTTTTTTTTTTTTGACAGTGTTTCCAAAATCACATGCTATGAATCCAAATCCACTCTCATGGAAAGCTAAGCTAACCTTGGCCAGGCAGTCTGAAGTGATTCGTTTTGACAGGGTTAGAATGCCAGCCAGTGAAGGGTGTCATATAATCCATTCAAGCCAAAGAGACGACCGCAGGACAGCGTCCAACCTCCGCATTGTGACCTAGCTAGGCCATGGCCTTTTCTGATACTGCCCAAAGACATTTCTCATGCAATACCAGGCTTCACGCTTCTTCAGCTCTCGCGTCTTTCTAATTAAAAGCTTATGCAACTTCAGTGTTATATTCGCCCCCTAATGGAATGCGTTGTAATTTTATTGCCCTGTGTTTACGTGTAATTGGCCCCAAGAGTCAATTGTGCCAATGAATTGGCAGTTAGGATAAGTATCTCGAGAGGTTCATGGTGGAAGGCATCATAATTAGATGCGTCCTTTCTTGCATGAGTATGTTTTTTTATTACTTTTAACGCTTTCATTTGTTCTTGCCATTTTTTTCCCTTGACTTTTAAAAAATCTAGACTTTTAAGACTTTTATGAAGACTGCATATATGATAATTAATCTCTGGGTAGTTTGGTAAGGATATCTCTCTTATTTATATATTTAATTTATTTTGTAATATTTTAATCTATATAAAAGTTTATAGTTTGGATACTCTGATGTCTACGGTAGCAATCAAAATAGAGTAAATCACCTTTTGAAAGTAACTTGATGCCTCAAATAAAGGTTGTACATTGTTACGCAGGTGGCGACAGGTGACTGTTAAAAAATGTATTTGTCATTGAATCATTTATTTAAAGGTATAGCGTAGGATCTTTTCCGAATTTTAGATAAGACCCGCCCTCTCCACTTTTTGAATAAGTTGGATTGATTCACCAGAATGATTGACAATTAGGAGGACCAATAGTATAGGTGATCCACCCGGAAGTAAAAAATCCTCCGCTATACCTTTAAGAGATTCATTCAAAAACACTGATTCAACCAGTAATGCTTCATTACTGGATGAATCAGCATTTTTGAACGAATTTGAAGTGAAGTATTTATGAGTGAGCCATTAAATCATTCATTCAAACCAATTTTTTTTTTTTTTACATTTTTAAATGTCATTATGGGGTATTATGGCACACTTAACTAGTTACTTTGGAATATGTGTCCATATTCCACTTAGTTTTATATGATTTTATTACATACTCACAAGTTGATGGTGTTTCATGCTGGCGGTCAAATTCATAACATCGAGTCATGGTAATAAATGCTTTAAGTTTATGACACCGTTCTCGTGTGTAATCACAATCTTTATACCACTGCTGTAATCCTCTTAATTTATTTCCTCAGCTTTGAGCATCCCTAACACATCAAGTGACTAGCAGCACTCCTGTCAGTGCCGTGTCTCAATTTGCAAGGGCTTACAGAGAGGATGTTAATTTACGGGTACTGTTGACTGTGCCCAAATGCCAGGGGTGTCATACATGGCTGACCTACTTTACTCCCTGTCCACATGCATGCTGACTGCAGTGCTGCTAGGACCTGGACTACCCAGTGGAACTCATTAGCCGCTACGTAACTACAAGGAGAACCGAACTTATGATATACAGAAGCGGAAGGTCATTTATATATGGTGGAAAATATTGTGAGGTGTGCGTTTTGACATTTTGAAGATGATACCATAGGCAGGAATTAATTTATTTAATAAATATATATATAATAAATTTGGAAATGCTTCAGGATTTGGGCTCTCTTGGACGTGTTGTGCTGAGTTAAATCTGATGAGTCATGCCATAATTGAGTATGACATTCACCATCATTGTAATCTGAGCTACTTCACTGAACACACTCCAGTGACTTGTGAATGTTGAAAAACAAAAAACAAGATGTTAATAACTCAGAAATAGCTCAGAACGAACCACAGAAAAATCAGCCAGAAGTGATGTTTCATTCCTGAATTAAATGATTGCAAATGTGTTTTTGAATGACACACTGAATGATTCAATTACTCAATATCAAAGACAGCCTCTTGTTTACTTGCCTGAATGAATCAGTTTTAAACGATTGGTTATAGTAAATGATTCACTGACTCACTCATAAAGACACCCAGCTAACGATATTTGGTTCCCAGGAAATTCTGAGAATGTTCGTTTTTGTTTCCCGGAACGTTCCAAAAAATGCATTTTTAAGATTCCTTTTTGGTTGTCCAGGAACGTTTTTTTCATGGAAATAGAATATTCTTTTTATGTTTGCAAAAATATAAGCTAAAAACAACCAGTAGTGAACATTCTGTATTGGTTCTCCTTGGGTTATTCAAAAAAAACCTCCCTGCAACGTTCTGGAAAGAATATTTTATGGTTATAAAAAATAAATCTAATCTTTACAGAACATTCTGTGTAGATTATCTTTAAGTTATTACACACACACACACACACACACACACACACACACACACACACACACCAAAACTCACTGCAATGTTCTGGGAAGGTTAGTTCTTATTTGGTTCCCAAAAATAACCAAATATGAACCATATGGGACCGTTCTGTGGTGTTTTTTTTTTAACAAATGGGTTTTAGTGAATTATTCAGTGACTTACTGATAATAAACAATCTTGTTTAATTTTTAAATGAATTCGTTTTTTAACAAATCAATGGTAAATAAGTCATTGACTTGTTCATAAAGACAAATCACTTGTCGCCACCATCTATATTAGCGACGTAATTTGCCTGCTAATCCCAGTGCTGTTGGAGTGAATATCAACAATATTTGCTCATCGCACGGTTAATTAAATTCAAGGACCAGAACTAAATATTATACTTAAAAAATGCTAACATGCTTATGCGAAGTGTGAATGGCCTAACATTTTAATATGAGTGCCAAAATAAATATGCTTTCAGTTTGTGATAAAGGCTCATGTGATCACTGTTCAGTAAAGGCAAATGGACCTTTAATGACAAAATCATTAGATTGCAACTCAAAGTTGCGCTTTAATACTGGTGTATATTGAAGACTTTCCATTATAATGGTGTAAATGAGTCAGATGGCCTGAAGGCTGTGAGTCAGACAAAACTGTGAAAATGGCAAGACTTGCGTCATTGGTTTCTCTCCATTTTTCACATACGTGTGACTTTATGGCCAACAGCCATTGTTTTCAATGTCATTATCAACATCCTGTGGAGAAACTGTGCGAGAATATGCCAATTGAAAGTGGATGTAAATAGCGTCTGTTCATCTGGTAATGAAACCAAATGGCTCTTATCTTAATCGAGAACTGTATATTCTCTCAAGGTCAAGACCTTTTGGCCTTCGTCACATATGTGACCCTGGATCACAAAACCAGTCACAAGTAGCACGGGTATATTTGTAGCAATAGCCAACATTGTATGGGTCAAAATTATCGATTTTTCTTTTATGGCAAAAATCATTGGGATATTAAGTAAAGATCATGTTCCATGAAAATATTTTGTAAATTTCCTGTTGTAAATATATAAAACATTTATTTTTGTGAGTGAATGCAGCAGAATTGCGAACATAAATGGACAACTTTAAAGGAGATTTTCTCAATGTTTAGATTTTTTTGCACCCTCAGATTCCAGATCTTGGCCAAATATTGTCCTATCCTAACAAACCATTCATCAATGGAAATCTTATTTATTCAGCTTTCATGTGATGTATAAATCTCAATTTAAAAAAATGTACCCATGTGACTGGTCCAGGGTCACATATTTATGCAAACACTTTCAGAATGTTTTGATTACTGAAAACAACTCTATGAAGATGATGCCAGCAAAGGTTGTCCGTTTACGTTCTGCTGTCTTGATTCCCACATTTAGTCAGTACCAATCCAATTTTTTGACCTAATTATCCAGCTCCTACATCTTAGCTGGAGCCAAGGATCAGATCATCTAACCCGACTTCAATGAGCCAAGATAAAACCAGCATTAAGCGCCTTGCCAAGCAGCTGTCAGGTAGAGCATACATAAATTTATTCACAGGATTGTGAGCCAATAAAAGCGAACGTTCGAGTCTTTCTTGTTGGAGGAGGTCCATCAAGGAGCCGTGGTCAGTGTCTTTGTTCTGGTAGGTCATGTTCATAGACCATGATAATCTAAATAATTCATCCCATCAGGAAACTGAGCAATGCCAATCAATAGTAGCATTGTGGCCTTTCTATTCTCACCTGTATTAAATATGCATGTTAAACAAGTCATGTTCCCAGTTTGCGGTGAACCATTGCCTTTCTTCCCTGAAACACAATTGATATTCTATCCCCTCAAGAGTTGTGTGTGATTGTTCTGCGCTGCTTCTACAATAGCTTGTCATCGCTCATTAGCTTTTAGCTGATTAGCATGTCTGTTCATGAACCAGATCAGGTGAAGTTTCATGAATGCTTTTAACCTTCCTTTGTTTAAGGTGATATGATTTTATTCATGTTCATATTCTTACGTTAAAACTGAAACATACAGTGCATTTATTTATTTGTTTAAACAACAGCCAGTCATATCGTGATTTCGGTTTTATTTACAACTAAACTATTTGTAGTTTTAGAGCATAAACATGCTTTCCAAACATCAGCCTCAACTGAGTTGCGATTGTGTCGGGATCGTTTTCCAGGGCCGTGTTGAAACGTGACCCATAAAGTCTTTCATTTTCAACTGCTGTTAAATTTTCGATTACTTTCTGATCTGTATCTTTATATCATTTACTAATACTCTTGTCTTTCCAAACCTGTATGGCTATTTCTTCTGTGGAACATAAAAGTAAGTCAATGTAAGTCAATGGGGTCCAAAATAACAACAACATTTGGACCCCATTGACTTTCATTGTATGAATCATTTTCCACAGTGTTCCACAGAAGAACGAAAGTTGTTCAGGTTTGTAATGACGAGTCATTTTGTGCTCAAAATTATTAAAGCCGTAATTGCTTTTTGCTCTTTCAGCATTTCGCAGTCTCTGCTCCTTGTTTGTCATCTCCTTGAACTCCCAAACGTCTGCTGAATCCACTAACATCCCTGGTCTCAGTTGGCTCCTGTTCTCCAGCTAACACACTGATGCCCTTGTCAGCTTTTGTTTGGCCAAGGGTACCGTTGCCTCTTTGGAGTACGTCTTCCCCTTGAGACGGCCCCTCCAGGGAGTCCACATTCACCCTGAGCATCTGTCATTTGCCCCTTCCTCATCCTCGCTCCGCTTCATCCCGACTGACTGTCTCCTCACTGGCCACTGTAAGGTTTCCCCGAGCTGCAGATGATAGACGGGCTTGCGGAGCAGCGAGAGACAGAATGAGGAGGATACGTACGGTTATGTAAAGAGATGTGTGGGCAGCATTTGAAATCGATGTGAGTTGAAGAGTGCCATCAGCAGCACTAAACTAGTGCAGATCCAGTGGTGAAATATGGGAAAGTTGACGCCTCCACACACTTCCCTTCAGCTTACGGCCGCTCCATGAGTTCTCGCACCTGCCCTAGAGTTTTTTTCCCCTTCCAGTGTGTGCGTTCAATATTCCTTTTTATGTGCTTTCTCTCTAATTAAGGTACTAGGTTGCCTTAATTGCTCCTGGTCCGTATCATCTGTTTAATTGTGTTTTTCCCCCAATCCCAGATAGACTTTTCTCTCTGATGTTTGTACGATTTCAGCCTGCACTTATACTGCTATTTTTTCTTTCTCATCATTAAACCTGGTCTTGTTTATATCCTGAATTCGACAGGAACATCAAGCACCACCTAGTTACATGTTTTTCCCACTCAAAACAAGTACTCCTTCAAAAGTTTTGAATGTTTTTCATTCCTTTTCATTTCGTCTTGCTCTAAATAGTATGGTTCCACAGGATGCGTTAATTTAAGAATTCTTATGGTTGCATAAAGAGACGAAAGACAAAAAAGTGCCCCCAAAGTACACTTAACTTAAGTAGACTTAAAATGGTAAATTAAACTTGGGTCATACTTAATTTATCATTGCATCTGATAACAAAATATCAAACAAGTGTTATTTTAATATTATTTATTTACTATTATAGTATTTTTAATATTTTGAATTAGCTTTTGTTTTATTTGATCAGTTTTCATTTGAATAGTTTGTCTAATATTTATATTTTATTCCAGCTTTATTTCAATTTTATTTTAATAGTTTTATTTTTATTTTTAGTTAACAATAACACTGTTAAGTGACATTTATTTTAAAGAAATATAACACACTTTTCAACCAAAGCACTCCCCCAAAAATGTAGTTTGTTAGGTTTTAAATGACAAAAATTTGTGGTTTTCAAATGTGAACAGAACATGGTTAATGTGATTGACTACACATTTAAAATCAGCAGTTGGTGAGATATTTAGCTTTTAATGCAATTTAGACATTTGTACGTGTGATTAGAATGTCCAAGTACTTTTTTTGGCACCTATTTTAGATTATTGACGTTCTCTTGTATCGATATTTTATGTATTAACCAGCCTCTCAACAGCTGTTATGGGGAAAAACACTAATTGCTTGATTTGCCCTTCACGTATCGACTAACAGCTGTTATGTAATTCTCAGGTGACATGCTACCTTGCTGAGGTGAACAACAGAGCAAAGAGGTAGCAATGTCTCTCATTTACTCCTGACAATATCAGGTCGAGGCCAGATCCATTTACATTCCATGGCAGATGAAGCTAAAATTGGAACTAAAATGCATTTCAAAATCGCTACAGATTCATTTTTAACTCACTCTCATGTCATTCTAAACCTGTATGACTGACTTCTGTGGAACAAAATATATTTTGAAAAAGTGTTTTTTGTCCATACAATGAAAGTCAATGGGGTCCAATGTTGGTTTTGGGCTCTATTAATGTTAATTGTATGGACAAGAAACTTTCTTCAAAAATATAATCTTTTGTGTTCTCCAGAAGAAAATAAAGTCATACAGGTTTGAAATGACATGAGAGTGAGTAAATGTGTAAATGTAAATTGTCAATTTTACATTTAAAAGGTCCTTTCAGGGGGCAATATCATTTTAAATGTATGTTTTAAAACTATGCAATCATATAGTTAGAGCACCTCTCTTCCAGCAATCTGAAGTTATTGCACGTCAGCATGACATATAAATTCATATGGGAGCACTTTCCTGAAGACAATTAAATTTAATAAGCTGTTGAAATATGGTTTGTTGACATCTCTGAGGGGGAGAGACGGGGTGGAAAGAAAAGTGGCAGGGTGTTAATCGTTGCCTATAATATTAGTATTCATGATTTTCTGACATAATGACCCATGACATCTGAGTCATAGTCAGGTGTAGTTTTCTATTCACCTCACTCACGTCACTGCTGATTGTTTGAAGCAGTTGTCTATGCTGATTGGACAGCTTCTTAGTGTCAACTGATACGGGTTTGAACCAGGGGCTGTTCATGTGTTTGGGTTACCAGAGATGATGGGGGGAGGGAGAAGAAGAGTTGTGCAGGGGAACATCTTGAAATACCACTGTTATATGTTCAATAATATCCTGGTACTCAGAGATTGGACTAATAAACTTCTGAACCCAAGGTGAGTCTCATTATGTTAAGCTTTAGCACCAGTGTGGGCCTAAATGTTCAAGATTTGATTAAAAATGCACTGACTGGGATGTCTTCGATTGACATTATCAAGCTGACATTAAAATATTTATCTTTTATGTATTTTTATTGAAATGCTAACTAACAGAAATCGGCATAATCATAGTGACTTTGAAGCCATTCCTATCTCAAAGATTGTTAGAGTACATTTATTTCTTGGCTTATAAAGATGAAAAAATAAGTCATGATCTTAAGAGGGGGTTAAGCCATCTGAGATTTTTCAATGTTCATGTGTAAAGTGCTCATGACATATTTGTTCTCCTTTTATTTTTAGGCAAGTTTAGTCAAGAAACTATCAAGTTTCTGTTTCATATTGCATTTAAACTTAACCACTTGATGTTTCAGTGGCTTACAGTTTAAAGACCTGTTTTCACCAAGGCAAAGTGGCCATAAAATTTGGTGCAATATCATCATCCAACTCCAATATGCAAACACAGTGTTAGATGGGGAGAATGGAAATGCAAATTCACTTCCTGACAGTAGGTGGTGGTTACAGAAAAGCAGAAATATCCCAGTTAGGTACACAACGTAGTGCTGAGCCTTATTTGTGTTTCGTTTGGAGTTTAAATTCATTAAAATTGCAGTTTTACTGCTTGTAAAACACTAACTTTACTGCAAGAAATTGTCTGAAAATGTGTTGCATCCAGCACAACTTTTTTATGGCCTATGTTTTTTAAAACAACTTTAGATATAGTTCAGGGTGTCCGCGGGGTCTTATGCATTGTGTAAAATTTAGGAGGATCTGTTGACAGAAATGCAATATCATATACATAACTATGTCTTGAGTGGTGTATAAAGACCTTACTTATTAATAAACTGTTACGTTTTAATTACCTTGGAATGAGCCATTTCTATCTACATACACCGTGGGTCCCCTTACATTGAAATGCGCCGACATGTTTCTACAGTTTCTAAAGAAACCTCATCTTTTCCTGTCGGCCACCCTAACTTCTGTTGGTTGCAGTTTGCAACCTCACCACTAGATGCCGCTAAAAATTACACAGTGCACCTTTACATTTTGTATCATCTTTTCATTATGTATATTTGTCCAAAGAATTGTACTAATTTGTCAATTAATTCTCTTTTGCTTCGTTCCCACCCTTCTGAATTATGTTGCATTGATAAGGAATTATCACAAACTAAGACTGTTTACTTGTGCTATCTTACAATCAATATATGTAGTAAATGTAAGTTAAAGTGTTGCCGATGTAACCGGTTAAAACTTGAAGTGGTGATGAGGTCTTAAAATGAATGGAAACTTGAAAGAGTCTTAAAAAAAGATCTTAAAAGGTATTTTTTTAAATTTAACTCCATGATTCCTGTATATACCCTGTAGTTATACATGCTCGTACATAAATGTTGGTGAGAAATGGGTAGGCTTTTTTTACGCTACCTCAGAAGTGGTTATAGTTGAGAGTTGCAAAAATCATGATTCATCAATACCTGTTTTTTTGTGTTCTTGTCTCTAGGTGTGAGGTGCAGTGATTCAGCCCCTGTAAGGTAGGGAAGGGGCATGGCGGGTTGTCCATGCCTGAGCTTACCGGGGCTGCTTGTGCTCCTAACCGCTGCATCCATAACACATGGTCAGAGCTGCCCACAGC
Organism: Rutilus rutilus; assembly: GCF_951802725.1. Taxonomy (NCBI): domain Eukaryota; kingdom Metazoa; phylum Chordata; class Actinopteri; order Cypriniformes; family Leuciscidae; genus Rutilus; species Rutilus rutilus. The sequence continues at coordinate 28,677,636 of NC_140222.1, read as the reverse complement.
GCTGTGACTGCATCTCTCATCAGAGAGCTGTAATGTGCCAGAACAAGCGCCTGGGATCTATTCCTGGGGGCATCCCGGCTGACACACGGCTCCTGGATCTAAGCTGCAACAGTTTACGCTGGGTGGAGTACAATGAATTGGCGACTCTCTCGAGACTTGAGGAGCTAGACTTGAGTGAGAATCTCATCAGCGTATTGGAGCCTAATGCCTTCTCCAGCTTGCTTAATCTTAGAGTGTTGCGTCTGCGAGCCAACCAGCTTAAACTCGTGCCCATGGGTGCCTTTTCACGTCTCACCAACCTCACCACTCTGGACCTAAGTGGGAATAAACTGGTCATCCTGTTAGACTTCACCTTCCAGGACTTGAGGAACCTCCGCAATTTGGAAGTTGGTGATAATGACCTGGTGTACATTTCAAACAAGGCTTTCCTGGGATTGGTGGGACTCCGGGAGCTAACCATCGAGAGGTGCAATCTGACTTCTATATCTGGACAGTCTCTTTCCTACCTTCGAGGCTTGGTGACTCTTCGATTACGCTACCTCAGTATCTCTTCGTTGGAAGAGCAGAACTTTCGCAAACTGGGTGGACTGCGGGCTCTTGAGATTGACCATTGGCCCTTCCTTGAGTACATCTCTCCGCACAGCTTCCAAGGTCTCAACCTGTCTTGGCTCTCAATTACCAATACCAACATTTCCACCGTGCCTACGGGTGCTCTTCGCAACCTGATTCACTTGGCTAGCCTCAATCTGTCTTACAACCCTATCTCGGTTCTTGAGTCCTGGGCCTTGAGGGACCTTGTCCGCTTGAAAGAACTGCACCTAGTTGGTACCAACTTGATATCAGTACAGCCCTATGGTCTTGGAGGCCTGCAACAGATACGGTTGCTCAACTTGTCGAACAATGGGTTGGTGACCTTGGAGGAGGGATCCTTCCACTCGGTCAATACGCTGGAGACGTTACGTGTAGATGGGAATCCTTTATCCTGTGACTGCCGCCTACTGTGGATCCTGCAGCGCCGTAAGACCCTCAACTTCAACGGAAAGTCGCCCATTTGCGCCACACCCTTGGAAGTGCGAGGAAAAGCCCTTAGTACCTTTTCGGACTCTGCGCTCTTTGACCATTTCACCTGTCAGCGGCCCAAAATTCGTAACCGCAAGCTGCAACAAATGACGGCACGTGAAGGCCAGGTAGTGTCGTTTGTATGTAGAGCAGATGGAGACCCAACTCCGGTCATCTTTTGGATTTCACCTCAGCGCCGACGTATCACCACCAAGAGTACTGGGAGAATCATTGTCTTGCCTGAAGGTACGTTGGAGATACGTTACGCCCAGGTAACAGACAGCGGCACTTACATCTGCATAGCAAGCAATGCTGGTGGCAACGATACCTACTTTGCCACCCTGACAGTCAGTGGATTGCCACTGGATGGTGCTCTGGCAGCGAATCGCACCTACTATGTGGGTGATCTTAATGACACTAACTTAAATGACACGCGTGTCTTCCTGAAGTTCACATTGGATCTTAAGACCATCCTGGTGTCCACAGCAATGGGTTGTATTATGTTTTTGGGTGTTGTGCTTTTCTGTTTCATTCTCTTGTTTGTGTGGAGCCGAGGACGAGGTCAACACAAGAACAATTTCTCAGTAGAGTATTCATTCAGAAAGGTAGATGGTCCGGCTGCCAGTGGGGGTCAAGGAGGAGCACGAAAGTTTAACATGAAGATGATATAAATTGGACAGTTTGAAGGGGTAAAGCGCACATTATTGTTATTTCAAACTGGAATATATTTCTAATACCAGTCCTGCGTATAGCTATAGGTCCAGATTTTAAGACTCAGAGGGTTTTAATGGGAGTAATGTAGTTACTGAGAGGTACTTTACATCAGCAGTTAATTATAATCTAACATTACTTTTGGGGTTTTGGGACATTTTACACAATTATTAAGACATTTATGATGAATTGCATCTGTGTGGGGTTGGCTGGCATTAGGGACTCATTTTGAACTTTTTTCATGTGAGAAGGCCAAGCTTGTAGTAACGTGTAAGTTCAACGTGTAAGTTCTTAACGAGAGTTCAAGTGTGCTCTTAATATTTTGGAGGTTATTGTGGGATTTAGAAATATTTTTAATTTAGTAATAGTTAATGATTATTAAATGGGTGCTTTCTGCTTGCCAAGAAATTGCCAAGTCCCTCCAAAGTAAAAAAAAAAAAAAAAAGGTATATTATTGCATTTTGCCTAAGCAATTGAATTTAAGTGTCCAATGGTCTGTAGGCATGGGCATATATTTCACACTGCCAATGAAACAAGGATTTGTTGTTGGAATAGCTTCAAATCTCACCCTGTTAACCACTGGGTTGCTAGAAGACTGTTTAAAGAATTCAAACGGTTTAATTAAATCTTAGTTGATTTTATTTGCTCTGGATAATGAGGCCTGATTACGACTGCTTCTATATTACACTGCCACCTACTTCTGAGTCATGCCCGCATAAAGTTAAACGCGCGCACACACACATACAAAGGTACTGTAGTTACAAAATAAAAAGCACATTGTATTTATAAAGCATTAGGTATTTATCAGCTAAACACCAATAGCCTCAGTATCTACACTGGGTTGATGACATTTTGTATCTTATTGTATATATTGATGTTTTGTGTGTACATTTTGGTGCCCTGTTTTAATTGTCAAATTAATGTGAAATACTTTTATTCAATATAACATGTTCTTAAATTAATCAAAGATGATGTGTGAAACTCTTTAAAAGAAATCTGAGTATTTTATTACCGGTGGTGACGATAAAAATGGTCTTTATGCCTCTTCTATGTAAAGTGTGTAAAAGGGAATGTCAATCTCATCAATTGTTTCATGTTATTTTGCATGAGTACAAAGTGGGAAACAATACAATCAAAGATAGCTTTTTCTGTACAAGTCACTGATCCTTTGATCCATCATGGAGTTCTTATGCTTATAATGTCTGTTTATGAATGGTATTTTTGAGGCGTTGGACACAAATTTTTCCCTGCTCAAGTGCTGCCGCTTAAAATGAAACAGGAAGGCACTTTACAAAGCTCTTCTGCTGCCCCCTAATGTTAAATTATGTCAGTTTAAAGAACACAGGGTATCAGGCTCAACCTTATTGCCTTCTATTGGTCAATCTAAGCTTAAAATAATTAGATTATCAGATCTGTTTGAGCAGATCAATACGCCCTGTCTTATTTTAAGCAGCATTGTGTACATTTCAAAACTGCCATAATTTGTCATCAACTACTGTAAAACTAATTAAACAAAGCTTTTTTGATATTTTTTGTAAAAAAAAGTCATTTTACAGCTTTATTTTAATGTAAAATAAATGGGGATCCACAACATTTTTATGTTCTAGATGTTTTTATTCTTAAATATGTTAAGAATATTGTTCTTATATTGTACTATTAAAAAATATGCTGTTTATAAAAGCATGTATCTAAATCCCTGTGTTGGAATGTCTTCTTTTTCTGATTCTTCTTATTTATATCTCAAGCAAGGTTATAAATCAATCTAGGTTTTTTGACTAATTTATGTAATCTAATAAATATATCTCAAAGGACAGAGCTTCTTTAAAGGTTCTCAACTTTTTAATATTTTTTCAGATGCGAAAAGGAGGTTCAAAATAAATATTTAGATAAAACTGATATAGGCTAAACTAAAATTTAATGCTTTTATTTTTAAAACCAGGACAATGTAACCCAATCAGAGGGGAATAGCCGTGCTATTGGGCCGAATAATGTCAGTTTAACATTATTTGTCTTCAGGTTTACATCGGTAATAACCAGCTTACAAACCACCAGCCCTGATTCTCTAAAAAGTGACTATTTTTGCCTAAAAAGTTTCATTAAGGACAGCCGCTTGTCAGCATACTTCGATTCGGTCCTACAAACTTTGAATGAAATGACATGACAAGTGAGCAATTGTTGGCCGTAAATAAGCATCTGGTATTGTCATCTCATGTGTGCACAAGAAAATGTCAGTTATTTTCTTTTCATGACACTTTTCTACTGGACCATCTGCTTTCTAAAACGAAACTACACAAAACAAAGTTGTTTACTGCAGGATTTAAAAAGCACAGACATATAGGCAAATAATAATATTAAAAAAAAAAACATTCAAAACATAAGTAAAATGTTTAAAGTGGGGTATGACCATTTGACGTGGCCTCTAAATTAGTGACATAAATTTAAGCAATATCACACTGGTTGTGATTCTCACACGACAGCCCCTTTTATTTTATATCTTAAGTACATAAATGTAATTGTAATACAAAACGAAAGTGATCTGATGTCTTGATGATGTCGTAGATTTAGTTGTGCGTGGCCAGGAATTTTGTACTTGACAGTCTATGAATAAATTGAAAAAAGAGAAGTGTCATGTTTCACTTTCACACCAAAGATGCAAGATCTGTCAATGCAATATTAATATGCATTTACCCATTATAGAGATTAGCACCCTGTACAAAAACATAATGTCTTCCACTGTGGATCAGTTTTTTATATGCATTGAATCACTGAATAATTATTATGCCAACAAAATGTCTAGTAGTTGTGTCTGGAATATTCATATGCAATACATTTGCGCGTTTGCTGACCTATGATGTCACTGCACAAAGAGTGTGGTTATGTGACTCAAATTGAAGTGGATAAAAAATGACAATGACACTGTTTTATGTCTTTGGTGAATGACAGAAAAGAGATGATAGAGTAGATCTGGTCGAAATCCAAAACTATAAAGCTGCCCCATGTAATTTGCTACGATTAGCGAGTCTAGCTTGTAGCCTATGCTAGCACCATTTGTAGGAGGTATGCTACTAAAGATCTGTCTAAAATAGATTTTCAACAAAGATGATGTTTACACAAAAACAACTAGATCTTGTACTCTTGCAACACTGAGTTAATTTTCACTAGAGGATGTGGTTTACAGATGTAAAAGACAAAGACAATATACTTTTAACTTCCTATTTCTTCATTGTACTTCTCACCCTTCATCTCTCAGGTGGTTACAGCAGAAAAAAGAACAAAGAACTTTTAACTGTGAAGACAGAGCCAAATGTATGCTAATCCAGTTTTAAAAACTACTTTGGTTCATTAAAAAAAGTAATAGTTATGTAAGATAACTTCGTGTCGGGCTTGTTATGCAAGTCACTGAATCACTAGCTTGCTTTAGTGGTAACTAGCAGACTGTTGCTCACTCTCCTCACCTTGTGCACTGTGTTTGCGGTGTATATTCCGTAGACATCACGATTGATCATTAAAGGTGACTCATTAATGCTGAGAAACCCCCTCTCCACCTTTCCCACCCTTACGTGCCACTGAAACTTAGTTTGCAGCCCCCCTTTCACACTCATAAACCGCAGCAGCCCCATGTGGAGTCCTTCTGCCCGTCACCAGAAGCAAGCAGCACAACTCGCACAGCCGTAAGAGGACGAGGAAAAAAAATCATGAGAATGTCCTTCTCACTATGTATTATAATAATTTATTCTCTGTTCTGTGGGATGACTTAACTGTGTTATGCTGCTTATAATAAATAAATGGTCAAAAAGGTGAGATTTTCATTTGCACTTTATTGTAAAAAAGGGGAAAGAAATTGAAGATCACACAGCTTAATGCAACGACAAAATGTTGTATAAAATATAAATGAATCTTTGTAAAAATGTTACAAATATTTTAACTATACCTCACTTTAGCACACAACACGAGCACGGGTTCAATGATAAATGGTTATACTGACACACAGTGCACCTTGAATGTAAATTGTGGATATAAACTGTATGCTACATACAGGAATGCAAATGTAAATAACTTCAAGAATTTATTTTTAATTTTTTAGGATCCCTTGTATATTTTGCCTGTAGTAATCCGGCTATGATTGTGAAAAATGATCAAAGACCCGATGTTAAAGGCAAATCATTATTTTTACTGTACATCTTTCTATATACATTCAATATTTCATTATTGAATTGTGAACCTAAAATGACATGCAAGCAAAAGTGTTTTACATTCATAAACTGTATTTCTAAATGAAAATGAGCTGGTCAGTCAATGCCACGAGGTTTTAGATAGCCTCCTTGTTAATTAGCATCACAGCTAATGGTTTGTCATTCACTGTTGTTGCTAACATTGCTAATGCAGTTAACATAGGCACACTTTTGTCAAACTGTACAAACTGGAGGTATGTGGAGGCAGGAAGAAAATAATTTTAAAAGTATGGACTAAGAAGACATTTTGCCCAAAGTTCACAAAAAAAAAAAAAAAAACAAGTCTGAGATGTGGAAGTTGGTCAGTCAGTCCATAATTGAGACATTTGTCTCTAAAAGATGACACTGATCATGCATTAGTCTGAAATTATATTCTATAAATTGAACAAAAGAGTTACAGCATCATCAAAGATCTGTGGGGTATTTTGAGCTGAAACTTTACAGACACATCTTGCATGGGGACAACTGAGACTTATATTTCATCTAGTAAAAAGGGGCATAATAGGTCCCCTTTAAACTTCAAAAAGAACTCATAACATGTTAAAAAAATATATGTATGTTTAACAAAAATACAGGCTACATATTGTGTGATGACAGCTTTAAATTTGAGTAGCAAGCAAAAAATTGTTTTGGTCACAGATGACCAATTTGTTAAAGGTATAGCGGAGGATTTTTTACTTCCGGGTGGATCACCTATACTATTGGTCCTCCTAATTGTCAATCATTCTGGTGAATCAATCAAACTTATTCAAAAAGTGGAGAGGGAGGGTCTTATCTAAAATTCGGAAAGATCCTCCGCTATACCTTTAAAGGGGTGGTTCGGGATTTTTGACATCGGACCTCATTTTTAAGTCAGCCTGGTTGTTATTCATCAGTGGAGACATTTTTTTTTTTAAATTACCCAGTCCTTATATTTGGATAGTTAGCCGATGCTAGGCTAGCGCGAGTCAATGGTATATGTTAGCCAGCCATTAAAAACCGTTTTACCCACTCCACAGTGCACCAAACGCAAATCAATTATAACACTAGACTATCGATGCAAATGTCCGTTGAGAGAATAATGTTAGAAATCAAACTTACCTTTCATCTCAATGATCCCAAAGGAACTAGTTTCTCAGCAGCTGCGGAATTTTACTTTGCTCCGGTTAGTGTGCCAGCGGCAGGTAAATACACTTGCGTCATGTGTGTACCGGCTCACTCGGTTGCCTAGGTAATCAATATCACTCCGCTGCTGCTGTAGACAAGGCTTATGATTACAGGGAACAAATTATAACTAATGCAATGTGATGAAAGGTAAGTTTGATTTCTAACATTATTCTCTCAACGGACATATACATCGATAGTCTAGTGTTATAATTGATTTGCGTTTGGTGCACTGTGGAGTGGGTAAAACGGTTTTTAATGGCTGGCTAACATATACCATTGACTCGCGCTAGCCTAGCATCGGCTAACTATCCAAATATAAGGACTGGATAATAATAAAAAAAAAATGTCTCCACTGATGAATAACAACCAGGCTGACTTAAAAATGAGGTCCGATGTCAAAAATCCCGAACCACCCCTTTAAGTGCTGCTTTAAGGGCCTCAAAAATAAACATCTCAACATCTCTGTTGCTCAAACAGTAATATAATGCACTAGCAATGCAAAGTTCATGGGTGCGATTCCCAGGGAATGCATGAAATGATAAAATGCATAATTTGAATGCAATGTAAGTCACTTAAAAAATATGCCAAATGCGAAAATGTCACTTTGGCATCAGAGCTGTAGGCTCAAAAGGACTCCTGTTTGAGTCTGACCTAGGTCAAATCCTGATCTCCATTCTCCTTCTCTTCTCTACTTTCCTGTTTATACTAAAGCTAAAAAAGATATTGAACCTTTCAAGGACCAAAAAAGAAAAAGAAAATTGTGTCATTATCCCAATTCAAGTTTGCCTCTTTCCATTTCAATGATGGAAATATTGACTCTTCAAAATACATTTCGGAAACTAAATCTGTACGTGTGACCTTTTGATCAAAGAAGTATTTTTTTTTATCAAATGGTTTACAACAAACTTACTGGAATAGAGGCAAGTTTGTTTATCACAAATGTGTAGGATGATTCATAACTGCTGAGCCATTTTAGCCTAGAGTTTGATTTCAATCTGACATATATGCTGGAATAGGAGATGCGGATTTAGCTCTATTGTCTTTGCGCTGTGAGTTTTGAGACTTCAGTCTTAGTTTATGGGGAAGGGCAGTGCTGGAATCCGCCGGCACTTGCTGCTCACCCTCGTCGTCCGACAAGATCCTCTGACTCCCTGGTTGGAGCAGGGGCCGTCCTGCCCAAGGTGCTGTTGCTGGGGCGAGGTGTGGTGGAAAGAGTAAAGGTGCGGCTCTAGGGGAATGGAGGGTGGGGAAGTCTAGGAAGTATGGGTGATTTCTTCGTACGGCCATAGGCTGCGTGGGAAGGAATGCCGACCCGGGGTGGGTACCCAGACAGACGGGTGCTTGTTGGTTCCCCGATAGATTAGAAGCCTCTCTGTCTTGCCTTCTACCCCAGTAGAGATCTTTGTCTGGGCAAGAAACCAGAGGTTGCGGGGCCAAAGAGTGAAGATGAGATAGAGCTCTTTGAGACGAGGAGTAGGTGGCTCCAGAGTTGAGCAAACCGTACCGAAGCTTTAGAGCCAGCAGCTCAGATCGTAGACGAGCATTTTCCTCGCTCAATGAAACCAAACGAGTCTCTAATACGTAGTCATTGACCCTTCGTTTCTCTCGTGAGCGCTTCGCTGCTTCGTTGTTCTTGCGGCGTTTCTCCCAGTAAGTCGCGTCTTTCCTGTCGTCGGGTATGAACTCCCGTTTGCGACGCAATCCCAGACCTCTCATGGAGATCTCTTCGGCCTCTCCATCAGTTTCCCATCTCATCCGTGAGAATGCGGACTCCATTTTTACAGGGTAAGACTTTTCTGATTGGTTTCACGCAAGATGCACCTGCTCTCTCTGTGTGTGGTGTCTGGAGTTAGTCAGATGTCAGCCCCACTTCTCAGTCATGCTGTCAACAGGAGCTTTACCTATGATAAAAGAGCAGAGTTATTTACATTGCAGGTGGTCTTGTTGGTTAATTTGTGTGTCAGATTACAGTCAGATCTGCAAGAGGTTATGAGTGTCATCGCAAAGCAATTTCTTTTGAAATTCTTGACCTTTACCTGCTAGAGACCAGTTTGGTTACAGGTGCCGCACAGCTGCAACTACAACTCTGTAATGTTCCTGTCACTGGGGCTGTAGATGAGGTAATAAGACAAAAAAATCCCCTTGTGGCGACTGTTGTTGTTGTTGTAGTTGCGCTAGTCATTCTTGCTAACTTAAAATTCAAGTGTTAACAGTTGTTGCAGATTATTGCAAATACGGTTAGAAAAATCTTTCTCAATGACTTTGTTTCAGCTCTCTAGCTATTAGCAATTTCTAATACCATTGACAGTTCAAAAATGCTTGAGCAATGCTAAAAGCAACAGCCTGATAATGAAGTGACTATGAAGTGTTGGGGGTGTGTTCAGCATCCAGGACATGAGTGCGACCACTGGGGTGATTCAGACATGGTGGGAACCTGAGACTTCACGCTGGGTTCAAAGAACCCCCGCACAGTCTGATGGGCCATCATTTTGTGGGTAACCAGTGGAAGAATGAATTATTGTGAGAAACAGAGAGATCTAGAGAGACTAAACGCTATGCTCACAACTGTACAGACCTACTTCCCCTCTGATGTCATTGACACATTGTATTGTCTCTTTGCAGACACTTATATGTGGCAAATGTAGCTTCCTTTCCAGACAAAAGGTCAGATAAAACATAATTTCCTTCCACTTAATCATATGGGTCTCCTAAAAGTTTTCTAAATCCCACTTGTAGTCACATTTACAAATGTCTAAATGTCATTGCAATAGATAACTCAATATCAAAGCAAGTGTCATGTGCAAACAAAATACCTTTTCATGCTTTGTGGATGTATTAAGTCACAAATCTCAATCTTGGATGATTGTATTATTAGTTTTTCTATAATTAATTTTTGTTTATTATTATTTTTCAAAACAGAAACCCCAAAATGTGAACTTTAATTAGTGAATTGATTATTTAATAACTCAAGACCTAACACATTTTTTGAGTAGTTTAAATTAAAACATTTACGTATAATTGAGATAGTTTTTATTTGATGTTTTCCATTAATTTATTTTCATTTTTATTACATTTATATATACAGTGCTATGCATAAGTTTAGACACCCATGCTAAAGCTGACTAAAAAGAGGAATAAAAAATCATCTTTTGGAAATTGAACTTAATGCCTTAATTAAAAAAATGAGGAAAAATCCAACCTTTAAGGACACCAATTTTCTTTGTGAATGAATAATGTATCGTAAATAAATAAATGTTCTTCCTTAAAATACAGGGTGCATAAGTTAGTACACCCCTATGTTAAATTCCCATAGAGGCAGGCAGATTTTTATTTTTAAAGGCCAGTTACTTCATGGATCCAGGATACTATGCATCCTGATATAGTTCCCTTGACTTTTAGAATTAAAATAGCCCCACATTATCACATAGCCTTCACCATACCTAGAGATTGGCATGGAGTACTTTCCATAAGATCATCTCTCAATGCAAATCAAAGCAGCTATTAGGCTAACTGAAATAAAACCATGCCAATCTCTAGGTATGGTGAAGGCTATGTGATAATGTGGGGCTATTTTAATTCCAGAGGCCAAGGGAACTTTATCAGGATGCATAGTATCCTGGATCCATGAAGTAACTGGCCTTTAAAAATAAAAATATGCCTGCCTCTATGGGAATTTAACATAGGGGTGTCCAAACTTATGCACCCTGTATTTTTAGGAAGAACATTTATTTATTTACGATACATTATTCATTCACAAAGAAAATTGGTGTCCTTAAAGGTTGGATTTTTCCTAATTTTTTCAATTAAGGCATTAAGTTCAATTTCCAAAAAATGATTTTTTATTCCTCTTTTTAGTCAACTTTAGCATTGGGTGTCTAAACTTATGCATAGCACTGTAGCTTTGTCTGTATTTCATTTTTATTTATTTTAGTACATCAAGTGAAATTACACACTGTTTTAGTACACTACATGAAATGAGAAATGTTGCCTTTGCAAGTAGCCTATATATATATATATTATATATTTTTTTACATTTTATTTCAGCTTTTTACAGTTTTATGTACTGAGTTAACTATATTAACCCTGCTATATGGAATTCAAAATTCACACCTTTTTAAAAGTAGCTTAACTGTTTAAATAATTTTGGGTCCACAGAATGCATATCATTAAAATCTCAACAGTAGCATGAGAGTATGCGCAGTCTTGCGCACCTTGTGTTTTGTACAGCTAACCCCACGCTCATTGTGGTTTCTTTTTTCTCTCCTCAGAACCTTTCTCCAAGTTAACAGAGTGTGTGTTTTCATGTAGGCTAACCACATCCTGTTCATCCCTTTCTTTCATCTGCTCTGCCTTTTTATGAGCTTGGAATCTGGGTTCAGAGCGTGCCAGCGAACTGCGTGTACGCTTACCACAGGGTAAAACAGACTGTTAGGCCAAGCCACGAGCCAATGAAACATTGTGTGTTTGTTGAACGCAGTGGAGGGGATGAATTGTGGATGCTCGCTCAAACCACAGCTATGAGACTGAGCCTGCAATGTGGTGCTACGCTGACCAGAATTAGCGTGTGTGCTTGTGCATAGTAATTCAACTTCACTCTAATCAGCTCATTAGATTTAAAAACGATTGACTAGATTTGCATTTCCAAAAAAAAAAAAAAAAAAGGAATAGTGCTTTTATAAGTTTGGTTTTAAGTTTTGATGGAGAAACCAGAACCACTTTGTAATTGTCATCACATTCATGCATGTTGTGTTTTTGGTGTTTTTTTTGGCAGTGTACAACAATTAATGCCAGAAACACATTGCACGATTTTCAAAGTCGTTGGATCGCTGTTTGGGATTCCATTAGTTGCTGTTGTGCACACATTACATGACGAATCGGCGACAGGGGGTCACACATTAGACAACTTTTCACATGGAAGAACTGCCGACAACTAACTACGGCTGTGTCCGAAATCGCCCCCTATACGCTTAAATAGAGCACTATTTGAGGGGCAGCCATTTGTAATGGTGGACTTTATCGAATGCACTTATTCAATCCCTTAATGCACTGCAATAATGAGTGTACAACCGATGTTCGCTCAACAGCCAGAGAATACCCACAATGCACTGTGACGGTCATGGCGAATTAATTCCGGAGTCTGACCAGAAGATGGCGCTTGCAGCAGTAATACCCCCTTGCGTACAAGGCTAACAGGTAAACTCATCTACTCACTAGTTCGCTTTCACAGCCTTTTGTTTATAATCTATATTTGCAATCTATTATAACTCGAACTTTCAGGGAAAAGCTTAGGCCGAAAAGGAAGTGAAAATAGCTCGAATTGCAATGGACGCAGATGATTTTTTGCTTTCCGCACCATCTATGAAGGAGGTTCTTCGTCCTCCATTGCGCCATTGAAAAGAGTCATGTGATCATGGTTGGTGTCCACCTGAGTTGACATCATTCACCACCGTCGCTTTTTCAATGACGTATGACTCGCATTGGCGCAGGAATATCCAATCTGTGTGCTTACATAGCAGATGCAAACGCACATATCCGATTCGTATCAGATTTATTTCCACGTATGAATGAGTCCTGAAACCGATCTGAGAATATCGGAATCCATGTGCTTTTTTCCTGCTCACACATTTGCGGGTCATATCCGACCTGTGCCACATGAGAGGAAAAAATCTGAATTGGGTCACTTGACCTATATGGTCAAGTTTTAAAAAGGGGCCAAAGACTCTTTGGAAGCTTAATGACATTGAAGTAATGCGACCACAGTGTAGTTCGTTTATAGCATACGTTTTTTTACTGCCGATTCTTCAAAATTCATGAAAGTTGTGTTAATTTGTGAAGATTATCATGATGAACAAAATGTTTAAGAATCGTAAACTTATGTTGGTCACAGAGCTTATTCTCTGCAGTAATCCCAAAGCCAATGGAAAAATCTTTCTAAAAAAATTTTTTTTAGGGAACCTAACTTCTTAGGTTAGCCTACAAAAATACACAGAAAGATTGCCCATTACTTTTCAGTATGCAAATATTATTTTTATTGATTGTCATCATTGAATGCTTCACAATCTTGTACATTTAGACCCTTATGAATGTAAACTCAATTTTGGCGCACAGCCATATTATTTTTTCCCACTGGCCAATGGAATTCATGCACCTAACACCCATATAACCAGTGTTAGTTTGCAAACAGGCCTTTTTTTTTTAAATAATTGTGTGGGCAACAGTGGTATGCTAACCACAGTGACATGCGGTTCTACTCCAAGACTAACCTAATTCTCTTTATCAGTCAACATTTCTAAGTGATGTGTCAAAATAAAGGATGTTTAGGTGTCAATGTGTTGAAGGACTGGTGGGTTTTTAGTGGTGCAATTCGAATGTTGCTCACATGAGCCTTTCCACATTGCCAGCTTTGCTGCTCCCTTGCATCAAGTTGCAGTTAAAAATCTCACCTTGAGTTTCCGATATTTCATTTTTGGTTTCATAGCTATAGCTGTGCTGATGACATCCAAGACATCTGTTTATAGCCAGTAATACCACCCTGTTTATTTTCATCCTGTTACTGGAACGTGAAACTGTCGTGCATTTTACATAAGTTGCTAACTTGGCTTCTCGCAAACAGTTTCGACAAAATCTCTGTTGCAAAATGTTGAACAGATTCTGAAAACCATCCTCTGGGGAAATGTAAATTTGTGATAAGCTTTGCTTGCTGATTATGAGATGTTTTTTGTTGTCTGCCAGCCTGCTAATGCGGACATGCGCTCATAGGATATGCTAACAGTTTAGGTGCGGTGATAGTGACAAATGCTGTGGAGCTAAATATACACTCTGCCTGCTTTGTCGCTGTGCCACAGACATACACACACATGCATACACAAAGAGAAAGTCAAAAGAGATTGTTCACATACTTTTCCTCTTCCTGTGTTGAGTATACAATGAATAGAAGTTAGTCAGAAAAACTAGAAAAGCTCTTGAAATATGCCTTGCAGTGTAGCATGCATAAACATAAAAACATAAGAATCTTCTCTCTCTCTCTCTCTCTCTCCCTCTCTCTCTCTCTCTCTTGCGCTCTCTCTCTTGCTCTCTCTCTCTCTCTCTCTCTCGCCTATCACAGACCATTCAATGGTGACATTGACTTACCCCAAATAGTACTAATTTATGGCTATGTTATCCAGGTTATCTACAGAGTAAACCAAAAGTTACGTCTAAAAATGAGTTTTAGTTATGTATAGTTTTGCACATCAGCTACGGCTTTCAAACGGCGTGAAGCATTTTCACCTCAAACTACGAAAGTCTGCATATCTGATGTGTTTTATCTTGTAGTTCTCATTTTATTATCATTATTTTAATGTGAAAAAGCTTGTGCAGTGTTTGTTAAAGTAAGGCCAACGCCATGTTTTTTGTTTTGTTTGATGGTGTGACACCTCAGATTCTGTAGTAAGTCAAAGGAAGTTTGCTTTTTTTGGCATTACATCACACACAAATTTAAGATCCTTTTAAGACCTGCACAAATATAAATTGGTAACACTTTTTAAGGACATAGTGATTCTATAATAATAACAGTAAATTATGCATTATTACAAGTAACTCTCGTAAGTACATGTAGTTAATTAATAATACTCAGTACTTATTTGCGTAAGTACAATTTAACCACGTCATCTTAAAATAAAGTGTAACAATAAAATTAATATCATATGGACGGGTAAAGCAATACAACTGCAGTACAAGCTGTACAAGTCAAGTTTATATAATGCAAAGTTTGACAAAAACAAAAGGTTTTATAAAATGATAAACCTCACATTTCAGCCTTTAAACTAAGAAAAGAGTCAAATCATAAATTAGGCTGTTATATTTATATTAAAGGTGCTCTATGCGATGTTGGGTGACGTCACTTCTTGTTGACGTTCAAAGTATTGTAAAAAAAAAACGGAGGCTAGCTCGACCCTCCCTCCTCCTTATCCCGTCCCCTCCCCCTCCCTTCCGTGCTTCCTGAAACAGTCATGAATTCGGGACTTTGCACGTTCCTTCTTCTTTTCCCTCTTCTTTGCTATTTGTTCATCGGAACGTCGTCTCTTTGGTCGTGTGTCGGCCATATCAAAATTCAAGAGAATATAATATAATATATGTAGATTTATAGAATGCACATTTGCTTATTTTTCGATTCACCGACTAAATGAAAACGCAATGTCATTCTCTGACAGTAGGTGGCGTTTGTGGAACAGCTGCGCCTTTAATGTGAGTTTGCTGGTATGATGTAAACACCATAATGTAAACATTGTCATAATTCATTAACAGTAGATCATAAGCAATTGCTTGGCATAATGAATCGGTATTCCTTGATTATGAACTGCAACGAGCAAAAGCGTCAAGTTTTTACTTTGAAACGTGCAGCATTCACAATTAAATCATCACCTTTTGAAGGTTAATATTCTCATTAAGCCATATCGCAATTCCTGTTTTTCTATCCCCTAATTGAATTTGGTGAATTGTTTAATTTTTTTCTGTGAAATAACGGTCAAACTGTTCAATGTCTTTTTTGTAGTCAGTAGTATTTGTTTAATGGGCATCAAATACATTCAAGAGAATATAATATAATATAATATATGTAGATTTATAGAAGCTTTCGATGACTGTAGTTAATGGCCTTGAGGCCCCCAGGGGCCTCAGGCCACATTTCTGCACCTGCCGCTAAGTTTAGATGGTGCTTTTCAGTAACAAACTCTTAAACTTCTCCTTTTTGGCAACCTATCTGTTGCTTTTTGTCCTCACCACCTGCTTCTCTGTACATCTTTGTTTCCTGGACTATGGTTTCTTATGCTTTATGTTTCCCCCCCCCCCTCAGTTGTTTTTAAATGAGCAGCTCGGATGTCTTCATAAACAATAACGTCTGCCTGTAAAAGATTTTACATATTTTTTTACCCCTTGAAAGTGTATTGTTGCATTGCAGATGTTCAGTGCTGCTCATTTATTCAAGTGTTATCAATTTTAATTTCATATCAGTCAATTCTGTGAGGTCCTAAATCTGAGACTGTGTTGAAAATATGGGATTCAAAATCAAATTTAAACCTGTAAAGGTTTAGGATTTAAAAATTTTCAAAATCTGTGGCATAAAATGTATTTTTGACCTAAAATTAATAATAAATATGTACGATTCTACGTTATTTCTATTCATATAAGTACATTTGTGGCATTTATCACGAGAAACTCTTTTGTACGGATGGTCAGAAGTTTCCATTGAAGCTCAAGATGATCTCAAATCATGCTGGAGAACACGATCATCACGTTTTACACAAACTACTGGAGCTCATGCATCGTTACGCTGGTAATATAATTTGCAATGAAACATTTTGTATTCAAATTTTGTCATAAAAAGTGCACTGGGGATCATTTTAATTGGAATAGCAATAAAATATCTTTAGCATTGTTTCCACCGATAGAGAAATGTACGCCATTCAAGCTGCAGTTACATCAGAGATGCCATTTATGACTTTGAATGTGTTTTGCAGCAATTGTCTTTTCTAATCTACCCTTGAAATCATTTAGATGCAATGGTCAAGATGCCACACCACACACTCTTTCAAAATTACCCACATTTACCATACAGCCTCACACAATCCATCACTCACTTTTGAAGTTTTTAAAGACTGAAACTCAATATTTGGATTTACAAATTTGAAAAAAGTCAAATCCAGTCTAATCTTATATACACTTTTGTATGCCATTGCGGCCAGATATGGTTGCATTATTTAATGTAACATGAGATATTACACTGTAAAAAAAAATATTATCAATAAGTTATGACAACGTTTTTTTTTTTTTTACATTGCATTAACTCATCAAAATAAGTTCAGCAATTTTCATTTTTAAAGTCAGTTTAATGTAATTTAAGTTGAAATTACTTAAACATCAAAGTTGATTGTACTCAAAAATTTAGCAACTTTTTTATAGTGATTCAACACTATTTAAAGGGTTACAAATTCTACAATACTAATAAATGCAAAAGGTTAAATTCACCACATTAACCAAATATTGGACAGCTTAATTAATTTGTGTACTGGTTTATATAATATACTCTTTTCATTCTGAGATTGGGAAATCTGATGCTTGCAATGAAAGTAAACCAAAGGTTACATCTGAAATGAGTTCGTTACGTTTAGTTTTGCACATCATCTACGGCTTTCAAGCGACGTGAAGTATTTTCACCTCAAACTACGAAAATCTGCGTATCTAATGCGTCTTATCTTGTAGTTCTCTTTTTAATTGCATTATTTTAATGCAAAAAAGCTTTTAAAATAGCGAGATGTTTGCTGAAGCAAGGCCAGCGCCATGTTTTTTTGTTTTGCTTGATGGTGTGACACCTCAGATTCTGTTGTAAGTCAAAGGACGTTTGCATTTCTTTTTTTTTACATTACACTGTCATAATTATGTTCAAAGTTGACCACTGATGAACACACAAAACCCCCGTTTCTTACCTTCACACAGCTTCTGACAGTTCCTGAAGGCTCACCCAGCGTTGACATCACTGAGGATGCTCCTCATTACTGGAACCAGTCGACTCTTCGCACATCAAACCGTTGTCTTGTTTGTGCGTGACCTGAGTGTCTCACCTGCTGTGCACTGTTGATTAAACGCTCTCCTCTCTGACTCGTGGCTTCTCTTTGGTGTGAAGTGTGATTAAAAGTTAGAGGCTGCCTGTTCGCTGCTTTATGAGATCAGCCCACAAGCCCCTGTCTGTGTCTACTTCTTTTAACACAAAGCTGATGGGTTTACACCATGGCCCACATGTCCCTCACATACGTGCACCAGTGGGTGGGTGTCTGTATTTATGAAAAAAAGGGTCAGATATGGAAAACCACTCTTAATTATTCTTCCAGTTAGCTTTTCCGATGGCCAGACACTTGTCTTCTCTCACTCTTGACCGGGTCCTTACTGTTCAACTTCCTCTTCAGCCATTAACTAAAGATATGAAGGGTCTAAATTGAAGATTAAGGAATTGCAGAAGTCTGTACTGTTTTGGAAAGACTTAAAATACTCAATCACCTTCAAAATAAGGCACTTATTCTCATTCCCAAGGCTGTAACCACCATGTTCTCCTCCAACATTAACAATAATAGTAAAGTAATATGCATTATTTTATTTTTTTAAAGGAATTTAAGAATCATTGAAAAAATAATGCACATTAATTTACTATAATTGTTAATGCTGGATGAGAATACTGGAGGATTACTTTGTCGCATTATTGCTAGTTCCTCCTTTTAGATAAATAACTACATGTTGTTTTGATAATTCTGTTTTGCTCTATTTTTGTGATGTCACACATATTACAACAACAACTTATTTGTCTAATAATTAGAAGAACATAACACATACACAATAGCTGTTGTCAGATGACCACAGAAGACTGTGGTGGCTAGTGTGCAATTCATGTGTATTGTCAAGGACAGCGCGCCCCCTACTGGTTATCTTCATGACTGTTCACATATCATTCATTTGACTTGTTATAGAAGGTACGTTATCTAATTGAAGTTTCTTTATCCTTTAACAGTCGTACAAAAAAATAAATAAAATCTTATAAAAAATTTAGCGACCAAGAACGTGCAGCTGCTCTGAGTTTATTGAACGTGATCCTGGTAATGGTATACTGAAATTACGCAAGTTTTCTGTGTTGTTATGTTAATTGCACCTCTGTGTTAATAAGACAGCTGCGATACTTTTTAACGCTAGTTATTTTAATGCTAACATTTTTGTTCTCTGTCAACTTGCAAACGCGACACGATTCCTCCGTTATTAGTTCTGATTTTGAAGTACTTAAAGCACCATTTCCTCATATCGTCACAGACACAGTAGTAGATAATGTTAGTGAACATCTAGGCATCGTTTCAAAAAGGCCTGTTCTCAAGAAATAACAAGTTGAAACCCATTAGTTCCTTTAAAGTTAAAATTTTGTCATTACTTACCCACAAGTTCTTCCAAACATGTATGAGTTTCTTTCTTATGCTGAACACATAAGAAGAAATTTTGAAGAATGTCAGTTTCCAAACAGTTGACAGTAGCCATTGACTTCCATAGTAGGAAAAAAAAAAATACTATGGTCAAAGGGCGCCATTAACTGTTTGATTACCAACATTCTTCAAAATATCTTTTGTGTTCAACAGAAAGAAACTCATAAAGGTTTGGAACAACATGAGAGTGAGTGAATAATGACAACATTTTTGGGTGAACTATCCCTTTAAGAATTTATGTGTTTTAGGCAGTTATATCCTATTGAAGTTCCTTGATTACACTGTAGGATAGAAGCACATTAAAAATTATGCTTAGATGCGTACAAAGCTTTCAGCCAATGTGTTGATCTGAGTAACCCCAAATGGTACCTCAGTAATTAAGTTTCAAAGTGTTCAATATATTTAGTCAGTTCCATTATAAAAAAATACTTTCATACCACAGGCAAAGAAAATAAGATAAGATACACCAAAAGTACTTTAAATAAAATAGTCTATTGTACTGTTGAGCTGAACTGGCCTATTTACACCTTTAAATTTGTCTTTATTCTACTTCACACAGTTGAGTACATGTACATCCACACACCAGAAGTGTGAACATGCGGTTTGACAAGGCTAAGTTCAATCAGATATCAGACAAATTTACCCCAGCTTGAAACCATCTTTATTGTGACCAAAGACCATGTTTAATTTTTAATCATGATCACTTCAATAATTTAATTTATACCCCATATTTATAATTAGAGAATAAATGTAAGAAACCTAACTACAAGATGACTAGCATAACTGTTCTCATTACACATTCCATGTACAAATTAATATGAAGCAGCAAAAATGAAACCATTTTTAGTTTTGCTGTTACTGTCTGTATGTTGTGGCAGCCACGTAATTTATTTCTCATTCTTTTGTTTTTCCCTTACGTGAAACTTCACTAATGCATAACGGCCTCAGTGAAAGGTCGTTTTCGATGTCGTAATCAGCTGGAACCAGTCTTTCACGCAAGCAACACTCTTAAAAATAAAGGTTCTTTATGGGCGTCGAGGAAGAACCTTTAACATTCATGGAACCGTTCCATCCCACAAAGGGTTCTTTATATTGAACAAAGGTACTTTAGATTATTAAAATGTTCTGAACACTGAGAAAAACATGGTTATTTTAAGAACTGAAAACTGAGTGGTACTTTGGGGAACCAAAAGTGGTCCCCCAAACTTCACACCAGAGTGAAGGTGAATACTAATAATAATTTCTATCAAACAGTCAATGATGTGGCTGTGTGTAGATTCCCAAACATGAATCAGATTTATATGCAATAAGCAAATAAGCGAGATGAGGGTAAGAGGATTAATTACTTTTAATTGCAATCCACATATTTGCAGAATAAACATTTCAAGTTATGTTTTATCTATTGTTTGCCAGGCCGTATGGAGGAGTTGGCTTGCGCATCACTACATTAAGCACAGCTAATGCCTTAAAGGGATAGTTCACCCACGTCATTCTCAACCTGTATGCCTTTCTTTCTTCTGCAGGACACAAAAGAAAATATTTTGAAGGACTTTTTCTATACAATGAAAGTCAATGGGGTCCAAAAAAAAAACCCCATTAGAACATTGAGACCATTTTCAAAATATTTCTGTCCTACAGATGAAAGAGAGCCATACAGGTTTGGAATGACACGAGGGTGAGTAAATGTTGACAGAATGTTAATTTTTGGGTGAACGATCCCATTAAGCAGTTTATTATCACAATAAAAATACTGCTCAGGAAGCGTTATTGCTGATTAAGAGTTCTCCGGGGAAAATATTCTTCTGAGCTGTCCTGAGATCTCAGCGGACAGCATGCTGTACCTGCTGTTGAAGTTCCAGAGGGACCTTCCTCCATTACGAGTTCCGTCTGGGTCTCGTAGCGACAGAGGAAAGGACAACGGCCAGTTGGGATGAAGGGGAGATGGGCGCAAAGAGGATGAGCCCCAAGGTAACATCTGGTTGTTGTGCTGGGTGACGGAGTGGCTCAACCCAGGCAGCAACTGAGGAGGGGGTGGTGAGGGTGCAGGTGCAGGTGCTCTCTTTGCTGGAAACAGTTGTGGGTGGCTTGGTGGGTCGTTGCTTGAAGAGACCTGTGGGTGAGATGCTGGGTCCGACTCAACTGGGTCAGCACTGTTGTCTAAGTAGCTAAGCTGTGATGGTAGGTGGGCACTTTTAGGAGGCACCCTCAAGGGCGAGATGAATTGAGATGAGCTATGCTCTGGCCTAGAGTGGTAGAGTTCTGGACCGTCTGCTGAAAGAGCAGCAGTGCTGCTAGCCAAACCCCACAGGGACGGCTTGAGATGGGACGCAACAGGATAGTGGAATGGAATCATGGGATGATTGACGTCTAGACCTCGCCCAATTCCCATGTGATACTGCAGACTCAGCACCTCGGCCCTGAGTTGGGCGTTCTCCTCGCTCAGCGCCAGAAGCTGTCCCTCCAGCATGAAGTCGTTGAGTCGTCTCTTCTCACGGGAACGCTTGGCAGCCTCGTTATTCTTCTGCCTCTTGACCCAATATGATGCATCTTTTTTCTCAGCAGGGGTCATCTCGCGTTTACGTCGTCTACTCGGTACAAGTGGGTTGCGGTATGACGGGAGGTGGAACAGTCGTCGTGCCAGTACGGATGAGCCGGTGAGTGGCAGAAGCCTGCTTAAACTTCCAGGTTCATCTTCGCTTGTCGAGCTCTCGCCCGTGGAGGAGGGAAGACAAGCGTCTGCCTGATGCTCGGGACTTCTTATGGAACTCATTGTTCTGGAAAGACAAAAAGTTTGATGATCAATAGGACCCAGTTTCAAACCAATACTTTGTTTTTTTTGTTTGTTTAGATTGGTTTTTGAATAAGAACGATGCAAAAGCTCACAATTTCTCCACTTCCGTGTAAGAATACGCCTTCACTATACAATGCAACTTAAATTCATTAGCACTTATTAGTGTACACACTGCAGTTTCCTGTCAGAAAAAGGGTAAATATAGACATGAGAAGTGTGTTAGCCTACCAAGGAAACATACTAGGCAACTGATGATTTTAAATGTGCAAAATAATTATATGCATGTAGTTTGTGAGAAATGCGTCATGCTGAATTAATGACGAGGATTTATTGGATCTGATGCATGCAACCTTGATAAGATCAATTTTGGTGAGGATGGCCATAGATAAAGATCTTAATTTTTCACTTTGCTAAAAGCAAGATTCTTTGTAGGTGATTTGAAACCACTGCATATCTGCAGAATTGACAACATCAAATGGCGGTTGTTCTTTTTATGCCTCGCTTCTTGCAACAATCTAAAATTAAATTACTGCATGATTGACATTTCATTTATTAAAAGAATTCAGTATTTTTAAGTCTGCATACAGAATACTAAGTGTAAACACGAGTCTCCAAAATCTGAACTGAAAAGAACCGTGGCGAAAGAAAATCGCTTTACCTTACCTTATGTTGCTTCCACAGGAATGATGCTAGCAAGTGTAAATTAATTAAAGGACATCAGCTTAAAAGTAAAACTCTTTGGCTGGAAACATACGAAGACTCAGCAACCAACAGACAAGGTGGCACAAGTAATATGCACAGACATGCCTATTGTATGAAAGTAGTAGGTGAGGACCACATCTTCCTTCCTCAGGAGGCGGAGACTTGCAAACAAGTATCTCAAACCAGTGGTTTGAGTTATGACTCATTCTTTTGTTTGTTCTACTTTTTAAAGAATGAATTAAAGAAATTAATGCAGGCGCACTCATCATCTTGATGTTTTGTTTACAATTTACATTTTTCTGTTTACGTTTCGCATTTCTCCCAGTTATTATTCATTAAGTTTAGTTCTCTCTGATTATATCTAAAAAAATCAAATTTAAATTAAAATTGTTGATTGAATTACATATCTCATGCAACATTATCTAATCATAACAGATTTTTTTTGTTGTATTTTTCTCTTCATATTATTTATTTATTTAATACATTTTTAAAGTCATGAATTTTAGTTTACATTTTATTTAAATTTATTTTTAATGTCATGGATGCTCTATAAGAGTCCTACACTTCTACCAAAGATGGCACATTAATTAGCCTATATTGCTGTATCCTGTCAGTCTGGATGAAGACCAATATTCATTTTGAGGCCTAACTTCACAATTCAAGCATATAGGCATATGTGCAATGTTACGTGTTATTTATTCAGCTCGATATGCAAGTATTCATCATAGCAAACCAAATTCTTCAGAAAGGGTTATAATGTCAGTCGACCGATTATAAGAAGCTGAAGCTCAGTAAAGACTGAAACTCCTGATAGTAAGATCATGTAAAAATGTTTCTTGTGGTTAAAAAGAAAAAATTACTGAGAATGACTTGCATGACAAAAAAATAGAGGTTTTTGCTGAGTTTACGGTTGTCGTCTGGGACTGTCCTTCCAAATTTCCGCAGAAAATGTTTTTGTGCTCTAGATTATGACTAAATCTGTGTCGGTGTGAAACATAATGCAGGTTTGAAGCTTTTGCCGCAGGGTTACAGCTACTTACTTAAGATCGACTTGCCGCAGCTCCACTCCAAACCACTGTTATACCTGCAAAAAAATTCTTAAATATTAAATGCATAATGCAAGGGGAGAAAACTGCAATCATCTGTTGAATGCAATATTGATGGATATTTTGCCTTTACTTAACTTATGAGTTATGCATCACTTGTGGTTACAAGACTCTGGTTTGAAGAATTAGCCACACTCGACATTTGAGACTTCAAGATAAAAATGGGGCATACACAATTCATTACTGCACAAGATGTTGTGGAATGTTCAACAGGTGTTCGATCATATCTAGGGCTTGGGGTCGCAGTGGTCGCGAATGGCGTTGGTGGAGTGACATACCTGTGTTGTTTACCGGTGACTCATCGAACAGCTATTGGATCTCAGTCTGTGATTTTTTTTTCTTCTTCTTATACCTGGTGACTCATAACGCCACCTCAAAGCTCCACAGAACTCAAATGCTTTAACGTGGGACATAACCCTTAGTTCAGATGTACTGTTTTGTTAACCGCACGCAGCCCCCTCATGCGGTGCGCATATTCACATGCGCGCACACGTTACAGCTTAACCAGGTGATCGATAGCTTTATGGAAAATGTTGGCGACATAAAGTAGCACATTCTCAGGTTTGCTGCAATGAGGATGAACGCTTGCCGCAGCCGACACGAGACGACCTTTGTCCTATCAGGCCTCACTCACCTTTTGCATATACAGTTCAGTTGCGTTGCTTGTCTGTACAGTAACTTCAATCACCCCTTGTTTCTTTCTCAAATGAATTCAAACCACTTCCTGTCTCTGAGTCGTCAGTGTTTTCTCCTCACAACGACCTCATTTTAACAAGCCCCTCTCCCGTTTTCGACTCGTTCGTCGGAACAGAAACCAAAGCAGCGACTGCAGAGCTGTAGACTGGGGTATACCCCACAAACCTCATTCATAGCCACCTACTCACTTCCCAGAAATCAAATCATCTTGCTGATATTTTGCATTAGATTTTGGGCCTTTTGGAGCGTTGATGTATTGACGTTTTCTGTGCGCTTTTTGTTCTTTCGTGTAAATAGTACAAACTTCAATAGGCAAATCATTGTTTAGGGTGCAAAGGCCCAGGAAATGGTTATGCTGAGACTTTAACTTCTTTAAGTAAAATCTGAGGCATTTCGCAAGAAAGGCATCCATTATGATAAAACTCTTTTCATAAGTGTTATGGATTCTATGCAAAGTAATGATGTCTGAAATTTGGAAAAGAGCTGATACAGACTTTTATAAAGCCTGGCATAGGCCTATATATTCTAGTAACATTTTTCAAGTCACATTAAAGACATTTATAATGTTACAAAAGATTCTGTTTAAAAAAAAAATGCATTTCTTTTGAACTTTTATTCATCAAAGAATCCTTAAAGAAATGTATCACGGTTTCTCCAAAATATGTAGCACAGCTGTTTTTAACATTGATAATAATAAGAAATGTTTCTTGAGTATCAGATAAGCATATTAGAATGATTTCTGAAGGATCATGTGACGCTGAAGTTTGCCATCACAGGAATAAATAAAAATACTTAAACAGTTATTTTAAATTGCAATAATATTTCACAGTATTACTGTTTTTACCGTATTTTGTACCAAATAAATGCAGCCATGGCAAGATTTATTATAAAAACACTTTTGTTCCAACCCCAATTTTTTTGAAAGATTCCCTTTGACCTTTGACCTCTAGAAGTGATTCTAGAAGTGATCTAGAAGTGATTGACTAAAACTCTTCTCTAAGCATCTATCAAACAAAATGCTTAAAAGTTGCATATAGGCCACATGAATGTGATACATAATGTCTGGATGCTAGTAGATGTATCAAAAATATAACATCACACAAATGAAAGTTTGGAAATTATAGTAACAAACAAACGTGTGCATGCATATTTTATATAAAATAAGATATATATCAGTCAAAATGTCTTATATTTGACCTTTTTTGAAGTCGCCAGCCTTTCTGTAGATTTCACCTCTGCACATTGCATTGCAGTTCTATAAAGAAATGGATATAGCCTACATGTGTCTACAAAACTAGTTTCAAGAATAAGCCTTAAGAACATCACAAAAAAAAAACAAATAAGATATTTTGAAGATTTTTCATTGTTTCTAACCATTAATGTTGAGAATGAATACATACCTGAGCTTTAAACTACTGTACCCACATATAAATATAACACACAACTAGTAGGCCTACAATACCATTTTCTTTTCTCATGATTTCCCACAAGGCCATATATGTCATGTATTTAAAATATAAATAAATTCACTTTGTTCTGATTGATATTGAGATCATATTCACCGCTTGATAATGGGCTTCGACAGACCCTTTAGTAGGCCTCCATCAGCACCTGTGGAACCGCAAGCGGTGAGGCTTTGAGAGCAAGATATGAGCGCTTGCTGCGGTTTGACAGGCATGGGCCAACAGTTTAACTGTAATGGAGCATTGCCAATAGCAACCTGGTCAACTGGTCACAACGGCTCTGCAGGTCTGCTCTCCTCTCATCTTCGCAAACCACTCTGCATCTGAGAGGGGCCACATGTAAAAATAGATTAGCTTGATAGGACTTGAGACGTGTTATCTCACGCACACACACGTACATGCTGTCAAACCTCCTACACGTCTGCAGCACTGCCCACCGAGCTTTGATAGCACGCATACAGGGGCCACTGTGAGGGAAATCTTTTGATTTGAGATGAGATTGGTCATGATATGAAATGTCGAAGATGATCATCTTAATTTGGGCCCTTTATATGGTCTTGCAGGTGAATGGATGCTAATTTAGCTGCAGTGTCTCTGGCGGCCACTAGATGGAGCGCTAGGTGAACAGTATGAGTCGGCCTGAAACAGAGCGCTATTATTTCCGTTAACCATGCAAGTTTCGAGTATTTATCAGTAAATAATTAAACATTAGATAGCACAAATGTCCTCAGTGCAGTTATCTGAGAAATATGTATTCCTTTGCACCATATAAATGCTAACCGCACCAGTCTTCTTCACACCCAATGCTGTTCTCAGACACTTTTAGTGCTTGTAAACTTCCTGGTTTAGGTTAGATTGTTGTGGCATATCACTAATGTGTAAAGTTATCTGTTTCCATGAAACAAAAAGGAGAAGTGAAAATGTTAGATGACAACAATGACAACAAAATTAAGGCATAATAAAACACCGATCTGCTATCTGCTTAACTTTTCAGTCTTCTTTATGAAAATACAAACTATCAGACATGTAGGAAATACCTGAGGACAATATTTTGAATATACATACAGCATATACCGTTAAAAAAAGCATATAATGGATATATTTATAATGTGATGTTTTTCAGACATCTGACTTGAGAAGTAATATCTACGACACAAAAGACCAATCTAACTAACAACATAACTAATACTTTCTGTATCGTTCTCTCTTTTTTATGTGCAAACTTAATAGTGCGTTTCTGCCCCCTACTGAGCTGTATTATGCACCAGAGATACTATAGCTACATTATTACATAAATTATGTATAATGGACTCCTTGGTGATTGTATTTATAGATTGAACACGTTATAGGACTAGATGATTATTGTCCCTTTTAAACGTAGTCTTAATTTTGTTTTGTATGCTGAAATGCGCCAACCACTAGTAGATGCCAGGGGTCATCAGTTGTGTACCTTCGCGTCATCAGGTGTTTCGGCCTTTTAAACACAACAGACCCTTTGCAAAGGCAGGCCCAGTCTATGTGTGTCCCCATCATCTTTGGGTATTTACCAAAGCCACTGACTGCAACGTTCTGCAGTAGTTGCTGTCTCTTTGATGGTCTGGTGCAGGGCTTGGCTGTGGATTCCCAGCTCTTCAATATGGTTAATAAAATGAAGGAGTAACAGTCAGAAAGTTTTTGTGGGATTTGGGGGATTTTTAATAGGTCTGCTATAAGCAAAAAACAATAAGATTCTTCATTATCAACTACCGGTCCAAAACATGAATCATATATCTGGAAAATGAAACTTGCATGTCGTTAAACCATCTCTTTAAACCTTTTTGATGTCAGTTGGGAGGTGAAGGTCAACAGCCGTTCTCATGAGTCGTTGCTGCAAATCTTTCCCATGTTTCCACCGGAGCCGTTATTTGTGCGGTTAGTAACCGTTTATATGTAAATCACATGACTTGGAAAAGTAGTCATAGAAGCACTGAATAATATTTATCGAATAATATTAATTTCTTAGCACGTTCTTAATGGGCTGTTGCCAGAGCAACGAGGTGCAGAGTTATAAATATAGACCTACACCCCCTGACCTGACCTTTGTTTGTTCCCCATAACTTTTTAACTGTTCCACTGAGCGGCAAATTGCTGCCTTCTTCCTTCTTGTTGTGGTCATGCAGGTTTGTGGGTTTCCCTCACTGTGATAGAAAGTTTTACGCATCTAATGCTTAAACATGTCTAAATGAGAAATATGAGGGTATGTTTCCTATAAATGTTGTTTTTGTAACGGCTGTTAAGATTCTCGAACGACGTCCACCCTCCACGAAAAAGCGGGCGCGGCCCTCGTTTGTAACTTTGAATGTGTCGGTGTCATTCGCTTCCAGTTATTTTACCTGTACAAAAACAGTCCGTTATATTGTTAGTATACTGTTATTACATTTTTCTATTAAGTACAATTAACTTTCAGTAATATTTGAGTAAAATAAACTCGTTTCATTTAGTTAGGTTGCTTGTCAATGCATGCACATACCTAAGAGAGAGAGAGAGAGAGAGAAAAACGAAATACCTTGTTTAAAGGAACACCCCAAAACATGGGAACAGGGTTCGAAATGAGGAGGGTCTGGGGGGGTCCCGGACCCTCCATAAGTCATTAGGGACCCCCCATAAGAATTTATTTTTGGATTTTGGGGGGTCCCCGACAAATATATTTTAACATTAAAAATAATTGTTACAATTATAGGTCTTTAGTGACGTTTTATATTTATAACAGTAATTCATTTATTTCCTAGCGCGAGGCAGCAATCAGGGCAGCTATTAGCCGAGTGAGTTCCTACAGCGTCACAGATTGTTGTTGTGGTGCTCCCGCAGACACGCACTGTAGCTGAACGCGGCAAAACCAAACCTCACAAAGAGTGAAATCCTGTAAGTGCTTCGATTATATTTATATCTCTATAATTGCGTATAGTAGGAGTTCGAGTTCCTATATCAAAAGTTGCATTAACTAGATACCCAGTGTAATGATTAGTTAGCTTTTCTTGTTAGCTAAGTAATGTTATGTGTATGAAGCCAAATGAGCTGCCAGCTAACAGCAGACTATGGAAGCTTGTTTCCGCCACAGAGTGAAAAATAAAAAAGGTAATTCTGACTTTTTATCTCAGAATTACGTGATATAAAGTCGCAATTGCAGGTTATAAAGTCAGAATTGCGTGATATAAAGTCGCAATTATGTGTTATTAAGTCAAAATTGCGTGATATAAAGTCAAAATTGCGTGATATAAAGTCGCAATTGCGTGTTATAAAGTCAGAATTATGAGATATAAACTCGCAATTGCGAGAAATACTTGAAATTCTGACTTTTTTTCTGAGAATTGCATGTTTATATCTCGCAATTCTGACTTTATAATACGCAATTGGGAGATATAAAGTCAGAATTGCATGTTATAAAATCAGAATTGTGAGATATAATTCTGAGGTTAAAAAAAAAAAAGTCTATTTTTTTCCCCTTAGAATTGGACTTAAATATCTCACAATTGTTAGTTTATATCTCACAATTCTGAGAGAAGATGTCAGAATTGCGAGATATAAACTCGCAATTATGTGTTATAAAGTCAGAATTGCGTGATATAAAGTCACAATTTTGAGAAAAAGTCAGAATTCTGACTTTATATGACGCAATTGCGACTTTATTTCATGCAACTCTGAGAAATAAAGTCAGAATTGAGAGATATAAAGTCAGATTTGCATGAAATAAAGTCGCAATTACATGTTATAAAGTCAGAATTGCGAGATATAAACTCGCAATTGTGAGATAAAAAGTCGTAATTATCTTTTAAAATGTTTTATTCAGAGTTAGAGGGTTACCTGTTAGATTATAGCCACTTCTCCAGACACCACTACAATACTGGGCCTAGCCCAAACCATGAAAAACATCCCAAGACCATTATCCCACCTTCAACACTTCAACATTGCTCCATATAATTTTGCCTACAGTATATAGTGTAGCAAGGTAGTCTTCAGAATTTTTTATAATTTAATAATTAAATTTTAGGGGACCCCCCAAGAGTCCTAAGTCATTTCGAACCCTGCATGGGAACATATATAAAATTATTAAAACAATAATTTATTACATTTAAATATGCTTAGGCTTACACTAGGCATTGATTATAAATTCAATGGAAATTTTAAGTCAGCACTTTCTATCCACACAACCGCCGTGGCACGGCATGCCAAAACAAAAATGACAAACAAAACCAAGTTTGTCCTTATGAATCATCTGTGTATTGCCTAGTGGTTAAGAGTACGGTTGCTTAGGGGTGTAAAATATGCTGGTTTGTGCATCTTCATTCACTGTGTTCCTTTATATGCCTTGGTTTATCACAATTGTGCCAACCCATGGATTCAGTTTGAGTGTGGGTGCAGAGATCTGGCTGCTGATACAGATACGAGTGGAATTAGAGGCATTTCGTCACAACCTCAGCCAACACTGTTTTCACTTATTATAAAAGATGCAATATGCAGTATTGTATTCTCTGAACCACACAGTCTCTGCTATATGTAGATACATTGATGGGTAAGAGCATCTCCCTCTGGCCAAACACCAGAACTGATTGACTTCGACTGACTGATCCTTCACACAGAATTGAATAAAAGTCATCTAAATAACGCTGCAGAAAACAGATATTTTTTCAGTAAAATATCTAAACAGCCGTAAAAGATTCATTTAAATGAGAAGGAAAATTTCAACCTTTTCTTTTTTCTTTTTTTTTTGGTAAAACATTTGATTTATTTTTTTAATGCTAGTGGCATAATTTTTCTATAAAATACATACACACGTAAAGTGTCATGTACCCAAAAGTAAACTTTTAATGCAAGTAATTAATATAAATAAAAATAAATTTGAGTTGCACTTTATTTCGATAGTCCACTTAAGACAATTTACTAACATAATTAACTACAACTACATGTGTACTAGTCGACTGTTTGGTTAGGTTTTGGGTTAGTAGAATAAGTTGACGTACTTGCAAAGTCATAGTTAGTAGAATGTCTAAAGTAGACGGTTGAAAATAAAGTGTTAGCTAAATTTATCTTATTTCATGGATGTTTAGATATTTTAATGGGAAAAATATTTTAATTTTTCTCAAAAAAAGAAAATATTTAGCAGTTTTAAAAAAGAAGCTTTTTTATATTTACTTGAAATGATCATTTCAGTCATTACAGGAATTTCTTCATTTTTTTTATTCTATCAGTCTGTGGAGAGATCATTGTCTAAATGTCTCAACAACGTTGTAATTCTTCCTATTGCAGAGACACCAAGTTCCGTCAGGCTCATACTGAGCTGAATGGAGATGAAACTGAGAAGCATGGGTAAGTAAAGGCTAATCTAAAATTCTCAAATTTCTAAATTCAAATTTCCACAATGCAGATCTCAGCTTCCTCCGCAGGCTGCTGCTGGTGCACGGGCACTGGTCCTACTATCGCATCTGCATCCTTCTGCGTTATTTCCTCTACAAAACCACTGCTTTTGCTCTAGTTCACGTCTCGTAAAGTTTCTACAATGGCTTCAGCGCTCCGGTATAGAGCAACTAGGTCACTTAATCCACTTTACACCCACCAACCCCAACCGCACTGTGAAAATATCTGCTATTACAGTCAAACTGAGATCTGTTTGAGATGTAGGCTACTGTAACATGTTTAAAGAAAGTCAGATCCATTAACAGTAAGTAAAAGAAGTTAAGAATCAGCGAAATGTGACTACCCGGTCAGGATAAGTTGTATGCAAAAATGTCTGTCTTAAGAAAATGTGTTTGTGGATATAAAGATGATTTCATTTGGTGTGTTATAGAGATCCAATGACATGATGTCACCTATTACTTATACTATTACTATTATTACGATAATTTGTATATATATATATATAATTTAAAATGATAATTTATTTTTAAAGTTTTATACACAATGCAATATATACTCTTCTAAAATAAGCATGTTTTTAATTTCTGTATTAAAATGTATTTATTTATTTTGGGTTATTTGGTTATTTTTCTAACTGTCCTGATATCATAATTCATAAAAAAAAAAAAAAATCTTGTAAAGAAAAACATATGTAGTTAGTTAATTCAATGTGTAATGTAAATATCTATAAATCTGCTTTTAACTTGATGATAACACCATTTTATTGAATTAAATTGAAACTTTTCTTGGTATAAAAACGATATAAAACCAACATCAATACAAAGAGTACATATCTAAGAACTTGGCACATGTGGTTTGGACGTGGACAGTTTTAGATGTCATTGACCCTGATAATTGTCAGTAAGTGTTCTTACGTTCGCACATAAAACCATCTGACACATTTTTGGTACATTTGTTTTTTCCCCTCTACTCTACAGTCATGTGAGAAAAAACGTACACCATTTTGAATTCTGTGGTTACGTATTGGAATATAATCAAATAAAAAAAGATCTGGTTCTTGGCAGGACTTAAAAAAAGTTAAATACAACCTCAGATGAACAACAACACGTGACATATTACATTTATTTAACAAAAACTATGTCAAAAGGGAAAAGCCATGGGTGACAAACCAAGTACACCCTTACTGCTACCATAGGAATGAAGAGGGTAAGTAGCAGTCACTGCTAATCAAATGTCTTTGATTAATTGATCATCAGCTAATTTGATCACCTCTGTAAAGTTTTGGCAGTTTGCTGGTCTGGAGCCTTCAAGTGTGTATTAACACAATGACAAGGAGGAAAGACATCACCAATGATCTTAGAGAAGCAATTGTTGCTACCATCAATCTGGGAAGGGTTATACGGCCATTTCCAAACAATTTGAAGTCCATTATTCACAAGTGGAAAACATTCAAGACAGTTGCCAATCTTCCCAGGAGTGGACGTCCCAGCAAATTCACCCCAAGGTCAGACCGTGCAATGCTCTGAGTAATCGCAAAACACCCAAGAACTACACCTCAGGCTCCACGTTAAATGTTAAAGTTCAAGGCAGTACAATTAGAAAAAGACTGAACAAGTATGGCTTGTTTGGAAGGGTTGCCAGGAGAAAGCTTCTTCTCTTTA
Source organism: Rutilus rutilus (assembly GCF_951802725.1). Classification (NCBI taxonomy): domain Eukaryota; kingdom Metazoa; phylum Chordata; class Actinopteri; order Cypriniformes; family Leuciscidae; genus Rutilus; species Rutilus rutilus. The sequence continues at coordinate 28,644,685 of NC_140222.1, read as the reverse complement.
CAAAGAATATGGCAGCATTGCTTAGGCACTGTTTATATCTGGTATTAAGATGCATTAAGGTTAATCGTATCACAAGTGGACGACACTAAATACAGATACAAAACAATTGTTTTGAGCTTGTCCACTTCGATCACTTTCAGAGTGGATTGCTTTCATGGTGTAAGACGCTCATGTGATCAAATGCATTCGACCAACCACTAAAGACCGCCGCCTACTAATCTAATGTGTAAACATTATGGGATGTGCGCTAGGCAGACGGTGTCAGCTGGAGACACAAGTTAAGTTTGAAGATGAAAAACGTACCAAGCACAATGATCTCTCACCAGTCCAGAATTCTAACACAGCGTTCGATGTGGTCTTGTGGCTATCAGAGCAGAAACGAAAGCGTCAGCTCTCCGTGTGTTTTTCCATCGTCTTGGGTCGTGTTTATATGTAAATTGCGCAAGCATAGACCGTCCATTTCGTCCATTAGATTGAAAGATCTGATGAAAGCTCATACATTTACCCACCCTAAAAGAAATAAGGACAGACGTGGTAGAAAGTGGACAAAAGAGACAGATTAAAGTGCATAAACGGGTATGTGTCTCCCTCGTCTACTTGTGATCCAATTGACCAAAACACATCTTTATACCAGGTGTTTGCAAAGTTGCATCTGAACAAACCACTTCTGGAACAATGTCCTTGGACAGACGAGACCAAAGTGAAGATGTTTGGCCATAATGCACAGAGCCACGATTGGCCAAAACCAATCACCGCATATCATCACAAACAACTCATACCAAAGGTCAAGCACGCTGGTGGAGGGTTGATGATTTGAGCATGTTTCGCAGTCAGAGGACCCGGGCACCTTGCAGTCATTGGGTCGACCATGAACTCATCTGCAGACCAAAGTATTCTAGAGTAAAATGTGAGGCCATCAGTCTGACAGCTAAAGCTTGGCAGATATTGGGTCATGCAACAGGACAATGATCACAAGCACACCAGTAAATCTATAACAGAATGGCTGAAAAAGAAAAGAAACAATGTGTTGCACTGGCCCAGTCAAAGTCCAGACCTCAACCCGACTAAAAGGCTGTGGTGGGACCTTTAAAGAACTGTGCATAAACAGATGCCCACAAACCTCTATGAACTGAAGCAACATTGTAAAGAAGGGTGGGCCAAAATTCCTCCGCAACAATGTGAGAGACTGATTAAGTCATATAGAAAATTATTACTTAAACTTATTGCTGCTTAAAGTGGCTCTACACACAATTAAATCATAGGGTGTACTTAGTTTGTCACACATGGCTTCTCCATTTTGGCTTTATTTTTCTTAAATAAATAATTACATGATGTCAGATGTTATGTGTTGCTGTTCATCTGAGGTTGTATTTACCTAATTTTAAGACAAGATAATTGTTTATTATGTTCTGACATGTAAAACCATAGAATTCAAAAGGGTGTACTTTCTTTCTCACATGACTGTATATATGAGAGATGGTTTACAAGCCTCTACACAACATCATATATATATATATTTTCATGTCCCAGGGGATTTCCACTGTTGAGGTAACTTGATTCACTAACCTATTTGATTGCATTGCCTACTTCGCTGAGCATGATTGATGGCCACAGTATTTACATTAGGTGACATGCAGCACCTATGCAAAAACTGATTCAAGAGTAAGTATCATGCCTGTGTGGAAACTTTTTTCTGTTTTTTTTCTTTCTTCTTCTGTCTGTTCTAGGTTATCGTACAAACTGGACCATTTTTGCATCACAGGACCATTTTTAGCATCATAGCAATCATCATTAATTTTGTGTTGTTCTTTCTGTCCATACTCTCTCATCTATATGTTGCCTCACCAAACCTCTTTTCCTCAAAACCATCACAGTGGTCATCCTCTTGATGAACATATTTCCCTACCTCTACTGGTTACTTCGGCAGGAGCATTTGTGAAAACATCAATAGTCAGTTTTCCTCCCACAAAGCTTTAGCATGTTTTTTTTTATTTATTTTTTATTAGGTATTAGTCTCATAATGTTTCTATTCTACCAAACATGTAGATCCACAGATCAACGAATTGAGTTGCAGTTGTGTTTTTGTAGAGATGTCTTTCAGCTTTGTTAATCCTCTCGCTGAAGGGAAAGTTTTGGAAAGTTAATCACAAAAGTTGGGCTTCCATCTGCAGCGCCCCCACAGGACAGGAGAGTCCGTTCACAATGAAGATGATTCAGAACAATTTTTTCCAGATTATGAATGATAAAAACATTGACAGCCAATCAGAAACCATTATTCTTTAAGAGCTTGAGCATTTTAAGTGGCAGACGATAAAACTAAAGCTAGTGCTTAGAATAAGCAGAACGATATCATTGGCTACTATGGACGCTAATATAGTTATTGTTATACTTATCTTTATAGTAATCATTCTTTGTATGAATGGGCCTCTATAGCTGGCCATTTAAAGAAAGAATCTCCACAGGGTACACAAAGAGAAATGAATGGTGGTTAAATGGCACGGAAGCCTTTTTTTTCTATAATGTTATTATGTTATATTATATATTATATTAAGTATTGCACATGTGTCAATATCAGACTTAAAAAAAACAGCAACGCCACTTCAAATATATATTTAAGAGAACTCTGACCAGACAGATTAACACCTTATTTGAAATCTACCAAATGTGAGTGGTTGGTGACCATTTAAAAAAAATTATTTTAAGTCGAGCATGATGCATTGTGGAATATAGTATTCCTTACAGTGTTTGTTCTATACTGCATATTTAGGCAAATGCAGTACATTCATGCAAAACATTTACATACTGTGTAGTGTACAGTATCACTGCACGGCAATATAAAATGAAATATGCTATTCTGAACAGAACACATATCCTCATGCTTTTTCCATGAATTATAGTACATCCCTCTGATTCAATAAAATCACAACATTTATGCTGTTTTGACAACAAATGACTCAACCATGGTACAATGTTTTGATGAAAAATGCAGTTTTATTTAGTCATACATTTAATGACTATATAGAACATAAATGTCTGTTGTTTTTATGTCATATTTTATGCATGTATTCATAGATTTAACTAGCCTACTTGTTGTTGACTTACTAAACTTATTTTCTTTTAAATCAAGTCAGATATTTTCTAATATTTGCTGTTGCTGCATTTCATTTGACTTATCAGCCTACCTCAAACCGGTGCTAAGTCACTCGTATAAAAACCTGTTCACATCAAGAATGATAACTATAATGATAAATATTACCGTCCACACCATATCGTTATTGTTATGCTTTTTATAAGTAGGCTACTCGCTGCACAGTTATGTTGTCTGCTGCTTTAAAGTCGACATGAAATCAAAATTGACCCTATTTACGCATATTATAGTCTTGTGGTGAAGTTAATGCACAGAAAAAAACTGTTTGCCGTAGTAATCTTTCATCAGAATCTGAAAAGTTACACTTTAAATGCGGGGACTTTAAATGCTCGAGGACTTTAAATGCTCGAGCTAAAGTCAGGTGGATTCTGATTGGCTGTCAATGTTTTTATCGTTCAAGTGATTCCAACGATATCGTTTAACGGATAACTGTCGACAAAGTGCAACCTAGGGTCTTTTTGTTAATCTACCCGAGGCAAACTTTCGTTTAAAAGCATAATTATAATGGAAACGTCACTTTTAAGTTTGACCGTATTTTCGTTTTCGGTCAAACTGCCTTTTGAATGAGTGGTTTGGGACTGCGGTCAAGTGGGCCGCGCGTTGAAAATACACGGTCAAGCCAGCCGCACATTTTTTTAGTATGCGCGTCTATTTGTGTACTTACGGTATGGGTGCTGGAAGAGCCCAAAATTGATTTTAAGACACATTTTCTGCTATTTTCCATCTTATTAGGAGACAAATAATTAAATTTCATGATTTTTTTTTTAAATACGACTTTTAATTGTGTTTAATCTTTATTATTTTAATGTTTGTAGGCCTATGATTTACATTAATTATTACATGAATTATTACATAATTTATTCATGTTTCATATTAATGTTAATACATCATTCTTTTTTTACATTTTCATGATTTTTTTTAAGATATGACTTTTATATTTGTTTATTTTTTATTATTTTAATAATTGTAGGCCTATGATTTACATTAATTATTACATAATTTATTCATGTTCATATTAATGTTAATTATTGTACACCATTCATTTTTATTGTCAATTTTAATGTTTAAAATATGATACATTAATTATTATACATTAATTGTTTTGCATTCTTATTGTTGATTTTAATGTTTGTATATATAAAGTATTCATTCATTAATTATTATACATCATGTATTAATGTTTGTTTGTTTATTTATTTATTTACTTACATTTTAAAGTAAATGACAAATATGACACAACAGGCTTTTGGTGCCTTTTATTCTGTTAATTCTCATTGAATTGCCTATGAGCTATAAAAACCTGATCTACAAAATATACATTCATACCTGATGTATGAAATATGATACTCAAAACACACACACACGCACACGCGCACACACACTTGTATGTATATGTAGGTTATATATTTGTTTGTTTTGGTGGCTTCGTCAAATATGGTTCTCTCCTGTAATATCTTAATATCATACTATACTGTTTATGTGTATACGCTTTGGACAGAGTTGGGACAGGTTGGGGTGGTTGGTTGTGAGGAAAAGGAGATGTTCCATCTCAAGGGGTTATCCTCCAATAAAATGAATTGAAAATGAGACACACACACACACAGGCATTTTATATATAAAAGGTCACAGTTTTGCCATTTTATTTTACGTTCTAGCACTTACATAATGTCCCATTTTCAAACACTCATAAAAATATTTTTATTATAGGTTTGCTCATTATTTCATTTGATTCTTGTTCAGAGTGACTCTGACTATTACTGTATTCATTGTCAAATAAGTTTACTGTATAGTTTTGGAGAAAAGTAAAGGCCAATTCACCCCAATCACCAAAGTGCATTCTAGCACTTAAAACATGTCCCATTTTCAAACACTCATAAAAAGTGTTCCTTCATAGGTTTGCTCATTCTTTCACTTGATTCCTGTTCAGAGTGAGTGACCCTGACTATTACTGTATTTATTTTCATGTCATTTTACTGTATAGTTTTGGAGAAAAGTAAAGACAAACTCACCCCAATCATCAAAGTGCATTCTAGCGCTTACACCATGTCTCATTTTCAAACACTCATAAAAAGTGTTCCTTCATAGGTTTGCTTATTCTTTCATTTGATTCTTGTTCAGAGTGAATCTGGCTATTACTGTATTTATTTTCATGTCATTTTACTGTATAGTTTTGGAGAAAAGTAAAGGCCAGTTCACCCCAATCATCAAAGTGCATTCTAGCGCTTAAACCATGTCCCATCTTCAAACACTCATACAAAAGTGTTCCTTCATAGGTTTGCTCATTCTTTCATTTGATTCCTGTTCAGAGTGACCCTGACTATTACTGTATTTATTTTCATGTCATTTTACTGTATAGTTTTGGAGAAAAGTAAAGGCCAGTTCACCCCAATCATCAAAGTGCATTCTAGCGCTTACACCATGTCCCATTTTCAAACACTTATAAAAAGTGTTCCTTCATAGGTTTGCTCATTGTTTCATTTGATTCCTGTTCAGAGTGACCCTGACTATTACTGTATTTATTTTCCTGTCATTTTCCTGTATAGTTTTGGAGAAAAATAAAGGCCAATTCACCCCAATCATCAAAGTGCATTCTAGCGCTTACACCATGTTCCCTTTTCAGACACTCATAAAAAGTGTTCCTTCATAGGTTTGCTCATTCTTTCATTTGATTCATGTTCAGAGTGACCCTGACTATTACTGTATTTATTTTCATGTCATTTTACTGTATAGTTTTGGAGAAAAATAAAGGCCAATTCACCCCAATCATCAAAGTGCATTCTAGCGCTTACACCATGTCCCATTTTCAAACACTCATATAAAGTGTTCCTTCATAGGTTTGCTCATTCTTTCACTTGATTCCTGTTCAGAGTGACTCTGACTATTACTGTATTTATTTTCATGTCATTTTACTGTATAGTTTTGGAGAAAAGTAAAGGCCAATTCACCCCAATCATCAAAGTGCATTCTAGCGCTTACACCATGTCCCATTTTCAAACACTCATATAAAGTGTTCCTTCATAGGTTTGCTCATTCTTTCACTTGATTCCTAAGTGTGAAAATGGGACATGGTGTAAGTGCTAGAACACACTTTGGTGATTGGGGTGAACTGGCCTTTACTTTTCTCCAAAACTATACAGTAAAATGACATGAAAATAAATACAGTAATAGTCAGGGTCACTCTGAACAAGAATCAAGTGAAAGAATGAGCAAACCTATGAAGGAACACTTTATATGAGTGTTTGAAAATGGGACATGGTGTAAGCGCTAGAATGCACTTTGATGATTGGGGTAAATTGGCCTTTATTTTTCTCCAAAACTATACAGTAAAATGACATGAAAATAAATACAGTAATAGTCAGGGTCACTCTGAACAGGAATCAAATGAAACAATGAGCAAACCTATGAAGGAACACTTTTTATAAGTGTTTGAAAATGGGACATGGTGTAAGCGCTAGAATGCACTTTGATGATTGGGGTGAGTTTGTTTTTACTTTTCTCCAAAACTATAGAGTAAAATGACATGAAAATGATAACAGTAATAGTCAGGGTCACTCTGAACAGGAATCAAGTAAAAGAATGAGCAAACCTATGAAGGAACATTTTTCATGAGTGTTTGAAAATGGGACATGGTGTAAGTACTAGAATGCACTTTGATGATTGGGGTGAATTGGCCTTTATTTTTCTCCAAAACTATACAGTAAAATGACATGAAAATAAATACAGTAATAGTCAGGGTCACTCTGAACAGGAATCAAATGAAACAATGAGCAAACCTATGAAGGAACACTTTTTATGAGTGTTTGAAAATGGGACATGGTGTAAGCGCTAGAATGCACTTTGGTGATTGGGGTGAATTTGTCTTTACTTTTCTCCAAAACTATACAGTAAACTTATTTGACAATGAATACAGTAATAGTCCGGGTCACTCTGAACAAGAATCAAATGAAATAATGAGCAAACCTATAATAAAAATATTTTTATGAGTGTTTGAAAATAGGACATGGTGCAAGTGCTAGAATGCACATACATGATTGTGGTGAATTGGCCTTTATTTTTCTCCAAACCCATACAGTAAAATGACTTGAACATAAATACAGTAATAGTTAGGGTCACTCATATGAGTGTTTGAAAATGGGACATTATGTAAGTGCTAGAACGTAAAATAAAATGGCAAAATTGTGACCTTTTATATATAAAATGCCTGTGTGTGTGTCTCATTTTCAATTCATTTTATTGGAGGATAACCCCTTGAGATGGAACATCTCCTTTTCCTCACAACCAACCACCCCAACCTGTCCCAACTCTGTCCAAAGCGTATACACATAAACAGTATAGTATGATATTAAGATATTACAGGAGAGAACCATATTTGACGAAGCCACCAAAACAAACAAATATATAACCTACATATACATACAAGTGTGCGCGTGTGCGCGTGTGTGTGTTTTGGGTATCATATTTCATACATCAGGTATGAATGTATATTTCGTAGATTAGGTTTTTATAGCTCATAGGCAATTCAATGAGAATTAACAGATTAAAAGGCACCAAAAGCCTGTTGTGTCATATTTGTCATTTACTTTAAAATGTAAGTAAATAAATAAATAAACAAACAAACATTAATACATGATGTATAATAATTAATGAATACTTTATATATACAAACATTAAAATCAACAATAAGAATGCAAAACAATTAATGTATGATAATTAACATTAATAATTTTATTTACATAATTTTATTTAAATGTAATTTACATAAATTAATAAAGTATAATAATTAATGTATCATATATTTAACATTACAATTGACAATAAAAATGAATGGTGTACAATAATTAACATTAATATGAACATGAATAAATTATGTAATAATTAATGTAAATCATAGGCCTACAATTATTAAAATAATAAAAAATAAACAAATATAAAAGTCATATCTTAAAAAAAAATCATGAAAATGTAAAAAAAGAATGATGTATTAACATTAATATGAAACATGAATAAATTATGTAATAATTAATGTAAATCATAGGCCTACAAACATTAAAATAATAAAGATTAAACACAATTAAAAGTCGTATTTAAAAAAAAAATCATGAAATTTAATTATTTGTGTCCTAATAAGATGGAAAATAGCAGAAAATGTGTCTTAAAACCCATTTTGGGCTCTTCCAGCCATCTATGCTTCCAGCACCCATACCGTAAGTAGCTACACAAATAGACGCGCATACTAAAAAAAATGTGTATTTTCAACGCGCGGCCCACTTGACCGCAGTGTGCTGCACTACTATCTATGATAGCATCAAAATCGCTATTTTTAAAACAGTGAAGTATCACCAGGGGCTCTACACATGAACTCGAGCATTGAGAACATTGTTTGTGAACACAGAGTTTACTAAAAATAAAGATTTTGAACAACTCACTATAGCTGTGTCCGCCGGCATTTTGACAGTCAAAAATAGTCGATCTCCGAATGCAACGTAACAGGGAGGAGAGAGTATAGATGGAAAGCTCCTAAAGCTTAGTTCCATAAATTCACGGATAATTTTTTGTTTTGTCATTAGTGAAAATCAATTGACCTTGTATTTGAAAAAGGATGCTCATATTAGAAGCAATACTAAAATTCAGAGTCAGTTCATTCACATTCTTGTTGCTAGGCCGATTGTTTTGAACGTTGCAGGGAACTTTATTCTAGCAAGCAAGATTAGGCTATACAACTCGAATATCTTATCCGCGTCCAAAATATATTTGAAGAGCTGTCGGGGTCTTGTCTCCCCCAAAACGCAATATTTACATCAGTGGTTGCGGCAATAAGATCCCAAGGGATCTATTGAGGGCGTAAAAAGTTTCGGCGGTAGTTTTACAATTTATTTTACGAAATACGAACTTAAGTCTTGTTGCTTTTTTCCATTCCTTTCCCAACTTTTTATGTTAGGCCTACATTATTCCCGTCTTTTATTCTCTCCGCTTCTTTTCCCACCTGTGCTGCTGGATAGTTGCATATCGAGTTCCAGCCCCCTCCTTTACCTGGTGGAGCGCATTTGCACAAATTCCCCAGTCGTGCATTTGAGAGGGAGGAGATATGGAGAGGGGAGGAGATAGAGCAGGAGAGAAGGAGGTTTGAGAGGAGTTTATTCCCAAATACAACACTAGAGATAAACAGAAGAGCGAAAAAGACATGATTCAACAAATGCGCTAACATGTATGCATGAGATTCAGGGGTTTGTTGCCGCGAGGAACACCTGGATCTGTGATTTACTGGATCTGCTACCTGGATGAGACGCCTGGGAGAAGAGCGTGGAAAGTGAGCCCTTTGGGATCTGTGATCAAGGAACAAAAAACATTTAGCAGGTGAGGTGTTTTGTAGGTGAAACTCCCCAGTGTTCACAGTTTAGCACTTAGTTTGACTAATAGTCCAGTCATTTTATGAAAAAAGGTTGAACAAATTGCAACAGAAGCTAACTCAACTGATTTTGTATCCTCAATATGTCCTGAGTAAGGAAAAAAAAAAAAAGCCCAGAAGAATCCCATTAGGGGAAAGTTTCTAAAAAGACCCAAATATAGCTTATATTCATTCTTTTTCTTACGTGAATAGGGTAACATTTTTAACCTTTAGATATCACCATGAAAATTACTGAGTTGATTACTTGCATCAAAACAAACAAAAAATGTATTACACGTTTTTTTAAATTGTCTGTTAACATGGACAAACGGTGCATAATCTAATTACTTATGTGCTAATTTGCATAAAGACCACAACAGATCTAAACATTGGGTATAGCCAGGTGAAAATGTCTTGTTGAATCTTGTTGACACATAACAGTAAAATACTTGATGTTAAGGTCTGAATGGAACCTATTTAGGCTACCCATGAGCATTAATACATAGAGGCAGGAAGAAGTACTTTAGAAACCAGCCTTTATTAATTTTTAAGAGATGGGGTTTGGGGCTGGGTCCGTGGGACTGTTTCTGGGGGACGAGTCTGAGGGAAGAACAGGAGACAATGGTAAGGAGAATGCAGAAGACAAAAGGTAAGTAAAATAAAAAGTGAATCCCCAGAAACAGTCCCACGGACCCAGCCCCAAACCCCATCTCTGCTATAATAATTAATAAAAGCTGGTTTAAAGTACTTCTTCCTGCCTCTATGTATTAATGTTCATGGGTAGCCTAAATAGGTTCCATTCAGACCTTAACATCAAGTATTTTACTGTTATGTGTCAACAAGATTCAACAAGACATTTTCACCTGGCTATACCCAATGTTTAGATCTGTTGTGGTATTTATGCAAATTAGCAAATACATAATTAGATTATGCACCATTTGTTCATATTAACAAACAATTTCAATTTTATTTGTTTGTCTTGATGTAAGTAATCAACTCATGGTGATATGAAGTATCATGAAGTAATTTTCATGGTGATATCTAAAGGTTATAATTTTTAACCTATTCACGTAAGAAAAAGAATGAATAGGCATATGAATAGGCTATATTTGGGTCTTTTTCGAAACTTCCCCTAACGGGATTCTTCAGGACTTTTTTTTCCTTACTCAGGACATATTGAGGATACAAAATCAGTTGAGTTTGCTTCTGTTGCAATTTTTGTTCAAGGCTTAAAATAACTGGACTATAATCAGACATGAGTGTTACTGTGTCTTTATTTCTGAATGGAATGTATTCCCGTTCCTAAAGAAAGGAATGGGACAGGTGATGCTAAATTGGATATTCCTCAGTGTTCACATGCTTCTGAATCTGTTCATATTTCATCATGTTTGCATTTATCATATAATCCAGTATTATTTTATGCACCAGGTATTAAATAGTACTGTATATACAGTATATATATATATATATATATATATATATATATATATGTGTATGTGTGTGTGTGTGTGTATATATGTGTATATATATGTATATAATATATACACACACACACACATACATATATATACATACATACATATACACACACACACACACACACACACACACACACACACACACACACACACACACACACACACACACACACATACATACACGCGCACACACACACACATATATATGTATATATATATATATATATGTATATATATGTATGTATGTGTATATATATATATATATATGTATAATATGTACACATTTATTTAATTTATGTAGTATGCCATTTGATTATATAATACATTTGAAATATTTCAATTTATATTTATAAACAAATATATATTTTACTAATGTTAGTATATTTTATTTTTAATTATATATTGTAACATTAAAAATACATATACATGTATTCCTTTATTTATTTAATTTATGAAGTATGTCAGTATATTACAAGTATATAATAACTTTTAAACATTTATAAACATTTTTATTATAATATAAATAATATATAGCATATATATATATATATATATATATATATATATATATATATATATATATATATAATTAAATAAAATGAACTTACCATTTTTTTTAAATACTACTAAATTATATATTTAAACATTTATTTCTGTCATAATATATAACGTGCTAGTTGTTTGATGACTCTTTCTATTTGTCCCAGGTAAGCATGGAAACAGTCTAATGAATAACAGATTTTACGCAAGTGCCTGCGATACTGGCCACTGTCAAACTGACCTCTGTTAATATGGTTTTCATCCTTCTTTTCCACAACAGTCTCAATCTCTGTGTATTACTCCATAATGGCCGGTAGCAAGACTGAGAGAGGTTGGTTATGACTGACATTTTATTACACATTCACAAGCCTTTATATGCTCTTATTCAGCTTGTCCAAAATGAACAGAAAACTAGAGTTATCCTATAAAATATAATGGTATAAATATCCTCCACATTAAATGTTTTAATTTAGGTTTATCTTGCCAAATGGCAAGAGTTAAGACAGACCAACATCTGAGCGTTTCAACAAACCTCAGAATATGTTGTGGGAAGACTTTATTTTTATTCAGCTTGGAAATATAATTAAATGATATTTAATACCTCTGATGGAGGTGAGAAGCATTTGTTTTCCCCCTAAAATATCTTTGTAGTTGTCTTTATGAATGTTACCGTTATGAAATGTAAAAAGCGAATAAAACAAATACATTTGAGTCTACAGTGTCTATAACTCACACATTGCATGCTACAATAATTATAGCAGAAATCACAATCAGTAAACCACTTCAGGAAATGATGTATTAAATGCATGCTTTTTATATTACCCACATTTTAGTGTAAAAAATGTCCAATTATTAGAGTGATTCCTTTCTAACATTGAACGTTTTGGATGATGTGATGTTCAATCACCTTTTCTTTACTTTAACCCCTCAGGAGTCAGTTGGGAGGTGCGGGCCAACGGCCGTCATTTTCATCAGTCCTGTCGCCGCAGATCTTTCCTCTGTTTCCGCTGGGGGCGTTACGCTGTACGTGAGAAACCTTTTTGATTCATATTGGCTAGGGAGAAGTAGTTATGGAAGCGTTGAACAACATTTGATACCTTTGGGCTGCCTTCTGCTTCATATGTTGCTGTTTTCAGCTGGTTTGAAAGCAAGTGATAAGTTTTATTCATTACTTGACATGTTCCTAATGGGTTTTGTTGCCAGGACAATGTGGTGCGGAGCTACAAATACACCCCTCTGACCTTTTTGCCCCTTAACCTGTATGAACAGTTCCAACGAGCGGCGAATCTTTTCTTCCTACTTATTGTGGTTTTGCAGGTTTGTGGAGTTTTTCTGTGATACAAAGGTTCATGCAGCTTGTATTCATGCAGAATATTTGACTAGCACATTATTTCCCCCTGTAAATACTATAGAATACTATAGTTCAAGGTGGCCGCTCGAGTTCATGATGAAATGATGAATGTTCTTTTGCAAATAGTGAGTCGAAAACACCTGCTGTTTGAAAAAGACAAAATTACATATAGTCATGGCATTTTCATGGCTGAAAATGGCATTCACCCTTTCAAAGATCACTTAATTTGTATAGAGTAAATATTTGAGTTTCTATTCATAAATCTTGGAGTACTTGACAGCTTTAACATTGGCTATTATATATTATTCTTGACCCTATTTAAGTCTGTTTTGGAACTGGCGTGATGGATTAGCTTCATACGCCTCAACATATATTTTACGTATATTTTATGAAGATTTTTGTAAGCCATGTGATCCTGTGAGTATGTATGTGTGTATATATATATATATATATAATATATAATATATAACAGAGCAACAGTTCTTCATGGAGTGCCGGATATTAAATATTCCTTAATCATTTTACATTATTGTATTTCTTTGTTTTAAAATGTAATATACAATTCAAGGCTAAAGATTTGGGTGTTTCAAACTACTTTAAGTGTATATTTGAGTGTGTGTATATGTATATATATGTGTGTGTATATATTTATAACAAATTATATATTTTTATACAATTTATATTCATACACACTCACACACACACACATATATATACATCTAATAACAATACATTGTTTATAATTATATATAAATACATAATTCAACAAGTTTCCTAATTTAAGTGAAAATTGAAGCTGTTTTGTACATCTTTGGTTTCATTTACAGTGTGTTCCTATAATTGCAACAATCCCTTGGTACAGCACAATGCTTCCTTTGCTATTTGTTTTGCTTGTGCGTGGTTTTAAAGATCTGGCTACCGACGTGGTGAGTCTATCATTCTTGTCATTCTCTCAACCGATACTTTTAAACTATTTTCACTAATATAGAAGTTTGGAGACCAGTAGTAGCAGCTCAGTTTTCAGCCATTTTCCAATTACTCCCACATCTATGCATAATGCTCCCTCTGCTCCTATGCCTCTCAGGGGCGACGACGAAGTGATGTGCAAATTAACCAGCGCCCGTGTGACATTCTCACTCCTGAGGGGTAAGTAATACTGGCCTGGAGATAGTTGAGACCAAAGCTCCTCAGAAGCAAAACAAACACATCATCATCCGAGTTTAGATTTACAGAGAATCTTTCACTTCAAAAGTCTTCCTCTCTTGAATATCTCCTTTCCAGCTTTGAAACTGTTAAGTGGAAAGATGTACGTGTTGGTGACATTCTCCGGATTCATAAGGACAAGGTCATACCTGTGAGTGTGTGCATCTGTGTTTCTAACCCAGCTACAGCAGCCCAAAAAAGTATCTGGACACTTAAATATTATCATGTTTAAAATTTTAAATTTCTTTGCTCTACACACAAATACCAAACCATTTTTTTTTGTCTCAAATTGATTCGTAGTGGATAGATCAAGTCATTTCCTACCTTCAGGTTAACTACAGACATGTTTAGCTACGTTTGGCGCCCATAAAGTTTCTCTCTTTTAGGCAGATCTGCTACTCTTGTGCAGCACTGAGCCACACAGCCTTTGCTATGTAGAAACGGCAGACATTGATGGGTAAGAAGCGCATCTCACCCTGGACAGACGCCAGAACTTCTCACGGCAGCTAAAAGCTAACTGCTAAACTACTCAGAATGATATCACACACAAAAATGATAAACAAATGGTCACTGTGACATTCAAAGCAGTTCTGTAAACTTGTTTTTATGAATTATTATGGTGAAATAAACCCTCAAATATACCATGTAATAATACACAAGTTGTGGAAAATTAGCACAAATGCTAACTAGCATTTCTTTTTCATGGTATTGTTCTGCTGTTTGGGCTAAACTACTCAGAATGACATCACAAAAAAAAAGAAAAAGATAAACAAATGGTCACTGTGATATTCAAAGCAGTTCTGTAAACTTGTTTTTATGAATTATTATGGTGAAATAAACCCTCAAATATACCATGTAATAATACACAAGTTGTGGAAAATTAGCACAAATGCTAACTAGCATTTCTTTTTCATGGTATTGTTCTACTGTTTGGGCTAAACTACTCAGAATGACATCGTACTCAAAAATGATAAATAAATGGTCATTGTGATATTCAAAGCAGTTCTATAAACTATTGTTTCTTATGGTAAAATATATATATATATATATATATATATATATATATATATACCATGTTGTGGAAAATTAGCTTGCATGGCTTCACGTATTATTATGCTGTTTAACCTATTTAGAATGACATCACAAAAAAAAAAAGATAAACAAATGGTCACTGTGATAGCCAAAGCAGTTCTATGAACTTGTTTTTTTATGAACTTGATTATTATGGTGAAAAAAACCCCTCAAACATACCATGTAGTGGAAAATAAGCTCTAATGCTAACGTAGCATGTTTTCACTGTATTATTCGGCTGTTTGCAGAGAAACCAACTTGAAGTTTCGCCAGGCTCTGGCTGTAACTCATGCTGAGCTGAATGGAGAGTCAGCTAAGCAAACCCTGGGGTCTTTTGATGGTTTGTATGGACTCTTTGGGCAAACATTGGAGCCATTCATTCGTAGTGACCAAAAGATAAGCTTTCGCTCTCCCTCTTTTATACCTCAGGTATTGTGTGGTGTGAGGAACCAAATGGTAATCTGCATTCTTTCAAAGGTGAGTTGCATTGGAAAGGAGAGCGCCACCTTCTGGACACAGACCACCTGCTCCTCCGAGGAACTGTACTGCGAAACACAGACACAGCCTATGGACTGGCTATATACACAGGTAAGTCAAATCTGTGCTATTAAGGTGAATGCTGACAGCTGGTTGAAATGCACGGAGCCCCTAAATGGACATGTTGATGGAAAAAAATGAGAAGGGAGGAAAAATGTGTTAATACGTCAATGCTTTCGCATTCTCGCCAACATTTTCCATTTGCCCTGAGAAACTTGCAAAAATGCAACGTTTTTGGGGGAAAGCAAACTTTTGCGAGAGAATGCAAAAGCATTGAAATATATTTTTTTGCTCCCATCACCATGTCCCTTGAGGGGTTCTGTAGAAATGGCCTGAGACAAATGAAAAATGAAATGGATTTCTTTGACCTCAACAGGCTCGGATAGTAAAATTCTGCAAAACTGTGGCAGTCTGAAACTGAAGAAAACACGGGTGGAAATATTACTAAACAAAACGGTGTTGGTGGTAAGAGAGAGGAAGAAACTTAATATGTAACTCTTAGTTGATATAGATACTGTATCAACTATTATCTAACATAAAATTGACCTAGCATGGCCAGTAGCTTGCTTGACCTTCTTGCCTATATAAAACCATTAAAATATGTAACCATATGTAAATATCATATCATATTTGTACATAATCAGTTATTTGTAGTAAGAAATACTTAACCTAATTTACCAAAAATATAATTAAATAATCTTCTAAATAAGACAATTAAAGTTTATATGTACAGTATAAATATTATTTAATGTTTATTTCTAGAAATAAATTTAAAACATAATTTAGGGGTTTCAAATGTTGATAACAAAAATGCAAATTTGTATTTTATGTATGTTTATAGTATATTGACCACCTGAGGCTGACAAACTAATATTATTTATATCTCATATATATCTATATCTCATGTTTCAGATTCTGCTCTTCATGCTGACGACGGCTCTCCTCCTCGCTGTGGGCGCGGGGTTATTTGAGTACAGGGTTTCCCCTCAGTACGAAGTTGTGACTGTCTTGCAGCGTGACTCCTCGCCTGCCTACCTGGGCTTCCTCTCCTTCTGGGGCTACATCATTTTGCTTAGTCCTTCTATGCCCATATCTCTCTATATAACGTAACAGTGGCTCTCCATATTCTCATGATGCCTTCCTTTGAGATTTAGATCCTTTTATCTCGGAATATTTTGCTCACTGATTCGTTGTCCCACACCAGATTTGAAGTGATCCACGTGGTGCACTGTTACCTGATTGGCCGGGATGTTGAGATGTACTGGGAGGACAATGACAGCCCAGCTCAGGCCCGGACAACCACCCTGAATGAGGAATTGGGTCAGGTGGGCCACCTGCTCAGCGACAAAACCGGCACTCTCACGCAAAACCGTCTGCTCTTTCGTCAGTGCTTCATCGCCGGACACATTTACGGTCCGTCAATTTCTTTGACACTCTTTTCAGCCTTCTGTATTTTAAAACGTCAATAATGACATCTGTCTGTTTGTTCAGGTGACATGGCAGGGGAATTCAAGGTAGGATTTAAGAGATTCATTTATTCCTGTTTAAATCTACTGACCCAGAACACATCACACTTTTATTTCTAAAGCTATTTTATTTCTATATCAAGCCACTAGACTTAAGCTGGAACCGGTTTTCCTGTGGTGGAATGAAGTTTTCCGACCAGCGATTGGTGGACAAGCTGCGTGAACGGAGCAGCCCTGAGTGCCAAGAGTTCTTCACCGCTCTGGCCCTTTGTCACACTGTCATGAGCGAGTGGAGGGATGGTTGGTAGAAATGCCACTTATTCTGCCATTATCACAATTTATCACAACATTGTGTTTGCTAGAGGTAAGGAAGATGAAATGATTCAAATATAGCTGCAAGATATAATTAAAGGGGCAGCAATACAATAGATTTTATTAGAATATACGACTATTGGCCACCAGGGGGCCCCAAAGTTAACATTGATCAACAGGACATTACTCCCAGTGCAGAAGAATCACATGTTCAAAACCCCCCTTTTTCTGTTTGGTCTAAAAAATTGGTTATTGACCATGCAGATTGTCAGCAAACACGTTTGGGGTCGTGTCATTTTTTAAATGTTTTTTTTTTTAAAGGAAATCTCTTATGCTCATCAAGACAGCATAAAAAAATACAGTAAAAACAGTAATTTTGTGAAATATTATTACAATTTAAAATAATTGAATATATTTGAAAATGTAATTTATTCCTGTGATGTGAAAGCTAAATTTACAGCATCATTACTCCAGTCTTCAGTGTCACACGATCCTTTAGAAATCACTCTAAAATGCTGATTTGCTGCTCAAGAAACATTTCTTATTATTATCAATGTTGAAAACGATTTAATATTTTTGTGGAAACCGTAATGCCTTTTTTTCAGGATTCTTTGATGAATGGAAAAGAAAGTTCAAAAGAACAGCATGTATTTAAAATAGAAATGTTTTGTAACATTAAATAAGTCTTTACTGTCACTTTTAATCAACTTAATGTGTCCTTGTTGAATAAAAGTATTAATTTCTTAAAGGGGTCATATAATGGTACATGCACTTTTACAAGTTGATTGTACTGAAATGTGTGTTGGCAGTGCCTGTACACAACCATCATATAATGGTTTATCTCCTTATATGTTTTCCCCCATCTCAAATCGAGCCGTCTGACCGTGTGACGTCACACGGTCGGATGCCCCTCCCACGATTGTTGATTGACAGCAGCGTTTCAACACAGACCCGCCCTGAGCGAGCTGTCATCATAGTCCGCGCGGACATTGTTGATACGCAGGAGCAGAATGGCGTCTAAGCGATTGTGGTGTTCTGTTCTTGGGTGTAATAAGGAACACAGCAGTCATTTTGATGTTCCTAAATCCGAACCGCTGAAGACGCAGTGGCTGAGTTTTGTTTTCGAAGGGAATATTCCCCACGATCAACAGCAATGCTTTCATGTTTGCGCGAATCATTTATCACCAGACTGCTTTATAAAGGAGGGTCAGTATAAAGCTGGTTTTGCTGAGAAGCTGCTCCTGAAAAAAGGATCGATACCAACTATTCGTGTTCCTGCTGCACCTCCAGAAGAAGTGAGTGTAACGTTTTATTAACCTTTATATTAATCTTTGCAAATCGCTTGCACGCTTCACGATGAATGCAGCTAAGGTTTACACTCAGGGTACATTACGGCATGTTTTCTATGTACGACGTTCTCAATATAATTCATAATCCCAAGTTTATAATGAACAACGCGTTATGGTTATTGTGTTATTACAAACTGTGTACGCACAGAACAGAGGGGCGGGGTGAGCAAAGCTCATTATCATTTAAAGACACATGCACTTAAATGGTGTGCTGAAAACAGAGCTGTTTTTGACCAGGTAAAATTAGTGTTTTCTTACAATACTAATGATCATTTTTAATTAAAGTGTATTACAAACTTTTCATTTAGACCCTAAAGAATCATAATAACTTGTACAAAAAATTGCATTATATGACCCCTTTAAAAAACAAATCTTACTGACCCCAAACTTTTTAATCGTTTAACAGACTAACTTTTAAGCTGTCGTGGCGCTATTCAAAACTGCTCATACTGAAGGTCAGACCTTCCTTTTTTACCTTAAACCAGTCAGAATTAGAATAAGAATAATATGAACAAATACAATAGGTGCCTACACCTTTTTGATGCTTTAACCCTAATGAACAGATGCCAGATGCACTGATATTGCACTGAAACAATCATAAAATAGAAAGACACGTAAAAAAGTAAATTGTGTTTTATGAATACAGGTTTACCTCATTACCAGGCTGCCTCTCCAGATGAAGAAGCTCTGGTCTGTGCAGCGCGGGAGCTCGGTTGGGTGTTTCTGTCTCGCACACGAGAGACTCTCACCATCAGCGAGATGGGCATGACGAGAAACTATCAGCTCCTGGCCATCCTGGACTTCACCAGCAAGAGGAGACGCATGTCAGTGCTGGGTGAGTTTCAACAACTGCTCTTAAAGGGTTAGTTCACCAATTTTAATTCTGTCATCATTTACTCACCCTCATGTCGTTCCAAACCCATAAGACTATAGTTCATCTTCGGAACACAAATGAAGATCTTTTTAATGAAATCTGAGAGCTTCCTGTCCCTACGCAACTGACACTTTGAGAGCTTCAAAAAGTTCATAAAGAGATCGTAAAACTAATCCATATGAATTGAGCGGTTTAGTCCAAATTTTCTGAAGAGACTCGATCACTTTATATGACTAACCTTTAAAGGGATAGTTCACCGATAAATGAAAATTCTGTCATTTACTCATCTTCATGTCATTCCAAACAATAAAATATTCTGAAGAAGTCAGTGGGGTCCAAAACAACATTGATTGGAATCTGTTGTCTTTCATTTTATCTGCAAACATTTTTAAAACTTCCATTTGCATTTTGTCAAATTTGATGATGAAGTTACAACCCAAAGTATACTTCAGTTATGACGTGAACTCTTAGCGTTCACGTTTAGCCGAAAGTGTAATCTTTCAAAGTATACTCCATTTGATGGCGTCCGCTGAACACATGCGCACTAGAAAGATGAATTTGTGTCCAGTGTCTGAGCTATTTCTCTCCAGAGGGTATTAGCGCAAAAAATTTTTTTTTTACTAGTTTAAGCTGGAGTTGCATGTTTTTCTTAACCCCCTCACTCTAGTGCTCCTTAATGCAAGGGTATATAGAGCTGGTAAGTCCCGCCCCCTTCGCTAACCCCGCTGGACCTCTAGGTTGAAAAATCGTCAATGCAAGTGAATGGGAGAAAATAATTATTTTCTGGTCCCGTTTGAATTGTGCCATGAATGTGAACATATGTTGTCTGTGAATTTTTTATATAATCTTTCGTGTGAAGAATGCTACAATTTAGCGGGTAGAAGTTTGATACGGTTAGACTTTGTGTGAGAGCACTTTGTGGACTACAACTCTTCGCTGCTTTCGACGCATTTGAAACGTCACCACCACTCGCACACGGACACTAGCTCACGGATCCCGCTAAACATGACTGTGTCTTTGGTGCACTTCATCGCCTTCTTTCAGGGAGAGGACAAAATCGTTGAGGTTGGTGAAAACCACGGGTAAGTCAACTTTATGGGGTGACGTCACATAGGCGACATGTAGTCTTTCTCGTTATGTCTTTTCCACAACTGCTAGCCGAAGAATCATACCATATACTGTCAAACTCGTAACATGAAAGATTATATAAAAAATTCACAGACAACATATGTTCACATACATGGCAAAATTTAAACGGGACCAGAAAATAATTATTTTCTCCCATTCACTTGCATTGACGATTTTTCAGCCTAGAGGTCCAGCGGGGTTTTACGGAAGGGGCGGGACTTACCAGCCCTATTGTTGCTGTCGCAACCAAACTTCATAAGAACACATAACTATTTTACGAGTTGGCAATTTCGTATGAATTTGTAGCCTACAATGTGATTCATACGAGAATAAAGATCCACTCCTAAACCTAACCATCAGTGGTGTGATTGCAGATCATACGAAAACATACCAATGAGATTGTACGAATTTTCCGGCAATTTGCAAAAACGTAAAAAGGTTCTGAATTTCCATGAGAGTGTGTGGACAAACTAATTTGAGGCAAAAAATTCACGGCATTTACATTATGCACACTGTACACATACCCTAGCGTACGCATAAGAATCAAAGTATACTTTGGGCTTAATTGTATGGGTGTGTGTGTGTGTGTAGTGCGGGACCCTGGAGGACAGTTGAAGCTGTACTGTAAAGGTGCAGATATGGTCATTCTGGAGAGGCTTCAGGGGGACTGGCTACTTCAGGAAAGTACCGAGAGAGCTCTAGAGGTGAGGCGACTTTAAGAGGAAACATGGTAGAGTAAGAGCTGATGTACAACGCAGTTGTTCATGTGTTTGGATGTCTGTGCGGTTGTCAGCTGTTTGCTCAGGGCTGTCTGAGGACTCTGTGTGTGGCGGTGCGCTCTGTTCCCGAAACCCTGTGGACAGAGTGGAGCCGCGCCCTCAGTCAGGCGGGCACAGCGACGGGTAACCAGGACACTGCGCTCGAAGACATATATGATCAAATGGAAAAAGACTTAACGGTACTCAAAGGGAGTTATTATGAAACAAATCAGTCTCTGGAGTCAACTTAAGGCAAATGATCAAATGGTTTAGCATTGTGTTATAAAACAATCCTGTTTGTGTAGCTGCTGGGTGTGACTGCAATTGAGGATCGTCTCCAGGAAGGTGTACCCGAGACCATCGCCTCCCTGCGGAGGGCGGGGGTGAAGGTGTGGGTGCTGACGGGAGACAAAACAGGTGCTGTATTTTAGCAAA
Organism: Rutilus rutilus; assembly: GCF_951802725.1. NCBI lineage: Eukaryota > Metazoa > Chordata > Actinopteri > Cypriniformes > Leuciscidae > Rutilus > Rutilus rutilus. The sequence continues at coordinate 28,622,650 of NC_140222.1, read as the reverse complement.
TAAGTTGGTTTGAAGAAGCGAAATTAAAATAAATGTATGTTGTCTGCTACTTCTTTTCAACAGAAACGGCTGTGAATGTGGGATACGCGTGCAAACTGATGGATCCAGACACAATCCTGATTGAAGGGGAGGAGCTTAGGTCAGAAACATTCCTATTATGCTAATCTGAGCTTTTGTCTTAATTAGCTGTGGCTGTGACAATTCAAAATGCTGCATCACAATTTGCAAACTAGCCAAACTAAATGGTAAGCTAAATTTGTATTAGTTTGGTCCACATCATAATTTTTTTTAAATGGTATGTTAATTTTTCTTTATATACGTGTATAATAATAATATTAATTAATAAAAGAATACAAATTATTATTGTATTATTAATAAATAATTGTATTAATAAAATTAATAATTAAATGTATAATTATACTTTTTAAATAACTAGTAAGAATAATAATTAACAATAAAATAACAGTAAAATATTTATTAACAAATAAAAATGATTAACAATAAATAATTAAAAATAAAATGAAATAACATTAAATGAAAATTAAATATTAAACATAAAGAATAACAACTATTGTTATTGTTTCCTCCAAAATTGCAATAGCTTTTTAAATGTATAATTATATTATTTTAAATTTAAAAAAATAAAATAATAATAATAGTAATTAAATATTAGCAATAAAATATTTAGTAACAAATAAAAATAATTATTAACAATAAATAATTAACAATTAAAATGAAATAACCTTAAATTCAAATTAAATATTAAACAACAAAAATAACAACTATTGTTATTATTTTTTCATTGTAATTGTTAGCAATAGCTTTTTAAATGCTTGACTCAAAAAGTTGAATTTAAAAGGTAATACATTTAGCAAAAAGCTAAAACTTGCATGTAGGCCTAAACAGTACGCGAGAAGGGGGTCTGAGATAATGACACAATTTTATGACCCATTATTTCTGTAGATTTCATCCGGATACAACATTCGCCATGTTTTCATTGTTATGTGACCAACCAGCGTTATTTGTCTCATTTCACTGCCTTTCACTAACCCTGTTTGATAGTAAATTGTCCTCTGGATGTGTACTTCAGAATATTGGTGGAAGTAGAAAGTCATCCTGGTACTTTTCGCCAATTGTTTAATGAATACTACAGCCTCAAAGTGTGTGTGCTACCTGTCAACAGTTAAGCATAGTAGAAGTATGCAAGCTGATTCACAACCAATTGGCCATTTTGATTGGTTTCTATTTTTGTCACGTCACACTAGATAGCCACACACACGGTGACATTTCTTTGGATGCAGCCAATATAGCTGTCTGTTAAGCATTTAATATGTTCTGATTGGCTGTGATATTGTGAGGACAGAATACTTGGCGCTGGAAATTTGTTGCATCGCACCTGGTTAGAATATGCACAGTGTTACAAAGATACACGTACACACGTAATATAAGATAACATGACTGTTGTCAATATCTGCAGGCAGCTTCTAGAGTCTCCTTCTCCAGATGTTCGTCTCATGTCTAAAGAGACAGAGGTTTGGACCACAGACAGGAGAGCAGAGAAGAGCAAAGCTGCGCTTGTCATCTCGGGTCCTGAACTGGTGAGCATTTCAAGCCAAAGGTTTAAAAAAAATATATATATATCACGACTGTTTAAAGGTTTAGGGTCAGTGAGATCAAAATTAACACTTATGAGAGAAATTAATACTTTTGTTAAGCAAGAATGCGTTAAATTATGGAAGCTTGTTTCATCCACTGAATAAAAAAATAAAAAAGGTAATTATGACTTTAAATCACGCAATTACGACTTTGCCTCGCACTCACGACTTTATATTACCCAATTCTGACTTTGTCTCGCAATTGCAACTTTATATCGTGCAATATTGACTTTGTCTTGCAATTGCGACTTTATATCACGCAGTTCTGACTTTGTCTCACAATTGCAACTTTACATCACGCAATTCAAATTTTATGTCTCGCAATTGCGACTTTATATCATGCAATTCTGATTTTATGTCTCGCAATTGCGACTTTATATCACGCAATTCTGATTTTATGTCTCGCAATTGCAACTTTACATCACGCAATTCAGATTTTATGTTTCGCAATTGCGACTTTATATCACGCAATTCTGATTTTATGTCTCGCAATTGCGACTTTATATCACGCAATTCTGATTTTATGTCTCGCAATTGCAACTTTACATCACGCAATTCAGATTTTATGTTTCGCAATTGCGACTTTATATCACGCAATTCTGATTTTATGTCTCGCAATTGCGACTTTATATCACGCAATTCTGATTTTATGTCTCGCAATCGCGACTTTATATCACGCAATTTTGACTTTGTCTGGAAATTGCGACCTAATATCACGCAATTCTGACTTTATAACTCGCAATTCCGACTTTATATCATGCAATTCTGACTTTGTCTCGCAATTCTGACTTTATATCACGCAATTTTGACTTTGTCTGGAAATTGCGACCTAATATCACGCAATTCTGACTTTATAACTCGCAATTCCGACTTTATAACTCGCAATTCCGACTTTATATCATGCAATTCTGACTTTGTCTCGCAATTCTGACTTTATATCACGCAATTCAGATTTTATGTCTCGCAATTGCGACTTTATATCACGCAATTCTGATTTTATGTCTCGCAATCGCGACTTTATATCACGCAATTTTGACTTTGTCTGGAAATTGCAACCTAATATCACGCAATTCTGACTTTATAACTCGCAATTCCGACTTTATATCATGCAATTCTGACTTTGTCTCGCAATTGTGACTTTATATCACGAAATTCAGATTTTATGTCTCGCAATTGCGACTTTATATCACGCAATTCTGATTTTATGTTTCGCAATCACGACTTTATATCACGCAATTTTGACTTTGTCTGGAAATTGCGACCTAATATCACGCAATTCTGACTTTATAACTCGCAATTCCGACTTTATAACTCGCAATTCCGACTTTATATCATGCAATTCTGACTTTGTCTCGCAATTCTGACTTTATATCACGCAATTCAGATTTTATGTCTCGCAATTGCGACTTTATATCACGCAATTCTGATTTTATGTCTCGCAATCACGACTTTATATCACGCAATTTTGACTTTGTCTGGAAATTGCGACCTAATATCACGCAATTCTGACTTTATAACTCGCAATTCTGACTTTATATCACGGAATTCTGATTTTTTGTCTCACAATCGCGACTTTATACCACGCAATTCTGACTTTGTCTCGCAATTGCGACTTCATATAACGCAATTCTGATTTTATGTCTCGCAATCACGAATTTATATCACGCAATTTTGACTTTGTCTGGAAATTGCGTCCTAATATCACGCAATTCTGACTTTATAACTCGCAATTCCGACTTTATATCACGCAATTCTGACTTTGTCTCACAATTGCGACTTTATATTACACAATTCCGACTTTGTGTCTCGCAATTGCGAATTTATATCACGCAATTCTGAAAAACGAAGTCAGAATTGTGAGATGTAAACTCGCAATTGCAAGAAAAAAATAATAACAATAATAATTAATTACATTTACATAGCGCTTTTCTCTGCACTCAAAGCGCTTTACATAGAAGGGGGAATCTCCTCAGTCACCACCTGGATGATGCAACGGCAGCCATACTGCGCCAGAACGCCCACCACACACAAGCTTATTGGTGGAGAGGAGACCGAGTGATGAAGCCAATCAGTATATGGGGATGATTAGGAGGCCATGATGGACAGAGGCCACTGGGCAAATTTGGGATTTCTTTTTGACCACAGAGAAACAGGACCTCGGTTTAACGTCTCATCCGAAGGACGGATAAAAAGTCGCAATTACCTTTTGTAAAAAAAATTATTCTGTGGTGAAAACAAGCTTCCACATTAAATTTATCAAAAGTGTCAAAAAAAAAAAGACTAGATAGAAGATTTTAGTAGATTTCTATTCATCAAATAATCCAAATATGAAGCAGCAAATAAGCATATTAGAATGATTTCTGAAGGATCATGTGACACTGAAGACTAGAGTAATGATGCTGAAAATTCAGCTTTGCCATCACAGGAATAAATTACATTTTAAAATATATTACCATAGAAAACAGTTATTTTAAATTGTAATAATATCTCAGAATATGTCTTACTATCTACTTTCTGTACATTACAGGCAGAATTTACCATAACGCCAGAATGGGGGGCGAAGTTTGTATCTCTCTCTGATCAGTGCCAATCCGTGCTCTGCTGCCGTGTGACACCGGCACAAAAGGCCGAAGTGGTCGAGATGGTCAGGAAACATTCGACTTCGATTACTATGGCAATAGGAGATGGTGCCAACGACGTGAACATGATCAAGAGTGAGAAAAAACAGTAACTATTTTAATGCATCATTATTTGTTATTTGGCTAAATAAATCAATCTTGCACATTGCTAAAAAATAAAAATCTCCGATATTGACCAGCGGCACATATTGGCGTGGGTCTTTGCGGTGTGGAGGGAAGTCAGGCGGTGCAGAATGCAGATTTCGCTCTGGCGCAGTTCAGCTTCCTCCGCAGGCTGCTGCTGGTGCACGGGCACTGGTCCTACCATCGCATCTGCATCCTTCTGCGCTATTTCCTCTACAAAACCACTGCTTTTGCTCTAGTTCACGTCTGGTACAGTTTCTACAATGGCTTCAGCGCTCAGGTATAGAGCAACTAGGTCACTTAATCCACTTTACACCCACCAACCCCAACCGCACTTTGAAAATATCTGCTGTTTGAGATAAAATCAACATGCAACATTATCTGATAATAAATGACATCAGCAGCTTTTTTTGGTGCATCTTCTGCTCTCTTTTTCCAGCCCATGTACGAGAGCTGGTTTATTAGCCTCTACTCAACAATGTACACGTCTTTGCCTATACAGTGCGTGGGTTTTTTTGAACAGGTAAGCCAAATACAGAGCATTTTGACCAATCATTCACAACAAATCCAAAAGCTGATTGGTTCATCTGTCAGTCTATCTGTTTACATTGACTGGGATAGGACGTGAGTGCCAAGAGCTGTCTGTGCTGGCCGGAGATCTACTCCATTGGACAGAAGAAGCAGCTTTTCAATCCTTTTGTTCTGGCCGTCACGCTCCTCTACTCCCTCTACACCTCCATCATCATTTTCTTCATACCTGTGGGAATATTGCAGTACTCTGCTCTCGATTTTCAAACCTTAGCCGTTACGGTGGAAACGTCTGTGGTGCTCACCACCACTGTCGAGGTAAATAGACGGCATAAATAAAGGCTGCAGTATTTACGTTACAAACAATTGTGACAGTGGTAACTGTAATCTTGTTCGTGTCTTGTCGGTTTTAGGTTATTCTACATACAAAATTCTGGACCAAGTGGAACATCGCAGCAGTCATCTTTAGTTTAGTGGTGTTCTTTCTGTCCACACTGGCTCTCCATAGCACTCGCCTCTTTACTGCCTCACCTAAAGACTACTTTTTCCTGGGTATTCATGTCTGCAGATAAATAATTATTCATAGAAATTGCATATCTCTAGATGAAGAGACAAAATACATTTAATCATGTAGTAAACTTTCTATATATCACCTAATCAGGCTTTCTGTTTTTTAAAAACAGTCTTTATGAAGAACCATTTTAGCTATTTTTAACTATATATTTTTTTTATTTTAGACCTTAGAATAACAAAAAATTATATTTCTATGATTTTAGTTGTTACCATGACTTATCCAGTAATCACAAATGACTGCAAAAGGTTTTGTAAAAATAATAATATAGATTTTCAAAATAACCTTAACTGAATGAGCAATGAAATGCATTAAAAAATATTAGACAAAATGTATATAAATATGAATAATGATTATTAACCTTTTTCATGTTAAATATATATATATATATATATATATATATATATATATTACACATTTATTTTACACAGTTTTAACTGATTAAAACATTTTTCTATATTAACCTTATTTATAATATAAATATAATTTGGGACATGGGAATCACAATTTTGAACCCTTCCTTGTGTTTTCAAAATCTGGAATCCTGCATGATGTATTTATTCATGTAGGCCACCAGAGGGCAAATGTAAGAATGTAAGAAGTCTTTACAGTGAATTTCAGCCAGAAATCCTTTAATGTTGAACTCCTTATTGAATATGTGAATCTTGAATTTTCAGGAGCATCACCAAATGCTTTCAGTACCCCTGAGGTTTGGCTGACCATATTTGTGACCACCTGTATTGCTGTCCTCCCCTCAATAACTATACGAGCCTTAGGTGTTGTGTTAACAAACCCCAACAAACATAAGGTAGGATCCTTACTTTTTCTAATTAACATAACATAACATAACATATATTACATGTTGTGTTATTGATTATGCTCACCTTACTTTGCTTTTTACACATGTAGATACACAGTTCAAAGAATGAGTCTGTTGAGCTGCAAAGGTTTCGGAGAGGTACCTTTCAGCGTCGTTCATCCTATGCGGTGTCCCAAGGGAAAGGCTTTGGTAAGTTAATCACCACAGGAGTCGGGCTTCATTCTGCAGCGCCCCCAAAGGACGGGAGAGTTACAGCAGATGGTCTGAAGAAAGAATCTCCACAGGGTTCACATAGAGAAATGAATGGTGATGTTTCATGCTAGCATCTTCAGTGTGTTTTGTCATGCACTAAAAATGTAACAGAAATGTCAGTAGCAAATATTGTAACCAAAGGTCAGTGGTCCACAAACCCAGGATTTTTGGCACATTTCCAAAATGGAGGCCCATCATACACCTAATCCAATTGATAGCGATATATTACATCTTTTGTACGTTTTGGGTTGGGTTTGTACGTTTTAAAATGCAAAAAAGTTTTTTTTGTCTCAGTACTGTACGCATAAATAGGGACAAACAGTTGATTGGGTAAATCCCATGATCTTTAGTTTTGTAATATTTGGTCTTTTAAATATACTTGTATTTTTGCACAAAAAAAAAAAAAAAAGCTTTACAAATAAATTTATTTAACTGAAAATGTATTCTTTTTGTTTATTGCTGCAAACAAATCCAGGCTAGATAAATAAACAGACAATAGCATGAATGTGTTCAACAATGGTTTTATTTTATTTCAAAACACGCAATTTACCCATATTACCATTTTAGATTTTTTTTTTTCCTGTAACAGTTATTACTCCAATTTGTCTCCTGTCCATTTGCACTAAATGAAAAGTGCTCCACAGGCTCTCTGGCTCCCCCTGTAGGACAGGAGGAGGAATGAGGCTCTCCATGATGACATGCCCTTTAACCTTTAACAGCTGCCTGAGAACAAGTTTGTGTGTGCATGTGAAGCTTCAACAGGATATTAAAACTGGGTAGTCTTCTACAGAAGATTTTGAACAGGGACAGGTATTTTGTCCTTCAATATCTTAGTTTCTAGGTGTTTACATTGAACTAGAATGCTAAAATTCATGAACCCAGGGCAACGCGACAGCTTCAGAAACACACACTGATTGTTTTTTTGGATTGTCTTTACCCTTTGATCAGTCTTTGGCTTGGGTAGATGTGCTCTAAGGAGAGTTTGTGTGCATGTAATCGTTTTCATTTAGAGCTATTTATTTTGCGCATACTCTTCCCTACATAGTGTTTCAGTATATAATAATCTGGCGAATTTGCTACACTGCTAAATTCCCTGTTTTAAAAGTAAAGAATTTAAACCAACTCAAGGTGGTTTGCTGTCTTAGCTAGGTTATCTAATCAGCGATTTGGTCTCTCAGCCTGCCAAGCACCCAAAAACACCTATAAAAAAAAGAAAAAAAAAAGATTGAAGAATCCTAGCAAGCCAGTTCAGACTAGTTTAAGATGGTTTTAGCAGGTACATAACATTTCAAGTTTTCTAGTCTATAATTGGTGCAGGTGACATCATCCTAGTGACTGAAGTGGAAAAGAGCCTGAACCAGCAACATTGATTAAGATTGAGGGAAAGGCTTTTTCTTTTTGTTGTATTTTTGCATAGTTCTCTGTGCAAAGACTACCAGCCTCAGCAGCTCTTTATTGACCGATTTGTGGTTAGAGAGCAGTTAGCGCAAATGTTAGCACTTGCCTGGCGCTAGCTCTTTTCAATTGGTCCAGCAGGTTAGTTTGGTGAGAGAACAATGTAGCTAGATGCTAAAGTTGGTGTTAGCATCAGAACTTATATTTATTGTCCATTTTTGGTGGCAAACATTTCTTGAAGTTAAATCTACCTTTTGAAACACCTGAATGTTTCCTATGATTTACTATACAAATCTACAGGTAAGAGCGGTTGCAAAGTTAGCTAATGTTGCACATCATAAGCACCACAGCAAGCTAAATAGGGCAGTAGTCACCTACTTGACCAATGAGCCTCTTTCCTCCTTCCTTTCTCCTCTTCTCCTCTTCTCCTCCTCTCAGCCTGTCTTCTCTCTACCATTTTTTTCTCCTAGTTTTGAAACTTGATTGTCTTCTACCATCACAAAGACACTTGGTTCTGATTGATTGACAGGTAACAGAAGAGGAAGAGCACAGTGTGACTGGGGGGTTGAATCTGCAGACAGACCCGGAGAGAAACATGATGTACATGATGCTGTTTTACAGTCGATGAGAGACCATTTCTGGTTGGAGGGGTCTGTTGCAAAAAAAACTGGCTGGTAGCATTCCAGTTTCGCATGAAATGGTGTGCAACCCAAATCGAGAAACACGCCACATGTAAACAAATGCACACAAGATTACATTTTCAGAAGAGACGTGTGTACATTAGGTCCATGACCAAGTTCAGTTGCCCAGGATAAACGGTCATGCCCCACTAAAGAGTTATATACATAAAAGAAATACAAGGAGGGCAGAGAGGGCTGCAACAATACATGCATACAACCAGTGAAAAACAACAGTGACAGAAAACTCTACAAAACAAAGACCCCTCCAACACCTTTACCACCCTTCCCACCCATCTCCAACTTCCCCGGGGTCTATTCGTCCTAGTCACTCCCTCCAAAGTCCAGGTCGATCCAGCTTTACTCTATACAGTATACAATAGTCATGCAGAAAAAAGTGTCCCCGCCACTTTAAATGGGAGGAGTTTGTTTTTTCATTATTTTTTAAATTAATGCTAGGAGCACTTAACACAATCTAGTTAGCTTTAAAAAAATTAAACAAAAAATTAACATAGTTAAAGTCTGACTAATGCTGAAACTGAAATCATTAGAAAAAAACGATGCATATATTGGAAATTCAGCGTACTGTGATTTTGCTCTTTTCTGTCATCTTTCAATGTTCTGTTTTTTTCTTTCACTCTCAAATCCTTTTCCTTTTGTGTCATGTCTTTCATTATAAACATTCAAATGTCTTTCTTTTATAAAGAATTATGTACCACCATCGATCAAAATAATAATAATAAACAAGAAATTGGCAAATGAGTGAACCAAACAACAACACCAACAAAAACACAATTTAACAGTATAAAGCTTCAAGTCACAAGTTCAAAAACTAACTATTATTAGTCTTAGCAGTGTTAGTGTACTCATTGTAATTAGCATTAGTTTAATCTAAATTACATAAACTTTACACAAAACATTTGAGGTATTTCAGAATCAATTGTCAACACCTTCCTGCCAAGTCCATGTGGTTTCCAATGGGAGAAATATAAGAGGGAAATGGTCCAATGTGTCTTCTAAAATGGCCTCTTCTCCTGAATCACTTACAGCTATTTAAATAACCAAACTGTCAAAAACTGGATTTTATTTTAAACCTGTTCTTGACCTAAAGCAATGTAAAATGTTAGTTCTAGCCAACCATGTTGCTTAGAATAAAGTCCATTTTGGTAGGCTTATGTCAGAAGTTTATGATATAGCTTGATTTAAATGAGTGCTCATGAAAATAGGCCATATGTGGGTACAGTACTCAGGCATTTTAAGTGACATCAGGGTGTATGACATCAGAAATACAATGATAACATTGAAAGATATTTTGTGAGTATCCAACAGTGCAAATAAAATAAAGAAACTAGCCTAATGTGAAAGGAAGCTGGGCATTTTTGCAGGGCTCTTAGTCCAAATCATTTCATTTAAGTGATAGTGCAAAAAAACAATAAATAAAATTGGCATGATAAAGTGCTTAAACACCAGTTTATGTCAAACTAACGTCAAAATCACCCTGTGCTTCAATATCTCTATGCCTAAGTAGTGTACATTTGTATGTTCGAGTAATTGTGCAAGGTGCTGATCACACATAGGCGTTCTTGCTTAAAAATAAAAACGCCAGACAGCGTTCATGGAAAATGGCACACGATCTCGAAACGCGTTTTTAAACTCGACGCGGCGCCTTTAAATCGCGGCGTCCCGCGCGAGAGAAACTAAAAAACCGCGAAACGCTCAACGGTCAAAAACGTCTGTGTAGCGCAGGTTTACACAGAAAAACTATTAAAAAGCAGCGAAATGGTACTAAAAAAAAAACGCGTTCTGTGTGTGACCTGACCCAAAGTGTGTGTGTGTGTGTGTGTGTGTGTGTGTGTGTGTGTGTGTGTGTGTGTGTCGTGTGTGTGTTCCAGAGCAGTCCCACCCGTTGTTGAAGGAAAAAGGCACTCAACTCAATCTGCATAGCAGCCGCATCCCTCAATGTGGTGCTATGCAGTCTGACTGCACTGTGAGAGTATGTATATGTCATCTTATGTGTGAAAATCCATATGTCTGTTTGTTTGCACCTGTAACAGCTTTGGTTATGCTATTGGGGTTTTGGTATTTGTGTGTATTCCTCCCTTTGGCAGCACAGGATTGGCAGGTCAAAGAATCTTTGGTATCAGTGGCTGTTTCACAAACAACCCAGCTCAGTGAGGTAGCCACACTGGTTCTCACTACAAACAAAAGGTCAGTTTTATCAGCTAATGTACATATAGATGCCTGCTGATTTGTGTAGCACAAATCTGCTCTCTTAATGCTCATAACCAGGCCCACATGGAATCTGCGTAATAATTAAGAGGAAAGATTTCTGCAGTTTTCCACAGAATTTGAATGTCAGTCATTCACAGAATTCTGCTGTTCCTTGAATATTCGGTTATGAAATATTTTGGCTAATTTGATTATGCTTTCAGCTACACATTGCACCATGTTTGAATTCATTCCGCAGAATTCCACTGATTTTTCCACCGTAGTTCCGCAGATTCCATCTGGGCCTGCTTATAACTCCAATGCTCAGAGCATTTATGCATTAACAGTGCCAACTGTTATCTGTTCAGCAAGTCCTGCAACATTTCCAGAAATGCTACTGTTGCATTCAAAGACACTAAAAAAAAATCCTCTTCGATTTTGAACATCTCCCCACGGAGGTAAGGTTGTGCCCTTGTTTCGCACCCATTTTGGCAGGGTTTTTCAAGGTTTTACGGCGGAATTTCGGGTGGAATTCTTGTTTTTGTTTTGTGTGCTCTTCAACAGAGCCAAGAGAGAGAAATGTCTCTTTCATGGTCGGTGAAAGTTCCTTCCGTTATGACCTGTGGTAGTTCACATGCAATGCAGAGATGTCCAGCTGCAGTCCTCCGAAGATTGGTTATTCTTTTAGAAAGTCTTTTTTTTTTCCTTTTTATTTAAATTTTCAAATGATCAATGCCTTACGTATACATGGATCACAAGTTTGATAAGAAATAGAAATATTTTGTACCAATTACCCGCTTTAATATTATGAAGAGAAAGTAAGTGGGAAAAATAGGGGATTAGGAGTTAAAGATTTCTGTTTCTGTTATGTTGCTGTATAGATATTTCTACCTTTTCAGTTGGTTTTATCACAGACCAGATGTACTGAATGATTTAAAGCATTAATTATTTTCAGAATTTTTGTTTAAAAAAAAAAAAGATTCTGATTCTTTTTAAAAGATGATTGTTGGTTGCTATGGCACATAATGCCGGTTTAGGTGTGGACTCTGGCTGAGGGTATGTGAACTTTTATATTAAGGCAAACATTATTGGCACTAGATTTTATGTAACTTTTTGGACTGTGTTTACCCCTTGTCCACTTTGCAGGATAAACATAACATTTGATTTGTCAGTAAGATTTCAGTTGTGTGTGAATGTACCATTTTGTAACAAATATTTCCATACGTGTTTAAAATGTGCCTCTCGTTGTGTTTTGGCTGTACCTGTCTTGACCTTTGGCCTATCGTGTATCTATACGGAATGAAAAATATTCTATTCATAGTTGAAATGTCATAGGTCGCAGTTCTTCGAGATCAGAAAGGGTGCACCATTGCTGAAAATGGTCCAGTATTTTGTCTCCGGACTTGAGGAGAGTTCTCAACTGATTCGCTTGTTGCATTACGGACAGTTTGTGAACATGCATTAACCTCAAGTGCAGTGAAACGTCGCAGCCCAGGCAGCCCTCCATTTCCATCTGTGCAAAATAAACCGTATGGAGAGCCGTGCTGGGTGAGCGCGAGAGTCCTTGTTGCGGGAGCTTCACCTTCAGTAGAGGTCGACGTCCTTCGCTTTTCTGTCTGTATCGATTAGTCTCTCAATTCATTAGCTTAGCATATGATCTGAGAGCCTCAGAGAAACAACTGGCCATTAGGGAATTGTGCCGCCATGGGCCTGAGAGTGATGATGCAGGTGGTGGCTTTCTTTGACAACCTCGCTTGAGTAACAAGCCGTCTGTGCTGTGAGCTATGAAAGTGCTCCTCAAATGCACGAAGAGTGCTCACTTTTTTGTGGTTTATGCGAGAATGATGTGGTGCTTTTCCATGTGGAGATGTTTGACTTGATTTAATAACAGTCCCAAAGAAGTAAAAGGTTGCATTTACGTGAAACGTCGCCATTTTTTTTTTGGCAGCAGTGGGATTGATTGGCACGCAAAGGGTGACTATGTGAGGTTGGGATGAAAATCCAGTCTTAGCCACCCAGGGGGGAAAGGGGTTTTGATTTAAGCCTTGGAGAAGGTGGTGGCAGAGGTGCCCGGCTGGCCTGGGCTGGCTACATGACCGTGATGGTGTTCCTCATGCCAGCGATCGACGCAGCGGCGACGCGCGTTCATGAAGAAGTTGCTGACGGTGCTGAGTTCCAGGCCCAGCTGCTGCGAGATGGTCACCTGCATTTCCTTCGAGGGCCGCTTGTTCTCCTTGAAAATGGCGATGAGTGTGCGGCGCTGCAGATCGGTGAAGACCAAGCGCTGCTTCTTGGGTGTCATATTGCGTTCCTTGTGCTGCTCTTGTTCCTTGCGCTTGCAGGCTGTGGGGATCAGGAGGATGAATAAGAAAAGTTCAGGGAAAGGGAAGTAGACAAAGAAAAAAAAAATTCATTAGCCTCATGTTTGCTCTACATACTGAAATGCCCTATTTCAGAGCAAATTCCACAGATGAACAGCTTTGCAGGAAGTCGAAAATGTTCAGACTCTCCTGTTTGGCTGTGGATTAATAGTGATTTAAGACAAATCCATTCTATCTCCCCGGAGGTCAAAAATCATCCCTTTAAAGAGAGCAGACAGAGCAGGCCAGCGGTGAGCACCTCAGCCTGGTCGTTGGAGACACTGCTGTTTGATTCAATATTAATGCAGTTTGGGCTCACAGTAGGAGAGCGAGTGACTGGTATACAAAAGTAGGGGTCTTTGTGTGTGAGAGAAAGATGGAAAGAAAGAAAGAAAGAAAGAAAGAAAGAAAGAAAGAAAGAAAGAAAGAAAGAAAGAAAGAAAGAAAGAAAGAAAGAAAGAAAGAAAAATAGACGCGAGGGGGATATTGACTCATCCCATTTTAGTGTGTATGTGTCTGTTTTTGGAGGTGGGGTCGTCCACAGAGACTTCGGTCTGAACGCCCCTCCAGCAGGTCTGTAGTCTGCGACTTCAAACAGAGGCCACTGGAGGGCACAGACCTAAGAGAGGCAGGGTATTTTCAAACTGCCTTTAACTCACACCACCTTCCTGTATGTTTCTGTCCTGGCAACACAGAGAGAGAGAGATTCTGGCTGCCTACTTGAGGGCAGTAAACATTGCGAGTGTTGTACCAAAGTGGAAACATGAGTACGCCAAGAAATGTTTTAGTTCGTACACACACCTTGCAAGTGCAATTTTTATTGTGTGAAAAGATCCGGTGGCATTTTTAGCAGTTTTGTTTTAACTTGATAGCAATTACGTTATGTATATTTTTAACATTTTTATTTTATATTAGTGCCTGTTAACATATTTTATTATAGTTTTGTTTTCCAATGCACTCACAGACCTTTTGCTTCTCTCAGCATTATTTGTGAATGGATCATTCATTTCTTACCTCAGTCACCTGTAAAAGCAGCAGCTCTTTGCGTCTTACTCGGATTGTATCTATCTTGTGTGCATTTGTGGAGTGACTGGAGCCAAACTGTGGTGCCATGTATCTAATTACACTGAGCTGAGGCCCATTGATCACGTCACCTCTCGCAGTCAAATCTGTTTACTACAGGCGTCTAACTGCCTGGACCGCATCCATCATATTCAGATTCTATATCAGCCACTCTGCGTTTACACACGCGCGCGCGCCCACGCCATTAAATGCATTGTACACTTGGAAGTGTACCGTTTAAATGTCGACGGTACTAACGTGCCTATAATATTTGTTTGCGCATAACATTGCTCCTATCGCATAAAGGTGTCTCGAAGCGCCGAGTCTGGAGTGAATGATGAAGCTATAAAGCCTTTTAAATTGTTATTAGTCGTCTGTGGTGTTCGCCTGAAATAACTACGACGACCTTGGCTTTCAGCTAGATTTACTGGAGCCTTTTGATTTTGAAAGTCATTTGCCTTTTGACAGTGGTTGTCAGTTCTCCAACACACGTTTATATCCCCTCAGAATTTCAACAAACCGAGCAGGCTGTGTTTTGTGTAATAACCCGAGTCAACCAGCAGGTGTCGCTGCCGCTATTCCCTGGTGTAAACGGTTTACAGGCGTAAGATTTTGTAATCAATATTGATCGATCGGTTGGGAAGGGGGCCCTGATTACTGAACCAAGCGCGGCGTAGAAAAGGAAAAAAATCGATAGCTGCAGACTTTAGAGCTACAGTGAGCAGAGTGTGGGACAGAACCACAAATATATTGTACAGAAAAAAAGCCAATGAGTGACAAAGAGTGAATAGAAGCATTCGGAGGGGATTTTTGACACTCGCTTATTAACACGTTTGATGATAAATTTCACAAATTCTAAACAAAACCACACTGTAGGCTTTCTTTCTTTCTTTCTTTCTTTCTTTCTTTCTTTCTTTCTTTCTTTCTTTCTTTCTTTCTTTCTTTCTTTCTTTCTTTCTTTCTTTCTTTCTTTCTTTCTTTCTTTCTTTCAGTAGCCTACTGGGTGATATTTGTGAAAGATTCCTAAAAATCACGTAGGCTAGATGCAACTGGCATAACCTTGTTCTGCTGCTTATGATTATACAACATGATTCGCCTATTTTATTTGAGTTAATTACGCAAAACAACCACAAAAATGGGGTGCGTTCGCGTTTTGAAAGTTTGATTTTTAATGTATTTTAATGCTTTGATCATTCTGTCATGCAAAGAAATGCGTTTAAATATTAAGTTGCTTTGTGCCTTCTCAAGTTAAATGTAAATTAAATGTAACAGGGTTGACCATTTTACAGTATGTAGGCTACTCAAGGCCATGACACTACAATGTGTTCAGAAAGATAATTTAATGCGTTTCTTCAAATACCCATTTTTAAATAATCATTAGTTAACTGTACAATGTGATTTTTTTTTAACTTGAAATTCTCACCCTTTTCGTGAAATGACCCTTAAGATGTTAATGTAGGCTACGCTGAGATATCTAAGATGCTAAAAAAGACTTTTCCACGACTGTGTTCTCTAGCAGTGTGTTTTCTGACTTGCATGCCTTGCAACACAATGATAGCGTGGTTGCCCTGTGGTGTTCAATACCGATCGATACATCCGTAAATAATTCGTTTTTGGAATTCATTTCATTTAATTAATTATAGTTCCATGAAAATTGTTCTGGTAATGAGCCAGAAACTACGGTATGCCTGCCTTGGACCAATGGGGCGCTGAGTCTAAATTCGAAATAATACCAATTTAATAGGCTGGCGCTGCGTGCTGTGCGGTGTGGGGAATGACAAACGAGGACACACTGCAGTATGATTCAGAATAATGACTAAAAAATCACAGCTGCAAGCGTTCAGTTATGTATGGCCTATGATAGCGTTAATTAGTCTCGACGTGGGACATTGGCCAATCGCAGGTACGTCTTTAAATGACTCCGTAGTCACCGCAAATGTCTGCAGAACGCTTCTTCTTTCTTTCTTTTTTTTTTTTCTTTATAAATGAGGCTTAAGCTATTCGATTATGTATATAGGCTACAAATGCGTTTTGCAATGAGGCACTTAGATTAACCATTCCTCAACTTTCTTTGATCTTTTTTATGCTTGTAGGCCTATGGATTGTAATGTTTATGTTTTCAAAAGCATTTTTGAAAACTTTTAGGCCTAAACTTTAGGCTGCACATTCAGTCTAAAATAGACTTATGAGTATTTGACAAAAAAAAAGTCCACAGTTAGAAATATGGGAGCTAGAGATTTTTTTTTTTTTTTTTTTTTTTTGTCTGCTAGAATAGTTTTGTGTTAGTCTAATTGGTCAGCTCTTCTTGTAAACAAGATTGTGCTCAAGGCTCTCTCTAAATACTCGACTAAATTTAGAGTAATGCAATAAGGAAAGATCAGTATGCTAATATTTAGGTAATTTGAAATAACAGCTCAACCTGTTAAAGTCGGCTAGTTATAGCCTATTGACATTATCGCAAATCAAATTTTCTGAGAGCAATCTGTGGAAGTTCCCGTAAACTGGCTTTAATCTTGTTTAAACAAAATTCATGTTTATTCGTGGTTATGTAAATATACAACGTTGTTATGACAGTAGGCCTTCTTATGTTGGTCGACATAACGTACGATACTTATGCGAATGAAAGCGTTCGATTAGCGTTCTGTTGCTATGGAAACCTCTGTGGTGGATTTTTTTTTTTTTTTTTTTTTTTTTTTTTTTTGCGGTTGAAAGCTATCCACCTTTTCCCTAACGAGTTTTAGATGATGTATAGCACTTCCGGTTTGGGTAAGTTAAACTCTAAAAGAATAAAACAGATCATTTCAAATCAAAAGGTTGCACTACAAATAATCTTTATCTGTCAGTTTGACTGAATGAGCTGTACAATTTCCTTCATGTTCTCATGGTCAGACTTCAAGAGAATAACAATGCTTGGTTTTTTATTGTGACGTGGTAGGCCTATGACAAGTTTATCCGTCAAGCTCTTTTCAGTCACTGCATTCTTTCCCTCCTGATTATTTTCTTATTTCGCTGATACAGTATGAAAAAGACAAAACATAGGCCTACTGTGCATTTGTAGTCTGCTCTCTTGATTTAATTGACCATATATCCCATTAATTATTCACTGGAATGCACTAAGAATCTCTTTTTTTTTCTTTTTTTTCCCCAAATCCTTCCAGGTTTGTTTTCCACACAGATGCTTTCATATAAAATTGTCTCCCCTTTTCACTTCTAATCCATATTAGCAGTGTTTGGAATGTTTCTAAAGCAGGTAAATATAATAGGCTACTTACTGTCTGTGACAATGACGTAAATCACTTTGAATCATTATCACTCAATGTTCCAGCTAAAGAACAGACAAACTACAGTGATATGTAATTATCGGCGGTCTGTGGTCGAAATTTGTTAATGCTTTTACAATTTTAAATGCAAACCTTTCGCTGATTGTTTATAGTTTAACAGAAGTTACTCACACAAAACGTCATGGGGCGTAAATGGGAAGCTAAGTCACACCGTGTTACATTCTGGGGCAGCGCCTCCATTTCCCAGAGGATCCAAGAGGGATCGCCCTCTGCTACCGATAGCTAATACCTGCACCTTTTTTGTTTTTCCTTTAAATTAAATATTCACATTCTTCATGCCATCGTTTGCAGGGAAACGAGGCTATTTTAATGCATTACATGATCATTTTAATGTTTTCACTGTAGTTTTGCACAATTCCGTTCACAATGTGAAACGCCGAATGACATCCAGCTCCACCTCTCTGGACGTCATGGGTTGAGCTTGACCTAGTCTAGCTCCACCTCTGTGGATCTAATGGGTGGGGGGATGAAGTTATGGGTAGGGTTAGGGTGTGGTCGGACCTTCACGCTTCAACCATTATGCCCAAATTACATCCAGAGAGGCTCTACCCATGGCTCTGCAGTGAGCAGACTCTCCAGTTTTGTAGTGGCTGTGTGCAAGTTCTGCTAATTCACAAGCCAACAAAATGTCAAAGTTAATCACAAAGGTAATGTTAAACCAAACAAAATATAAAACTTTCAAAAACACTCAGCAATGTGATTACTGTATTGAGTGATAGGCAGTGGTTTTAATCAGTGACAATATTAATAGATTTGCCATCCGGCGTCTTCTCGTCAGAGAGTATTAACTTGTCCAGTTTTCTCCCTGAACAGTGATGCGAGTTACTATGGCAATTCTCGATGCAGCATGAATGACCTACAGAAAATCAAAACGCTGCCTTAAACTCACTAGCAGTGCAATCCTCTTAATATGGTGTCTAAACAAGGCAGTTACCCAAAACTCAACGCGCCGTGACGTCAGCTTCCCATTCTCTAGAGCAGTGGTTCCCAATTCCAGTCCTCGTGACCCACTGCTCTGCACATTTTGTAGGTCTCTCTTATCTGACACACTCAGTTCAGTTCATGGAGTCTCTCCTAATGAGCTGATGATCTGATTCAGGTGTGTTAAATAAGGGAGACATACAAAATGTGCAGAGCAGTGGGTCACGAGGACTGGAATTGGGAACCACTGCTCTAGAGCTTATGTAGCTTCGCCCCTTTTCAGCACTGTATTTGTTGTGTTCTGTCTTCCGGTTTGTATTTCCACAGCATGAAGGTAAGATCTTACGGTTTTGTGAATGAACCGTTTGTTTTAAAGTCTTCCCGGTCTTCTGACATTTGTTATAATGTCTTCAAACATTACAATGCTTACGATAACTTTCGCTAACTCTACAATAAGTACGGTAAATCCACTTCACCAAGTAATTACTCTTCGTCAGCGATGCCACATAAATATTCAGAGCTACCGCAAAAATGGAAGTTCAAACACAAAACTCTAAAGATGGCTGTGCGCCTGTTTCTCTGGCGCATAAGGTCTATATAAGCGTTATAAACTGTAGCAGTATATATTGTCTAAACCAGCAATCTATGTTCAGCGTTTCAGATGGCTTAGATTTCTTATATGTTCAAAGCTTATGATATGAGTTGTTGCCAAAAAATGATCAATTATTGATGTTGCAGAATACAGTGTGTGCCTTTGAAGGTACAGTGAAATGTATGGGGCAAACAATGTACCATTCATCAAAGGCAGTCATTTATGTTTGAAGTATAGGAGTACATTTAGCTTCATAGGCCCATGGCAGGTTCTTGTCTTTGAGGGTTAAACTTAGTTTCATCAGCAGAGGCTAATTGGAGCTATAATAAACAAACTCCAAGGGTTCAGTCCGAGGATTCTTGACTTCACAAAGTATAAATAAATAAATAAATAAATGGTGTCTCCTGTGAAAGCTGGAGGTGTATGCGCGCTTTCTTGGATTTCAAGTGGGAGGATTGAGGGAGTGCAGGGATCGATGACTGGCCGCGCCGCTCAGCCGACCAGTCTGCCTAGGATCGATGCATAGAGTGCGGCTGAGCTGAAATTGGGAGCGGAGTGGCTCCCATAGAGGCCTATCCAACGGTGTTTAAAAAGTCAGTGTGTCATGATATTGCCCTTGTATGAACATGAATTGTTATCATCAGCAACTATTCCGCTGTAGATAAGCAGGGGTGTGTTTTGCATGAGTATGCCTGTGTGCTGTGTAAATATATCTAACATCAGTGCGTGTAAATCAGAATTCATAATGGACAATCTGTTGGGGGTGCCTGGGTTTGGATGAATGTAAACAGCTGATATGTGGGGTTAGTATGCTGTGAAGTGAGGCTTGTTGTCTCTCTAAAACATTACTAATAAGGTTACACCTTTTTCCAGCCGCTCTCTCTATCAGGTGACTAAACAAGCGCGTGACTTTTAAAAGTCTCTCACCTTTTAAACAACTCGCTGGTAGGCTACCTTTAGGACTTATCATGGATTGATTTTATCTTTTTCTCTTATTTGATTTATTGGATGTCTGCCGTTTTTATCAGCGTGACTTGGTGCTAATCGTCTCAAAGGTCGATGTTTTGACAGGGGCTGATTCTGCTGAGTTAGCCTTGGAGGATGGTAGTGGGCGAGGTAAAGGGCCAAACCTGTGGTCTAACTACTGTAAGAGCAAGGTACTTCATTTCTCTTAAGAACTAAGCATTGCTTAGTGTTGACGTGATCCTAACACATGACTATTGTGGTGAGATCAATAATTGAACGGTCTAATAAAACTGTTCAGTCAAACATCCGTTCTATAGGCATATTGACACATTGGAATGGGTTTGGTTGTTAAGACGGCTTGACCTACAATTACAGTGAAGTGAGTTTAAGATGTCTGAATGGTTGAGGGGGCAAACACCCTGCACAAAGTCTTGAAAGAACATTTAAAACCTCTGAAAATACCACAGGATTAATCAATAGGTTTCATTTCTTGTGTGGGCTCAAGCTGTCATTGAACATGTACAACTGCACTCTCTTTAAAAAAAAGATTTCAGTCAAAACCAAAAAGAGGTTTATAGCCTGATGCTAGAATAACATTTTCTAGCTTTTTTCTTTGTACTGTCAATCTGATCTGGAAAACCAATGTAACCTCAAGAACATAATCTTTTAATCTCCAAAGAACCATGTTATTGAAGGGGTATTCTAAGAAGATGGTCCTTTTTTCTGAACCTAAAGGATCATTATTACGTCTTTATTTGTAAGATTTCAAAATGTTGACAAACTAAAACTCAACGGTGTTGGGCCACTAAACATTGTTGGGCTCTGGGTTTCACAGCTTTTACAAGATGGTTTGATTGACTAATTTAGCAGGCTGTGGGCTCAATGTGTCTGTAAATGATGTAACAGCACACCAATAGAGTCACTGCTCGGTTAAATGGCTCTTGATGCCACAAGATGTGTCAGAAACCAGCCAGTCTCTCAGCCTCAGGAGGGTACATGTGGTTTTGAATCTGACCACATTGGCTAGTTTTAATGTTTACATTTTGTTTTGCCAATAAAAGGCTGTGCATCCATTGCAAAATACATATATATATATAAAAAAAATTATCTAAGCATTAAATGCCCATTGGAATTCTATTCTTATAGCCAATATTTGCCATTAGCAATTAGCATGCATTATGGCAAGTTGTAAATGTACAATTTTATCACTCCATTTAAATTATATTGCACGGCCAAGATTTGCACGAGTTCTTTGGATTGATGCAAAGAAGAAGAAGAAAACAAACAAACAGGGACTATAGGAAAAGTAGGCTACATTGTGCATATGGCGGAACTATAGCTTTCAGGTCAGTATAATATATGCTTCAGATATTAGGCAGAAAGTGAAGTATATTTACTACCAAGTGCTTTGTGCCGTGACTCAAACTATTTGGAGGCGTTGTTCTGTAATATCAGCTATGATAAAATTATTAAATCCCCCCTTGGTAAAATTTAGTGGTGACGCAATGCAATTTAACCCTTTGATGCTCTCCTCCTAGGCGGCACGGTCTCTTAGCAATTTGATTTAAAGGTCACTCTCTCCTATCGATCCATTTTGGCGGGCGAGCACAGAGATTGATCATGAAAATCTAAGCTCGCGGAGACAGTACTGCACCCATTATAGAGCAACAATGTTACATCCTATGGTGGCGCGTACATCTGTTACTCTGTCCTTACTTATTTTACAGAACAGGAGTAAGGAGCTGGTTTAGAACTCACCCCCTACATAAGATATGTTGTCTGCCATAATGGCCTTTATAGAATTTAAAAGAAAAGGTTGCAAATACGGTTGTATTGTAATATCATGATGTAAAGCCGAATAAACATCTGTCATATGTGGACATATCAATTGGAACATAGTTGCAATTACACCAACGTCTCTAGCAAAAGCTATGCGCATATTCACGTTGTAAATAAAAACAGTATAAAAACGTAGGCCTATGTATTCTTTCATATATAAGTAGCCTACGTCTCGCGTAAATGTTTCAGCAACGTAACCACAAAATAAGTTTAAAATAAGGTGGAATGCACTAAATTGAAGTAGAGTTCGCGTACGGTGGTTACCATGGCAACAGTTCGCTTCTCGAGCGCATTTCGCTTGGATCAGTGGGCCTGTCGGACAGTATATCACCAAAACAGCAGTAGTTGTGTCATTAGCATTTTATTTTTTTTAGATTTACTATTTACACTATTTTTAGATGTACATATCACTGAAAACGTTTAGCTCGCATTAGAAAACAAATTGGGTACCTCAACAGGACATTAGATGTGAGAAATTTAAACCCCTGAAAGTTTTTTAATTATGTGCACAATTGAGAAACCATAACAGCTTTAAAATTAGAATAATACAGTAGGCCAAGGGGGGAGGAGACGAAAGTGAATTTTCTCCCTATTTAGTTCAACTTAAGCTATTGAAATAGCAAAACTAGCAACTGTAATCGATATATTCACTGCTTGTTATAGCTATAGACCCTAACTATGATGCCAAGACCGTTTTAACCGGACAAACCGTGTGTGGATGCGTGGTCATGTAATTTAATGTAATTTAAGATTATTTTCGAACACTTTTAAATAATCAAATTCAAAAACGGCTGCCATGCACTTGTTTACCAAACAGGTGACCGAATCTTCATTTTTCACTTCTGGCTCTATCAATTATTAAGGTCAGCATCGATCATTTTCTTGGCCTGCCAAAACCCGTCTCCCCTGAAAATGCCTCGATTCGCTAATCCTAAATCAATCGCGTCCATCCTCGTGGGCTGGGAACTGGAGGCGAGACTGGAAGTCATTTTGATGAGGAGGATGGTGATGATGATGATGATGTTGAGTGAAAAGCAAACACTCCACTTAAAAAGTGTTAAAGTGTGTGTGTTTATATAACTTGTACCAATCCTAAATTGATTGATTGCGCTCAGTTCAATGCGAGAGAGCAATTATTATACTATAGTTTAACAGAGATTGTCAAGTGGTTTAAAAAATCAGATGGGCAAGGTGGTGGGTATAATTCTCAAAGGGTTGCTATGCAAGAAATGTATAGGCCTTAAATTACATTTGGTTTAAATATAGACCTATACAAAGGAGACATTTATCTTCCCGTAGTGATGGATCGCGTATAAATACAGATGGACTTTAATATTGTATTATCATTTCCTTATGACTAAGAGAGACTGCATACGATACACAGTAAAATCTACATCCTTCCTCCTAACGAAACAGTAGGTAAATCCAGAGTCCAATGGGGGAGAGTGCTGAGCCGGTATAATTGATAGATGTACTGGCTATCTTTATTGATCGCTGTATTGATTGGGCCAAATACATTGAGATTGAGTGTGGAATACGGCACAGATGCTGAGACGAATTGTTTTCATTGTTAATGCAATCTTTAAATATTGCGCATTGCGTATTTGAGGTTTGCACTTATGTCAGAATTACGTGCGACATATGCCATATGCTGCTTAGATTTGTCATTTTTGTTAAATGTTTGTAAATATTCTCATTGTTTTTTTTTGTTTTTGTTTTTATAGCACGAACTATGCCTACTGTCAAAAAAAAAAAAAAAACGCTTCAGCGCCCCAGAAGAACAATACCAAATGATCCCACAGACACGGGCATTTTCACATTAGCCAAGCAGTGCCACGGCATTGATTTTTGTGACTGTGATGAATTTGGAATAGTAATTTGAATTTATTGATTGATGTAGTGAACGAGTATTCCCAGACTCTGAAACACAACCCCCCAACTTCTACATGCGCGCTGTGCATAATGGCTCGTTTAAATTGCACTTGCTTTTGTTATTTGCATAGCAAAGTAATTCCTCATTGAGCTAAATTTACTATAGATCCGGAACGTACAAGGGCTTTTATTTTATAAAGGGCATTATTCTATTCCAAGAATGCCTGGGTTTTTCAAATTACAGTTTTTCCGCAATAGTCAATAAAATAGACAACAGTGAATTAACAAAGCATATGTTTGTAGAAGTCTATTTCAAATAAATAATTTATACATGTAATATTTAAGTTAAGTATTTCAAGGGTCGCACTTTACAGTGTTCGTGTAATTAATTAAAGCATCATGGATTGTCGTAATATGGACGCATTGTAAAGTGTAGGGCCTGTGAAACTAAAGACTAAAGTTTACCCCAAAGACATTGAGTTACCATACCTTTAAGTTACTACCTGTAGAAGTGGAGAGTTCGTCTGCCGTTTAGGATAACTCCCTTTTAATAGGGTGTGGAAGAAAAAAAAAATCTGATGCCCAATTAGCTTTAACAGCAACGGCACTTAAGAGGACAATTGAATAGCGTCTAAATCTTTATTTACCAGAACAACTTTAAATGCGCAAAGGAACAATTTACATTCCATTAAGTGCTTTTCAACGGGGCATTGACTGGAACTAAAATATGCCACTATATCCTGGTTAATTGAACCCACAACTGAAATACGACGTGAGGCGATAGGTTTTGACGGGTCAGCGGCCTCTATTCCAACCAAACATTATCAAAGGTAATGTTCAGTACACACACTGTTTTTATTTATTTAATTTTATACATTTCCTGTGGGCACATTTTAAGGTCGAGATTACACATTTGTCTACATTGTTTTTAGTTTGAAGTAAAATGAAAAGGGGACATTTATGAAAAGAAATTAAGCTGAGGAACTATTGATGAAAACTAATGCTTGTTAATGTCTTGAAATCATTGGAACCAAATTATTTAGAAATAATTATTTTAAAAAATAAACATCAGTTTTTACTTTCAGTGTTGAGCTGCAATGGTCTTTTCACAAGCCTGAACACCTGCAACAGGCAGCTGATGGAGTGTGTGTACTTGTATGTAATTTACACACACTAATTGATTTCACCTTCATTTAAAAACATTCTAATAATTTTAAATAATTTTTATGTATCTATATTTGCTCAGGTTATTAGAAAATATATTCAATGGAATCATTTTAGATGCCTCTGAAATACTTGTAGTTCATTTAAGGATACACTGCTTTTGTTGAATGTTTTATTCATATCGTCTGTATTTTTATCTTTCTTAATAGGAACAGATGCCTTCAGATGAACCAAGCACAAATAATAAGAACAAAGAAAATTAGGTCCATGCACAATAGGCTATATTGATTACATTATTGAAGATAACGCAAGGAAATAAAGGTAATATATATAGACATAGATTTTGTGTGACTGTTCTGATTTACTTCTTTTTTTTAACTTTTTTTTAACGAGGAAACTTCAGTGACCTTTACTCACCTGCAAGCCTAAGGGCTGACATGCGCTGAAACTCGGGTTCCTGCAGCCACTTCCACATCCGTCTGAACGTCTCCCGACCTGACTTGAGTTTACTCCAGGGTTTGGGATTTCTCAGGAGGTCCGAGAGAGTTCCTTGAGAGCGACACAAGATCCTCTGGGCAAAGATGGCCTGTGGAATGCTGTACCTCTTTAACTCCGCCGTTATTCGCTGAGCCACCTCCTTGGTGTTGATCTCCTCCACCTGTCCTGACCCACCACCCTGTCCGCCGGCTCCTGCTGCCTGCCTATCCCGCTCCGAGAGCACCGACCCGTTCGCCTGAGAGTGCGTGTGACTGTGGTGATGGTGGTGGTGGTGGTTGATGCCGTTGAGAGAAGACATGATGCCTGCCCCATGCCCGCCCAAACCCCGCGCCAGGTGCTCCTCGCCCCGGCCGAGCATCGCAGCATGAGACTCGAAGCCTCCCGTGGAAATCATCTTGTCGTTCCCCAGGTGAGCACTCGGACCGTACGCGCTCAGAGTCTGCTGGGAGTTGTGCAAAGACCCAAGGCCATTGGAAAGAGGCGATAAAGGTTGTCCCATCCCGGACAAGTCTTTGGAGTAGTGGCCGTATAGGTTGCTCATGGACGCGAGGCCCCGGTCATCCCGCATCAGCGTGAAGCTGCCGCTGACATTCCCGGCGGCGAGACGCTGGTGCGCGGGATGGTGATGAGCGTGAGGGTGCGGGTGATGGTGAAATTTCTCTGAGACGTTGGATATGGGAGGCAAATGGTGCTGCAGCGGCGTCAGGGTGGTGTAAGTGCTGCTCAGACTCATGCTCGAATCGCACGACATGGTCATCGCTGGATGGAGAGGACCGGACAGCGAATGGTCCGTGCGATACTCCCCGGCACCGTCCAGTATCGAGGCCATGCTGGACACCATCGCTGACCTGCCGTGCGATGACACCAAGTTCCTATGGGTCGTTGACTGTCGCGCGTGAGGAGAGTTCATCAAGTCCCCCGTTTGATGGGAGTGTGACACGGCGTGCAGATTCCCAATGTTTTCCATTGTAAGTTCCATTGTTGAAAGACACTGTTTTCCCTCTCTCTCTCTCTTTCCTTTCTCTCTCACACTCTCCCTTCCAATAAATTTTAAACGATCTCAAAGCCGCGCGCCATTGATCCCCGATATCTTCAGTGTTAGTCAATCCAGCATTTTACCACGCACATGTACGTACGCCTGGTGTCTAAACGCTTGTATCTATAGCCGTGGCGCGCGTCTTACTACTGACAGTCGAAGCTGACCGAGTGAGAGTGTCTGTCTCGTGACCGCGCAATATATTAAGATGTGTGTGCACGGGCGCGCGCAACCCACAAAATAAAGGTTCTTCGGTGATTCTTAGATTCAGCAAAAAGCCTTTTTCCTTTCCAGAACCAGTTTTTGTTATGAAGGGATCTTGAGTTAATTTTGATGTTTCATTATTCAGGTTGTTCAGCTTATTGGTTTCTGATTTGTTTGAATCACCAGTAAGCCAGTAAGCTATTAGCCTATAGGCTATGTGTTTTCTAAAGAACTAGAGAGTAAAAATATCTTTGTGAAACTTAATCAAGATGCAAAAGCCTTTTAAATGGTGTACACTCACACAGTTTTCAGACTAGGGCTGACGTCATCAATACTGTCTAGAGACACCTAATATAGGTGATTCACTTACTCTCACAATTCGTCCCTCCACTGTCTTTAAGAGACCGAAATCGAGTTTTTTTCCCCACTTATGTGGGATACTTCTGCACACTTTGACACCAGCAGTGTTGTTGCGAATTATTGGGGATTCCTTATGGACATGATTCATCGGTTTCTCCTGATAAAGTTGCTTAACTTGGCGCCAGTGCGCGACATCTTAATGGTTAAATATTAATGGATTTCCCAAACCCCAAGTAGATAAGATAGTCAAATTCCTTTTGAATGACACGAGATCACATGGTTAATCATATCATATTTGTGTTAAACGCTTGAAAGTTTAAAGAAATGTCATTATCAACCAAATGGGCTATTTGCAGTTGTATAAGGCTTTATGTTGTGGCAGAAACTGACGTGATATAATTAACGCCACGCTTTGAACATCAGAAGAAGAAAAAAACACATTAAAAGAGAAAGAAGGTGAGCCAAAAAATCAAAGAAAGGAAAATGACGTAGGCTACACTTCATGTTCACTGTTTTTAGGCACAATAAACATGAAACAATCTAATGTTTCATTAGACAAGGTTGAAGGTAGACTATTTCTCTCTTTTGTATGATGCTCTGTTGCATGGATAATATGCAAATGTGTCACATTCATTTCTTTACTTTGTTGGTCCATTTACATACAGGCCTGCCATTTGCAATTCACTATAGACATGAGCATCTGTCTTTTGACATGACCACTGAATTGTTAGTATAAGCAATGTAGGCCTATTTATAAAAAAATAAAAACTAACGTCTTAGTGAAAAGGTAGCGGTATATAGCCTTTATATTTTAACTTTTTATATTTTCAAAATAATAGTTCACACTGCTAACATTTTATGAAATAAATATGACAATGCATACAGTATTTTCTTCTTCTCTCCAGATGATCACTTCCGGTTCACGCCTATTATTAATGCCTCAGTCGCTGATCAATAAATTGATCATTCAGAATGGGATGGGTAATGAATTTAATATATTTGTTTTCTCTCTCTAAGGGTGAATTCCCATCGTCATTGACTATCATAGGCCCACTCATTTATTTGCAGTCGTTAAAAAATAACGGAAGAAAAACATATATTTAGCCTACCAAAAAAAAAAGACTATTTCTTTTTGGTCGAATTTCCATGGATCTTAATCGCTGGACGAGCCACAAAATAGTCAACAACACAACAAGAAAAATAACGACCTTTAGTTTAAAGCTTAACTTCACCATTTAGCTTCACTGCAAATGTTCAGGATAGGAAATTACAATTTTATTATAATGATGAATAGGACTATGACATTAGGAAAAACATCCTTGTCCGTTGGGATTGCTGTTTCTTTATTGATCCTTGCAATCAGTGTTATTGAAAATAAATTAGGCCGCTCACAAATCTTTGCTGCAGAATTCTATTCACGGTCCTCTCACTATTTCTATTCTCATACTCTCATAAAGTGTGATTGTACGTATAGATCATTTTTAAGTTAAATAACTGTTTGTTATTTGACCATGTGCAACTAAAGCCTTAATTAATTCCAATGTTTATAGTAGTCTGTTATTGTAGAGTATATTAATTGCAAGCATCTAGCCTAAATGAACTAAGCGGTTAGTGATACGATAATGTTATGACTCTTATGAGGCGGCCGTATGCTATAGCTACACGACAAAAAGGGTTCAGATATTTCTGGTTCATATATCTGGACACAACCACAATTGATTATTGCATTGATTTGTTCCTTGCTATTTACAAAATCATGCTCGGCTATGACAGGATAATTGAAAGCGGTTTAATGTAGAGATGCACAACAGCTGATGCGTTTGCTGGTGAGAAGATCGTACAGTTAGTATAGATATATTTATAATGTTACATTTATGACATTGGCACGTTATATTGCAGCCTATACAGTTTTTTTTAAGTTTTTTTTAATATATTTATATATTACAAATAAACAGGTTTTTGCAGAGAAGGTCAATTGTTTAACTGATTAATGATGTAACATACACATGAGTGTGCATACTTTTGATAATTTATATGGTTATTATGATTGAAACTTTTTCTGTGTAAATATATGAATATTTCTTGTATTTTGGAGAGATTTTAGGAAGTGGCCTTTAAATTGTAAAATTGCTTTGACTAAATGCTGCACCAAGAAACACATTCTCCTTTGTTTTGAAATTATATATTTTAATGCTGTTTTTCTAATTGTAATTATTTTTGTGGGCCTGTGTGGGTTGAGAGGTTGTTTCTATTGCATATTTAATCCACCCAACAGAATTTGAATTCTTTAGGGGGTAAAGTTTTGTACTATTCTCTAATATGTTGTTTTGATTCTCTGAATAATGTCTTGGAGCTTATAGTGTAACATTGTACTTGCTGCATACATTATTAGAGAGCAGACCCTGATTTAATTTTCGCTCGAATATTCAAATGAGCTAGACGTACCCTGTGGCTCTCATATGAAATATTAAAGCTGTCGATATCCAAATAGAGACTAGGAAAGCCATAGATACTCAATATTTTATTTTGCATTTCTAAGGGGGTGCAAGTCTACAAACACAATTGCTTAAGAAGTGTGTCCACTGGTTGCATTGTTATGCATTATATTTAATAGCATACAATAGTTATTTACACATTAAATTTAAGATAGAAAATTAGTTGTCCCAGTCGTTATGACAGATGACTGGGATTTCATTTTAAATTTGCAATTAGGCCTTCCAATAATCAATAATCAGTATTTGTCAATATTTGTGTGCAAACCAATTACCCTGAAATATTCAAAGAGCAAAATAAACAGTAAATGAACAATTTATTTTATTTCGCTTAACTTCAAACAAATCCGTTTAAGTTTTCTTGAATAAGTGAACTCAACTTTTTTTTCTGAACTCAAACTCATTTAAAAAAAAATTCTAGTTGTGTTTTCCTTCTTATTTATTATTATATATTTAATAATATAATATATTTTGTCGTTGCATACCTGTCATTCGGATATGCGAAGCTGATGAGTGCTTTATATGGTGTGCTTTAAAGGTCCAGATATTCTTTCTGTGGGTTTGATTTGTTTCTATCACATAGTGTGACAAAGATAGACACAAATATGCTTGACTGCATTAGTGGTATCACTGGCTGATCGATCACACCCTAAAGTAAATTTACTTGAATCGGTTTATTGGCAGAAGTCAAGCAGTCCTGTTGAACTGACCATTGCAGCAGAGTTAGACGAGGCGTTGAAATTTATTTTCTCTTCAGACAATGAAGTCTTCAAGATTTGGCTCTGTAACAACTTCAAATATTCCATCCATGTTTTGATATTATACACTGTAAAACAAAAGTTGCTGCCTTACATTTTTAAGTACAATCAATTCGGATGTTTAAGTCATTTAAAGTCATTAAACTGACTTTTAAAAAAGTTGAAACTTGTATAACTTATATAAAAGTTAAAATTGCTTAACTTATTTTGATGAGTAAACGCAATGTAAAACATAGGTTGTCATAACTTATTGTTCATCTTTTTTTTTATATTAAGCAAACACATCAACGTTATGCTTCAATTAATAGCCTACGTGGTGCGCAAAAAAATATTGGATTGTTTCTGACAAAATATTTGGTTACACGGTCATTTTAACTATAAACAAGTTGTATGGAAAGTCACATTTTCTTAGAAAGTTGTTTGTATTCTTAAAGCGATATTAATAATTTCTGTGCTTCAGAGATTATTGAAACACGTGCAGGCTATTACAGAACACTCGACACACGACATATTCACAAGTTGAACACATCGAATATATATATATTTTTCCAAATAAAAATAGGTTCTACAAAGCAAAGAGGTTTTGGAATTTAATAGTTTTAAATGACTATTGGTAACCCTTTATATTACAGTGTCCTTGTTACACGTTACATAGCCTTAACCACAAACCTTAACCACAAAAACCCTATCGTAGGTACATGTAGTTAATTATTATTACTCAGTATACTTGTAATTGCACTGTATCAAAGACACCATAAAATAATTATTTTTTCTAAATGAACATTAAATACATTCTCCTGTCTGTACAACCGTTTTTGCTTATTAAACTCCAAATCTCTATGGCTATTAAAATAATAAAATAATTCTCAGATTGAGCCCTGCTCTGCAGGTGGAACAGGATTTTCAGTGTATTTAGAGACCTGTGTATTTGACAATGCTGTGCGAAAGAGAGCGTGTGATCTATGGCTCTGGTCGCTGATCGATATATCCGCATTCTGATCGATTGGTATAAAGCTTTTCATCAGAAAATGCTCCATCTTAGCCAAACGCGGAATTTAAAACATTAGAAAATGTAGTTATAGAAAATATTTTGTTAGAAATATGCGTTCTTTAACTGATTTTCTTTTTGTAGTCTAATAATCTAAATAAGTAGGCTAATATTAACTATAGGCGATATAGGCTATTTAATTTTTTTAAATTTTTTTAGACCCATAGGCTACTCACATTATCATATACGGGTTGTTTCATAAATATCAGCGTTAAAAATAATGTTTAGGCCTAATGCTCATCATAAGATAACAATGAATACGTTAAAAGACTTTTACTGTCGTATAAAATTCTAAATACATTACGTCATGTGCGCTTATTTGATAATTTCCATATTGACCGACATATGCTAAAGATATATTTTTTATTTGTCTTTATAGGCTATCGCGTGTTCTTTCCCACTATATGTATCGATATTATTCTGATATGGTATATTTTTTTTCTTTAGGCCTATGTACAGCTGCACATGTGATACACATTTTAAAACTCCCAGAAAGGTATTTGCCTTCTCAGTCGGATAGCCAGCATCATCATTTAAATGATCGATTATATAGCATGTTTCACAGATGTCACATACTTTCCTATTTTATCTGACCTCTAATTTTTTTTCGAAAGACGATGAGGTTTACTTTGCTGTAAGGCTAGAAGTAGCCTATGTAAAACGGGGCAAAAAGGAGATCTTCGCTAATCATGCAACATGTCTCTTTGTGCAGCTGCCTGTTAATATTTATAATAACATTTTATTTCCAGTCATTTCTTAAATCATACCCATTTTTGTTTACTTTTGCCACAGTGAGGTGTGTTGACTTAAAGCTAAGGTGTGTTATCATTTTGCATAAATCCATGAAAGGAGAATCTGTTCTTCATATGAAATGTATCTATTTCACTGAAAGTTTAAATGTCAGCATGTCATAACACCACATGTGTCAGACACCTCAGCTCATTGCTTTTCCCTTCAGTATTTTAGTATCCTAAGTTAACGATAACATCTATCAACATAATAATGCTGAACTGATATTAGTCTATTAGTGATCAGTCATAAGTTCAATTTATTGAAACCGCATTGATAACTGTGATTGGTGATGTTTTAGGTCTATTTAGCGCATTGTTCTTGTAACTTATTGGGTCTCACATTATATTGTCTGAACTGAAGATTTAAAAATATGTTTTTGAAATGTAGGCTATTTTGCAATCTTCTTACACCTGTCTGTGTTAGAAATGTAGGTTAACTTCGGAACTTTTAAAGTTTAAAAAAGCCCAAAACACATTTTAAATCGGTTTATTTTAATTGTCCTAAACCGTATGTGGACAAAAATAGTTTTTGGTCTTAAAAGAATCATATTTAGCATTTATACGGTTATGCAAAATCAACATATAGCCTACTGTATATGTTGCAGAAGGTTTTCATTTATAGTATGTAATAACTCCTGGTAGAGCAGTGAATTTAGAGTCATCAATATCTGTGTACGTGTGTGTATGTGCGGCGCACCTTCAGCTTTCAATACAAGGCTTTAGAGAGGGAGGAGGGGGGAGGGGGGCAGTTCCCAGCCTCCACAGCCGAGAAAGCACCGGTTGCTAGGCGACAAGCGAAGGAGAGATGGATTGAAAAGGCATACTCGATCAATTCCGGTGAGAGTGAGGGGAAAAAAGGAGAGAGTGACCCAGAGAAAGAGAGGGGGAGAATGCTATTGCAGCCAATATCATACTGAAGTCTTTAAGCTCGGTTAAAAAGCATCGTTCTGTAGTAGCTATAGCCATATGTCTCCGTTACTCGCATCTGCCGCCGCTAAAACATTTACCGCCGCCATTTTCTGAGTGACCTCAAAACCGTCCGTCCACCTGCCTCGAATACGTCCCAACTGACGGAGGATTGTTTTTTCTTTTAAATTCTCCAATTCACAGCCCGATTCGACAGATCCAAACAGATGCCCTTTTCCACCCCCCATACGCGCACGCGCTCACCCCGCAGTATGTGTGTTTCTGCTACACAGAGCAGTGTTGAGTGTATCGACTGTGCATCGATCCTTCCACTCACCTCCCTGCAGTCAGCTCTTGTCCTACATAGCAAGGCCTGTCTGATTCCTCCATTAATGGCCCTTATCCAGCGCCAATCTTTATTTAAACTGAAAAGTAGGAATCAGCACCCCCCCTCCCCATACACAAACCCGCTGTTCATTCTCCTTTCTTTCTTTCTTTCTTTCTTTCTTTCTTTCTTTCTTTCTTTCTTTCTTTCGTTATTTAGTTCTTTCTTTCTTTCCTGGCTGTTTTTGATTATCCTACTCTACATGTTGCTCTTGTGGTAACATTGAAATCGCGGTTTGAGTTGAATTTCTGCGCTGGATTCAAATTTGGCTGTGGAAAAGCGATGGGGGATCCTTATCTTCGCCATGCAGAAACAAGCCATAAGCAATAAGACATTGGTTTCTATCTGTGCTGGCACACACAATAGGGATTAATTGATCTCCTAATACCACAGATAAATCAATGTCCTCCACCCCCATCCATTTATTTGGCCAATCAGAGCAGGTGTCATTGGATAAACGGACGTCTTCAGCCAATAGGAGTTGGACTGAGCGTGGATTGACATGATTGGAGTCAATCAAATTGGTATTGGCAAGGGAGCTGTATGGACTTAGCTCCCAAAATAGTCTTTCTCGCCACAAGCTATATCTGCAAAGCAAAAGAAAATCTGTAACCTACTACAACGTGTAGCGAAGTACAACAGTGAAATTGAAAACAAAAGAATGTAAAGTTTATTTACCTGATGCAGCTGCCATATTTGGTGTTACGTGAATGAACCAGGGCTGTATACTTTGGCAGGGCTTTGATACATTTCCTGTGTGTCATCCTTATGTCTTATACGTCAATTTAATAAATTCATAAATATAAATTCCCAGTCTTGCTCTTAGACGTCTTTAATTTCCCTTATTATTTTATGACCCTAGTCTATTTAATATGTTAAGTTTTTTCGCCACTGGAACTTTCTTGGGAATATGGATTTTCAGGATTTTGTTGGGTGAAGGCTTTTCAGCATTTTGTTTTGCGTCTTTTTCACTGACATCGAATTAAATAGGCCGTCAACCCCGGCTAGCGTCTGTACATCTACATATTGTACATAATAAAGCTACGTCCTGCATAATGTCCCACTGACCCTCAGTGTTGACCTGCTGACTCCTTTAAATCCTTTATTTTTTTTCCACAGATTCCCTTCGTTTACCACAGTCATGATTTATCCAAACATATCAAACACTGCTAAAAATATTCCCTTTCTTTCTCGAAATATTGATTTTGCCTGTAGCATTGTCTATGGTCTGTGTGTGTGAGTGAGTCTTTGGATGTGTTTTATGGGGTAAGTAAGGGGGGTGCCAACATTAAAGCAGAAAACGCATTCAAATACTATGTGTTTTCCACTTTTAATAAAACCCTTGAATTGCCAGACACCACACAATCATCTTCATCAACTTTGCTCCTCAACATGTCCTCAATTCCTTGGAGTGATTTGACATGCTTAACTTTTAACAGACCATCCTATTCAAGTACACTATGAATTTTGCAAGTTAGTCATTTGCAAAATGGATGAAAAGCATATAATTTTGCTGCAACAATCGCAGGCTCTTTTGTCGTCGGGGCATAATGGAAATGGAGGGAACTGATCAATAGGTTATTGATTTTCATTGGATGGAGTTGGGGGAATTGAGAGAAAGCGAACAAGGAAGAAAGAGAAAGGCGGTGGGGGCTGACTGTGAAATGCAGGTTTTTGAAATCTTCTGTTTAGAAGATGAATGCTTGTACTGGAAGCAGGTGATCTTGTTTGTCTCCTCACACTTGCCTGTTTTGAAACTGTTCTGGTGCATTGTGGGATTGGCTGACTCACGGGGCATAGTTCGCCTCCTCAAACTATGTTGCCAAAACACATGTAACATGTGAACTTTAATCTGTGTCTGTTGGGTCATTATGTCGAAAGTAAGTTTTCGAAAAAAAGTAAGTTTTGCAAAGAAATCCAAAACTTGGATGTCTGTTTTTTTCTTCGTTCTTCTTTCTGCACCATTAAAGGGACAGTTTACCCAAAAATTAAGATGAATTTATTCACTCTCATGCTGTATGACTTTCTCTCTTCTGTGGAACACAAAAGAAGATATGTGGATAAATTATTATTTTTTTGTCCATATAATAGGGGCTAAGGAGTCCAGTGTTGTTTTGGACCCCACTGACTTTCATTGTACAGACAAAAACAGTCCTTTAACATATCTTCTTTTGTGTTCCACAGAAGAAAGAAAGTCATTCATACAGGTTTTGAACAACATACCTTTCATTTTTGGGTGAATTATCCTTATATTCTTTGAGTCTGACTCATTGTAGGCAATGAGTCCACCTACAACATGAGGGTGAGTATATACCTTTCATTTTTGGGTGAACTATCCTTATATTCTTTGAGTCTGACTCATTGTAAGAAATGAGTCCACCTCACCAATTCACTCCACAAAAACTCTCAGAAAATACTAAATTACAATCATTATCATGCCTTTATCTCCACATTTGAGAGGGAGTTCCAATTGATCCGTCCTTGAGGGCGATTGGCCTGCACTTTGCAGTGTTTGGGGTGCAGGCTATGTTATCTGGGCCGGTATCGTAGGCGGATGTGTGGTGATACGTGTGTATGGCGTGTTAATGCGTGAAGCTGGACTTGCATTGATCCCTGCGCAGGATGTCAAACATTTTAGCGGCGATCTCGTCCTTGTTATTGCTCTCCACCGCCAGGCTGTTAATGCATAAAAATCGTTTGTCCCCATGTTTTCCTCCCCATCTCAATTGGATGCCCAGAGCAACAGAAGAATACCACGTTGTTGTACTCCACGGGCACTCCTCCCCCTCCCTTCTTTCTGTTCTCCTCGTCCCTCATCCTTCCATTTTTGTGTCCATCTATCTTTACGACACCTGGTTTCATCTCCTTAATGTTTCCGGACTTGACAGTCTCCCTGGTCAAAAAGTCTTAATTAAGCCTGCTGTGTGTATTTGCAGTTAGGCAAATTGCAACCTGACAGGGCTAATAAAAACATTTTCGAGAGAGGGAAAGCGAAGGAACCGAGCGAAGGTGTGGAGAACCGTCATCCACACCCCAACAACCCTATCTGTTCCTTCCTCTCTTTATCACTGTCAGCCATTCCCTGCATCCTCGCATTTTCTACATCACAGCCCAGAGGAAGAAGGATTGATAAATATTGCGGGGTCTACTTTTGCAGGTCTTTAATCTCTCTCGCTTTTTGTTTTGGCCTGCAGGACTAATCGATTAGAACATTAAATCAAAAATCCTGGAGATATCTAGATATGAAAGTTTTGTTTGCAAGATTTGGAGCTCAATTGAGCTCAGTTTGAGGACGTATGTTTCTTCAAATAGGCATCTATGATAGCCAGTACAGCATTTGCTGAAGAATCTGCCAAAAGTTGGGGTCCAGCTACTGACCTGGAAGGCCATAGATGTTGACCTCAGCGAAGGCCACGTAATCTCCAGTGATATTTCAAACCTTGATTCCTTGTATGTTTTAAAGGGTTTCAAAGCTTTTCCATTTGTCACAACCTTGAAAAAAACTACACTACAACATTTTTTTTCATCGTTGCAAAATCTGTCACAATTTCTGTCATTTTTATGCAAATATATGATCATTCAGCTTGCTTTTCTTTACTACTATTAGTAGAAAAAAGTACAATGAATTTATTCATGTATTTGTAACAATTGTAAATTAAATTACTTTGCATAAAAAGGCAGCAATAAAATCTTAGTTTAAGTCTATTTTTTACATTTTTTTCAAAATATGTATTTTAAGAAACTGCTAGATGAAGGCATATTATGTCATACGCATGTTGTAAGACGGCTGTAAAGCTGACACACCTTATTGTCCATATGCCCATCACTTATCTGAAGTGTGAGAAATCCATTTCTGTAGTCTCAGGCCTTCCTATGCGAGACCACTGGTCTCCTCGCACCTCTGGTAATAGTGTATGAGATCCATACCTTCAACTGTTATATTGCTTGCTCATGTGAGAGAGTGGACATTGACTGTTACGGTCTCAGCTTTCTAAAGAGTGAGAGAACAAGAACAGGAACCAGAGGTGTCACAGCTTCGTATCGCAACGTCTCAAGAAAAGGACTCTTGTGTGCCTCGACATGTTGTATTGTCATTGTGTTAAATGTGTGTGTGATTGCATGAGCCTCTTTAGTGGAGGACACTGCAGCTAATCAGCCAAGAGGTCCTGTAGGGTGTTAGTCCTAGTGTTAGAGCGTCCTCCTTTCCTCTCCAAGAGTCTTGACATCTCTTAACCTCTGTCAATTGTAATGGTGTCACTAACCACGTTTCTTCCCACAAACAGCTCCTTGAAAACTTGCCTTATGCAGCTGTGCAGGGAGAAGTATTTGAAAATACTGTAAAAATGTAAATAAATGTAGGCTAATACATGTTATGTTAGTATGACGCTCAAATAAAATTCTAAGCGATTGTCCCAAATGAGAAAAGCATTGTGTAATTTTAAAAAGTTATAAAAACGTTATGTTCAGTTAATTTAATTCAATTTATTACAAAAATCTGTTTCCTGAGCTAGTTGACATGTTGAATTTAATGAGCATGCACAAAGAAACAGAATATTCTTGCTGCAGCCTTCAGATGGAGTTTGAAATATTGTAGCCTATTTACTATTTCCGACTTCTGAGCACATTAACGACCAAGCAACATCGTATTTACAAGTTGCGAGAAACTCGTTGAGTTAAGTAAGTGTCAGTGTAAAACATGCAGCAAACTTTCTTTATGCTACATAAATGTTTGGTATAGGCCTATCATGTA
Source organism: Rutilus rutilus (assembly GCF_951802725.1). Taxonomy (NCBI): domain Eukaryota; kingdom Metazoa; phylum Chordata; class Actinopteri; order Cypriniformes; family Leuciscidae; genus Rutilus; species Rutilus rutilus. Next base: position 28,584,437 of record NC_140222.1, on the reverse strand, counting down.
GAATTAAGTGATAGAAATCACAATGATGTTAAAAATAATGTAAAATATATTATGACCGAAAACGACCGTAATGTTTTTACGACGTGCCGTGCCATATGTGTCGTAGGAGGACTCTGTCCAGTTTGGAAGCAGAATAATCTCAGGTGCTCTTGAAGGCAGCATCTTTACAGATTCGCTCTTTAGCAAAGACAAAAGAAAGGTGAGTTCGTGTGTGAATTAGGTTACACAAAAGACGTTTAGGGTGATTGAAGGAATTTCTGTGAAAGCTTCCTTTCGCGAAAACAAAATAGTGTTTTGTCCTCCACACAGCACAGCGTCGACCGTCTAACTAAAAACGACTTTATTATAGATTTTAAGTTTAGCCTATTCCTTGTTAGTTACAATAGTTTAAATCTTTAATAAAGACGTTTTTTGTGTGGTTTGTTTCCCATTCCGTAGCCTACCGACCGTACTCTTCGGTATTCAACTGTTTGACTGTTAACGCATTTCTAACTTGTAATTAAAATTTTGTGGTAGGCTAATTGAAACGTTGTTTGGGGAAAGATGTGAATTTTCATGTTAAAAGAAAATATATGTATTCACGTGTAAAAAATTACATTATTTTAAATGATTAAAAATGAACAGAAATTATGATAATCGACAACCACCTAATAATAACACTTGCTAGAGGAACAGTAAACACAGCAGTTTTAATGAGATGGAGAGAATGATGAACAGGAGGAACTAAAGTGATGGTGGTGTCACTAGTGTCTGTAAGTGGGGTCAGGAGCTTAGGGTCAGTGCTGGAAGGTGAAAGGTCACTGCTCCTAAAATACCTTTTAAGAGTCCTTCAGAGATCTTATGTAATAGCTTGACCAGAGGTTGTTAACCTGTATATGAGGAGTGCTTCCTTTGAATATATTTTGACCTATGGTAGGTTAATGAGAATGTGGCAATGTTGGTCAAGTTAGAGCTCTTTCCTTTATGATCAAGTTCAATAGAAAACCACCTTATTTGAACTATTTTCATAAAACATGAAATAGGCTAAATGTAATAATAGCAAGTATAAATAATTGCATAACTGTGCAAAAGGTTCTCAGGCTATTAAACTGTAAAAATGTTTTGTTAATTAACCTATACACATACGTAATGTGATCAAATCTAAATGAACTGTTTTAATTCAAGTAGAAATATAATTAAATTAAATTAATTTTAAAAAGCAGTATATGTAATATTAAGCAATACCAATGGACAACATGCAATTTGCTCTGCACCTTGTCATTGACTTTACACCTGTAATAGATGCAACAACAAAGGCCACTGTAATGCAGAGTATTAAAGAATATTCTTTAATACCTGTAATAACAGCATAACCATCTCTCAGGAACCTGGTGTCTTTGTTAGGGAGACGCCATCCTTTTCTTCCTTCTCCAGTTCTACAAGCACTCTGCGTCCACCTTCACCTTTGCACCCCCTTTATCCTCCTCTATCTCTTTCTCTCCATCTTCTCTTAACCCCCCCCCCCCCCCCCCCAATCCATCCTACCCTTCTATCAGTCCATGACCATTACGCTCATAAATCAATATTGACGACCCATCATCCAAAGGATGAATTACGGGACTGTGGATGGTCATGTGACCACCAGGTTTTACATTATGTTTTGGCTATTTAGTTGACGCCATTATGCACAGAAGAAAAAGAAGAAGAAATCACAGGGATTTGGAATGAAGTCCTTTCAATGCAAGGCAGAGGAAGGAGACGCATTATCGTCTTTAAAAGCACTTCATTGCCGTTTCTCTTCAACTGATAAAGAACGAGGTGTGAAAGAAATGTGTAACTGCCTGTCGCCAGTTTATTTCTGTATTAGCACTTTTACTATTTTGTTTCTTCTGAATTTAATGTTAAGAGTAAGACGGAACTAATTATTGGTTCCGCCCAGAGGTTTCCGGCCGGGCGCTTTGAGCGACGCACGGAGAAAAACTTTACGGCGAAAGAGACTGATTATTCCGCTGTTGTCGTGTTTAAGTGCATACATTTACAAGAAAATAGACAGAAGAAGATACGGGAGATCTGAAAGGATGTTTAGCACCTCTTTGTGATAAGCAGCAATGAGGTTTGTTAACTGTTTATTTTGCTATAAGGGTGTTTGTGTTGACATATGTTTTTCATGTGCCATTTTTTCTGATGTATAACATATAAAGTGTCTAGCTGTATATGAGCTGGATTATAACACAATATGTTGAGACATGCATTAGCATTATTTTGTTAATTTATTTATTTATTTTCTTTAAACCAGTTCTCACGGGTTGACCAACATTAAAGCCCTGTAAACCAAGACCTCTTGCCTCATGCCTGTCACTGGGGGAGCTTCAGTGAGAACTCATCTGCTCTGCATGAGTAGACGAGGAAGACAGTACCAAAGAGCCGTGATCCATGGGCAAGAAGGGACATCTCTACATCCAAGAGTGTGCATCTGCCCCTGACATTTACACATCTGCAGCATCCACAGAATAATCCAGGTGCCTTACCACAAATCCAGCTGAAGCCAAGAAGCTTAAATATTTTCCACAAGAGACTGTGACATATTTTTGCCTTTATATTCATACGGTATAGTTGCTTGCATGTTTAAGTGTTAACTAAGCTGCAACTAAAAGACTTGAAATGAAAATGTTCTGCATAATAGACTGAATTTTGCATTTCACAGATATTGATTTGTGTGAAGTAGATGTGAATATTTTCTAAAAACTAATACTAGTAGTTGAAAGTTTATAAATGTGAATAGCTATTGAGAAGTGAATCACTTAGCTTCTTGCCAAATTACATTTAACCCAAAATTAAGTACACCAAGTAACAATGTCAGAGCCTAGTCATACATCTAGCAGAAAGCAGGTTAGTGCAGGGAAAAATATAGAGCAGCAGTGCATAGACATGCAACCACAGGCCACTAAAGGCACAAGAGCTGATGACCACACTTCCTCACAAGAACCACGAAGGAGCCAAAGAGTCCGAAAATTAACGGAAAAGGGCCAAGAACTGTACAGTGAGCAAATAAGAAGATTTGCTCACCGTTTCACTGTGAGCTATGAGGAGTGGAAGGCTATCGCTAAGGACGCCAAGCAAGCCCTAAGTGGACAATGCTCTAACAACCTGCTACATGAATACATCAGCAAAGTAAGCGTAGCCTCAAAAAATCTGAACATTGCTTATGAAGAGTTGAGGCACATAGACAACCCTGATCAGGACACACGTCGCAGAATTGACACCTGTGATGCAGTAACCAGGAAGATCATCCAAAGTGCAAAAGATCGTTTGGAGACAGCAGATAACGGTGGAGGAAATGAAGAACAAGGCCACAGGGCGACATCGTCTATATTCAGGTCTGTAGCCTCAGACAAGAAAAGTGTCAAATCCCAATTCACTAAGTCCTCTCATGCTCAAGGCAGCTCCAGACATTCAAGTCGGATTTCTGCTAGCAGACAAGATGCCGCTGCTGAAGTTGCTGCCAATGAAGCTACTCTAGAAGTACTACTAGAACAAGAGTGTTGCATTGAGGAATTGGAAAAGCTTGAAGCTGAAGCTGCAGAGAGACAAAAGGTGCTAGATGCAAAGCGCAGACAACTGGAGCGACTAGAGACAGTTAAAAGGTTAAAAGCTGCTAAGGCACGTCAGCGAGTGTATGATCAGAGTGAGTGCTCAGATGAAGAAATAAGCAGTCTACTCCATCAAAGTGTCTGTATTAAGGAAAGGGAAGAAGCGAAACATGAAAATAATCTGTTGCAGCACCATTCCTCACCACAAGACTGGGCACACTCAAAGCAAGATGACAGCACAGCAGCTCTTGTTAGAGCACTTGCAGAGTCCATAAGTGCAGGTCGTCTTCCGATACCTGAACCAACAATATTCAGTGGCGACCCACTCAGATTCAATGACTGGAAGGTTTCGTTTCAGACACTCATTGATCGGAAAAACATTCCAACTGAAGAAAAGATATATTACTTGCGAAAGTATGTGGGTGGACCTGCTAAAAAGGCTATAGAGAGCTACTTCCTGCTTGGTTCAGAGTCAGCCTATCATGCAGCATGGAGGATCCTCGAGGAAAGATATGGGAATCCATTCCTCATAGCCAAAGCCTTCAGAGACAAGCTCGAGGGATGGCCCAAGATAAGCTCCAAAAGCAGTATCGAACTTCAAGAATTTGCTGATTTCCTTCGGAGCTGTGAGGCTGCTATGACTCAGATCAGAGGCCTCAATGTACTTAATGACTGCAATGAGAACCAGAAGTTACTTGCAAAACTTCCAGACTGGCTGACCTCGAGATGGAACAGAAAGGTAATAGAAGTCGAGGAAGAAAGTCACACATTCCCAAGCTTCCAGCAGTTTGTAGAGTTTCTCTCACGTGAAGCTAAGATTGCAAATAACCCAATAACATCTTTCCATGCTCTGAAACCTGTTGAAGATAAGCAGATCAAGGTTTTAAAGAACAGAGCTGTAGGAGCTAAAGTACTAGCAACTAACTCAGATGAAAGGGCTTCCTCCACAAGCTGTTTCTTTTGTGAGAAGTCAGGTCACAGTCTACACAAGTGTTGGAAATTTATGGATAAGACCATCTCTGAGCGAATCAAGTTTGTTCAAGGGATGAAGTTGTGCTTTGGCTGTCTGAAGCCTGGCCATCGCTCAAAAGAGTGTGAAAATAGGAAGATCTGCGATACTTGTGAGAAAGGACATCCAACCTGCCTACACGATAATCGCAGCAAAGAAAGAGGAATGTCAACAAGGACTGGTAGGGAAATGGAGCGTGACAAGTCAAGAGAAGGAACAACAGATCGTTCACAAGAAAAGATGACAAGAACACCACGCGAGGTAACATCTAACAGAGTTATCCAGAACGTTAAAAGCACCCATACATCCTCAGTCATTCCTGTGTGGTTGTCAACTGCAAGTAAGCCAAATCATGAAGTTCTTGTGTACGCTCTCCTCGATACACAGAGTGACACGACCTTCATCCTTGAAGAGACAGCAAAGGTGCTTCACACTAAAGATGAACCAGTCCAGTTAAAGCTCTCCACGATGACTTCAAGAAATACAGTGGTGCCTAGCAGAAAGCTGACTGATCTACAAATAAGAGGATTCTACTCGGATAAGATAATCTCTCTGCCAGTAACTTACTCAAGAGAATTCATCCCTGCAAACAGAGATCATATTCCCACACCAGAGACTGCCAAGTCATGGTCTCACCTTGAGCACATTGCAGATGAAATTGCTCCTCTACAGAGCTGTGATGTCGGTCTACTAATTGGCTACAACTGTCCTCAAGCTCTTGTACCAAGACAAGTGGTTGCTGGAGAAGAAAGTGAGCCCTTTGCTCAGAGAACAGACCTGGGTTGGAGTATAGTTGGTTATGGCAACCCATGTCTTGACTTTGGAGATGCTTTTGGAACAAGTCACCATGTCATTGTGAAGCAAGTGATATCAGTTCTTCCAAATCTCCCAAGCGAAGTGCACTATGTCTGTAGAGCGCAGATCAAGGAACTAATCCTTCCAACAGACGTCATCAAGGTGTTGGAATCTGATTTTGTAGAAAGGGCTTCGGAAGATGAACACCTTTCTCAAGAGGATCTTCAGTTCATGTCAATTATGGAAAGTGGCATCAGACTCAAGGAAGACGGTCACTATGAAATGCCACTTCCCTTCAAGAAAGGAAGACCAAACTTACCAGATAACAAGATATGTGGCATCCACCGTCTCAGATGTCTGGAGAAAAAGTTAAAGGGAAATGAGCAGTACTACAAAGACTATAAGGCCTTCATGGATGAGACAATAGCTCGTGGAGATGCCGAGCTTGTCCCTGAAGAGGATGTCAGCAAGACTCCAGCGTGGTACATTCCCCACCATGGGGTGTATCATCCCCAAAAGCCTGGTAAGATCCGTGTCGTTTTCGACTGCTCCGTAAGGTTTCAAGGGACATCCCTGAATGACCATCTCCTGACTGGCCCAGAGTTAACGAACACCTTGGTGGGAGTTTTGTGTCGGTTCAGAAAGGGTCGTGTGGCAATTATGTGTGACATAGAACGTATGTTCCACCAGTTCCATGTTAAGAAAGAGGACCAAGATTATCTCAGATTCTTGTGGTGGAAGGATGGAGATCTTAAAGCCCAGCCCTCCATTTATCGAATGAAAGTCCACTTGTTCGGTGCAGCTTCATCACCTGGATGTGCTAACTATGGCCTGAAGCATCTTGCTGCTCAAGGACAAGAACGCTTTAGAGAAGAGACCATCAGGTTCATCCAGAAGAACTTCTACGTCGATGATGGATTGACAAGCGTAGAATCTGAAGACCAAGCAATCCAATTAGTGAAGGAAGCAAGAGAGCTTTGTCGCACAGGCAAACTTCGATTGCACAAGTTTATCTCCAACAGCAAAGAAGTCTTAGCCACAATTCCTGAGGAAGAGTGTGCTAAAGCTGTCAAGGATTTGACCATGATGTTGGGAGAACCACTGATGGAAAGAGCACTGGGGGTACAGTGGTGTGTGACTTCTGATGAGCTGCAGTTCAGAGTGGTTGTCAAAGAAAATCCACTTACACGCAGAGGGGTCCTGTCCACAGTTGCCTCTGTGTATGACCCACTTGGATTTGTGGCACCCTTCATCCTGGTAGGAAAGCAGATCCTGCAGCAGATGTGTCGTGATAAGCTCAGTTGGGATGATCCTTTGTCTGATGACCTTCGACCCCTGTGGGAGTCTTGGGTGCAAGATCTAAAAAACTTGGCTGAGGTGAGAGTCCAAAGATGCTATCTGCCATCAGGCTTCAAGGTCCAGCATTATGAGCTCCACCACTTCTCTGACGCTAGCGTGTCAGGCTATGGAGAGTGCTCGTATCTAAGAGCAGTCAGTACAACAGGCGAGGTCCACTGCTCCTTAGTCATGGGAAAGTCCAGAGTTGCTCCTACTAAAGTCATGACTATACCAAGACTCGAGCTGTCAGCAGCAGTGGTAGCAGTCCGGACCAGTGACATGCTTAAGAAAGAACTAGAAATAGACTGCCAACAAGAATGTTTCTGGACTGATTCAAAGGTTGTACTTGGGTACATCAGTAATGAAGCCAGAAGATTTCATGTTTTTGTAGCAAATAGAGTTGAGCGCATCAAACTAAGTACAGAGGCCGGACAATGGAGATATGTAGCTTCAGAAGACAACCCAGCTGACCACGCCTCAAGGGGTGTCACGGCAAAACAACTCACAGCTTCTAACTGGTTCACAGGTCCAGACTTTCTTTGGCAGAAAGAGTTACCAACTGGAGTTGTCATGGTGGGAGAGATCGAGAGCAGTGACCCAGAGGTCAAGAAAGCTCAGGTTCATGACACTCAGGCAAAAGAAGCAAAAACACTTCTAGAGCGTCTGCACAAGTTCTCAGACTGGGCAAGATTGGTGAAAGCTGTTGCCAGACTCAAGCGCCGTGCTAAGGAAATCAAAGGTCTCAAGCCAAAGTCCTGTGAGGCCTCGAGCTTGGAGGAAAGGAAAGAGGCGGAGCTGACCATAATCAAGATGGTGCAGGAAGCAACTTTCTCTCAAGAAATTCAACGCCTTAGACATCATAAGGAGACAAAGCTCAAAGACAAAGCCAACCAGCTGCACAAACTATGTCCGTTCCTAGATGATCAAGGTGTAATCAGAGTAGGAGGCCGCTTAGCTCATGCTGCCCTACATCCACACGTGAGGCATCCAGCAATCCTTCCTAGAGACAGTCATGTTTCTGCATTGCTCGTCAAGCACTATCATGAAAGAGTGTACCATCAAGGTCGAGGAATGACTATTAATGAACTCCGAGCCAATGGCATATGGATCTTGGGTTGCAGCAAGCTTGTTTCATCCCATATTCACAAGTGCACAAGTTGCAGAAAGTTTAGAAGATGCACAGAGCAACAAAGGATGGCAGACCTTCCAGAAGAGCGGATGGAAACAACTGCTCCATTCACTTACTGTGGAATGGACTGCTTCGGACCGTTTCACATTAAGGAAGGAAGAAAGGAGCTAAAGCGTTATGGGCTGTTGCTCACCTGCATGTGTTCCAGAGGAGTTCACATTGAAGCACTTGATGACTTGACCTCAGATGCCTTTATCAATGCTCTGCGTTCATTCATCGCCATTCGTGGATCAGTAAGGCAGATAAGGTGTGATCAAGGGACAAACTTTGTTGGAGCAAGGCGTGAGTTCATTGAAGCATTGAAACAGATGGATCAAGAGGAGCTCAAAGATTTGGGGTGCGAGTTCGTCATGAACACCCCGGCCTCAAGTCATATGGGTGGGGTCTGGGAAAGACAGATCCGCACTATCAGAAGTGTCCTGGCGTCCATTCTACAACAGTCATCCAGACAACTTGACTCCTCTTCCCTAAGAACATTTCTATATGAGGCCATGGCGGTTGTGAATAGCAGACCTCTAACCACTGATAATCTGAACGATTCTACTAGTCCAGAGCCCTTGACACCAAACCACATCTTGACCATGAAATCCACAATCATTCTCCCTCCTCCTGGAAAGTTTGTCAAGGAGGATCTCTACCTCCGCAGAAGATGGCGCAGAGTTCAACTCTTAACCAACAACTTTTGGGTACGATGGAGAAAGGAGTACCTCTTAAATCTCCAACACAGACAGAAGTGGACCAAAAATCGCAGAAATGCAAAGGTCGGTGACATTGTTCTGTTACAAGATGCTGCTACACCACGAAACCAATGGAAGCTAGCAAGAGTCATCGAGGTGTATCCTGGAAGCGATGAAAGAGTGAGGAGACTCAAGTTACTCATCAGTGACTCCTCCCTGGATGGAAGAGGAAAGCGTACATCCAAACCTGTTTACCTGGAGAGACCCATTCAGAAAACAGTTACATTGGTAGAAGCAGACTGATGGTTCTATCATACACTCAAACACAGTTTATTAGTTGTTTATTAGGATAGAGCTTAGTTTAGTTTATTAGGATAGAATTCATTTTAATTTATTCATGCAATATGTTTGTCTCCAAGTTTAAGAAATCACTTGTGATTTGGTGGGAGTGTAACTGCCTGTCGCCAGTTTATTTCTGTATTAGCACTTTTACTATTTTGTTTCTTCTGAATTTAATGTTAAGAGTAAGACGGAACTAATTATTGGTTCCGCCCAGAGGTTTCCGGCCGGGCGCTTTGAGCGACGCACGGAGAAAAACTTTACGGCGAAAGAGACTGATTATTCCGCTGTTGTCGTGTTTAAGTGCATACATTTACAAGAAAATAGACAGAAGAAGATACGGGAGATCTGAAAGGATGTTTAGCACCTCTTTGTGATAAGCAGCAATGAGGTTTGTTAACTGTTTATTTTGCTATAAGGGTGTTTGTGTTGACATATGTTTTTCATGTGCCATTTTTTCTGATGTATAACATATAAAGTGTCTAGCTGTATATGAGCTGGATTATAACACAATATGTTGAGACATGCATTAGCATTATTTTGTTAATTTATTTATTTATTTTCTTTAAACCAGTTCTCACGGGTTGACCAACATTAAAGCCCTGTAAACCAAGACCTCTTGCCTCATGCCTGTCACTGGGGGAGCTTCAAAATGAATAGGCCGCTTGGTGATGCAAAGCAGATGCCGTAGCTCTTAACAAGAAGTTTCATACAAACACACACCCACACATTCACGCAGAGGGAATATGATCGATGCTACGTTTTCTGTTTTCACAAGAGTGTTCCGATGCATTCATACGCCTCACATAGTGAGTAATCAAATGCTCACGATGTCGGACTGAGTTTCTTGCAAGGTGTCCATCTATTTGTGGGAAGCTACAGTCTTCTCATCTGCAGAATTGAGGGACGAGGCCTGTGCTTAAGCCTCAAAATTAAAATATGTGGGCTGGTAAGAGAGCCAATCAGAGAAGTGCTTTTTATTGCCCTCTGGCCACTTCTGACCTCTTGACCCTGGCCATGACCCCTCAGGCCAAAGGTTACCCTCAGGGGTCGGAAAAGATCACTGGCAGGCAGGTCTAAGAGTTGTCACCATGGAAACCATTGGAGATAGATGAAGATAGGGAGGTAGAGGGGAGATCATGATGCTTTCCAAGGTCCTCTTTGTTTCATCGCCCAGTGGTTTTGTGGGTTTAGGATCCCCCTGCTGGACAAAACCAGCCGGTTTAGGTTGAAAACTGAATCAGAAGGTCATTGGTTGCTATTTCTTTTGCTAAACACATATTATTAGACTGTAAATATTAGCATATTCTATCATATGGGTTTCATTCAGTGATTTAATCTTTTTTTTTTTTGCAGGTTTCAGATAGCACATCAAATTGGCTACACTATATGGCCAAAAGTTTTATTGGCTGAGACTTCAATACAATGTGGAGGATTGGTTTTGAAATGAAATTCAAATGAAATTTCTAATTCATTGAAATGAAACTCCTACAACTATATGGTGTTCTTGTGTCCATATAGTTGTAGACCTTATTCACAGCAGCGCCATTTTTGGGTTAGGGTACCGATTTTTAACGGCAATGAAAGCGAGGCTGTGAGGGATAGACATAGCCTACATCTCTTTAGTGGGTTGCTCTGTTATTTAATGTCTTTTTTTGGGTCGTTCTGCTGACGAAACACCGCAAAAATATCTTACAGAGAAATTTCAGTAGACAAAAAACTCCATAAGCTGTAGAAAATTATAAGTGATATAGGAGCTTTATACAGCTTTTTTACAGCGGATGCTTGTAAAACGGGGACGTATACGCTATTTCCTGTGAATGTGCAAGAATTTCGCGCTGCAAACCAGTATTTTTTTGATTATGATAATAATATAACATGTTAACAAATACCAGTTTGCGACGTCAAGCAGCATAACGGACTGTTTTAGAACAGCTAAAATAAATAGCCTAGAAGCGGCTGACACCAGAAGTCTTGCACTTTTAAGTTAAAAATAGCTGCGTCTGCTCTTTCTTTAAAAATAAAATGGATAAATAAATCCTGTGAGTACAATGAGCGTATTGTGCCACCTAGTGTTTAGATTGTGTATAGATTGCTAAAAAACAAACAAAGCAGAAAGGTCGTGCAAAGATAATGATACTTTCACCCTAACAGTCAGTCTGATTGCAATTAGTCAAGCTAGATTTTTAAAGAATCTCCCCAAGCACCTTAGTGTAAATTCTATTGTAATAAGTATTCAGAAAAAAAAAAAAAAAAAAGAAAGAAAGAAAATAACTTCAGTTGTCTATATCAGCCATTGCGCCTTAGAAGCCAAATCTGTACTGTTAGGCAGCCTCAAATCTGATGATCTGGGGTAAGTCTGTCTTAACCAAACTGTGCTGATCCTGCGTTGCACAGTTAATCACCAGGTAGCAGAAAGCTTTGGCACCGTGAAGGCGTTTGATCAAATCAGCTTTGGAATGCTGAATAGGACTAAAACCGGGGCCAGAATGTTTTGATCGGCCTTTGCCCCACGACTCATCTCTTCTTACCCCACTGTCCGTTAATCAGGCCCACGTCTCCGGCGTTAATCTCCGCCCCCTCCCATGTACCTAATTAGATTAAGGGGATCAACACACCAAGCACTCCTCCACAGCTTGGCTGAGGGGACAGGCCTTTGATTAGAACGAGAAAATGAACAGAAGTCAGTAACACACGCATGTGTGTCTCTTTACCAGTGATACAGTGTGTTGAGATGGGAGTGAAAATGCTTGAGCATTTACACTGTGAGCTTTTTTGCCATTCTGGAGAAATTGCATCATGATAGCAGGGATGTTTTATCTTAAGTCATGTAATATTTGACCAAAAGTTAAATGAAAACTAGCCAACAGCAATGAAAACAGATTCACTCAAAACTGTGTGAGTTTGTGCTCAAAAGAGAGAGAGAGAGAGAGAGAGAGAGAGAGAGAGAGAGTGCAAATTGCAACCTGTTCAACAGCTTCTTCTAAACATAAGGCACGCATATGCAAGAGAATTAACGTCCTAAAGCTGTCAAAGGCAAGAGGATTTAATGCCGAGGACCTTTCATGGGAATTAAGCAAATTAATGCAAAGAAAAGAAAGATTTGGTTCAGAAAATTTAATTAGATGGCTTTGTAACAGTGATAATTGCTTAAAACCCTTGTTTCTTGGGTAGGTTCCCACTCCACTCTCCCATAATTGTGGATATTTATGTCTCAGTTATCCTTCAATGAAAAAGGAGTACATTGTTAATTATATATCATTTTTCTTCAAATAAATGTGTGTTGTATTTTTGTTGGTTGATAGAAATACACATTTAATTGGTCAATTAAATATGTATAATTAATAATAATAATAATATTTTTTTTCCAATAATATACAGCTATATTATAAAAAAACACACAAAACTTTGCCAAAATGCCAGTTTTGTCAAGTATCCTCTTAAATTAGTTCAATTAAGTCTTAAATGAACATTGTGAGAAAATGGGTTGTGTGTCAGATCCACTTGATGTGCCTCGGGTCTTAAAGTGACAGCAGCCTAATAAACCTGCTGCTGTTTGTCATTAAGGATAAAGAACAAAGAAATCACTCACTCGCTGTTCTTGACTGAATAACTTTTGTAGCTTTAGTAAGGATTAATCTATATTTATCATTTAAGCAGTGAAGACTGTGAAGTGTTTGATAACTTTATTCAATTTCTGTATACCTGTTAGACCTACCTGAAAAGCACTGTTTACAACGTTACATGGGTCAAAAAAAACAAAAACAAACTTTTTGTGCATTTTGCCAGGGCAAGTAAAAATCTGAACTGGTCTGACTGACTTTTTAGCCCTGATGTATTGAAGGGCACATCAGGTAAATGTGACATTTATTATAATGGGTTTATGAGAAAATTGTTTTAAGTTCACTTAAATTAAAAGTTGTATTTTTTAAAGCCTAATAAATGTTCAAATGAATAGCTTTCAACTCTGTAATGCTGAATGACTATAATTAATGGCTAAAATAATTTCAGTATCAGTATCAGTATTGGTATCGGTGATACTGGCCTTCTTTCATAAAAAGATGCCATTAAACAAATATTTAAAATATAGCCTTCTGTCTTTATGTTGTTTCTACATTAATTTGGAGTTTAAATGTGAAATTATTACAATATAAAAATATATTAAAAACTTTAATATTAGGTGTAATAATCGCGATTAATTACAGAAAAATTTGTGATTAATTAGTAAATTTTTTTAATCGATTGACAGCACTAATATATATATATATATATATATATATATATATATATATATATATATATATATATATATATATATGTGTACACACACACACACACACACTATATATATATAAGTAAAGCTGCAGTCCGTAACTTTTTTGGGTTAAAAATGATCCAAAATACATTTTTGAGCAAGTACGTAACCAGCCAGTTAGCTCGATTCAAAACGGTAAGCTTGTAATAATGCTTTTTAATTCCAGTGGTACTGGTGGATTTCCGCGGGAAATTCAAGCATGTCTTTGCACGTCACATCTGTACACATAAAGAAAGTGTCTCGGCTAGTAGGCTATATTGCGTGTGAGAATGTTGGAGGTGGAGATTTATAGCCTTTTCTCACAGCACTTGATATAATTAAACTTATCAATTTGACGGCGGATCCAGAAAGGTTCAAACGACAATCACCTGTGACAACTGGAGATTCACCCGTTGTAAAACGCAAAAGAGATGGCGACAAAGAGGAAAAACTACGGACTGCAGCTTTAAATATATTTATTAGGAGTCTATATAGTATGTGCACTATTATTAAGACCTCTCTGAACAAGTGTCAGAAAGTATGTTAGCTTTATATTAAATTTAAATAATTAAAATTAGAAAGCACACTGTTTTATTTCATAGCAGTGGCGTCTTCACAGGAATAAATGTGAATTTTGACTGTAAAAATGTGTAGATAGGGTCACTAATTTGAGTTCTCTTTTTCTCCAGGCGGGTCAGGGTTATGCAAATGACTGCCTCTACATGGTGTCTTTAATTCATCCTTTCAAAAGTGAAGTGTGTCAAGACTGCTGTCTTCCTGAAGCTGGTAGGAATCAGAGACCTCTTAAAGGCGTCAGGATGTAAGCCGAAATCATAATTTAGCCACTAATTATTCTGTCCAGATGTCCAACATTAGCTCATGACCCTCTTGATCTGCTCACGGTAATGCCGTTTTGAGGCTACATCTCGCCCCACACTCGGCTAACTCATCCCTCCCTCCCTCTTCTCCAGCAGAAGTGTAGGTCCTCACCCGAGGAACGCTTACCAGATTATGCTGTGTGATAAGCTTCCTATTTTTCGAAACTGCATGGCGATTTATGGGATTATCTGGGTACTTATCCCGGAGTCGGCTTTGGGCAGCCTGCCGAAATCTCTTAGACTAAAGATTTGGCTTCTGAGCTCTTCTGTCTAATTATTATCTGGAGTGGCCACATCCGTGAGGAATGTGTTCACTTTTTTTACACCATTCATAATGTCCTCCCAAAGTGATGCTTGCACACTAACACACTTGGTGAGAAATTAAATGGTATTATTGTATTACTGGTCTTAATCATTTGTTATGTTGCCTTCTAAGATTTTTTAACCTAATTTCACAGTTTGCCTATATCTGTTTAAGCGCACAGGATTTTGTACTATCCTTATGGAGCTTATTAGTTATATCTCTAATTGCACAATGCAGTTATATATAGCCTATATATATAATTTTTTTTTTTTTTTTTTTTTACTGGATGTTTGGTTTATATATTCCAGTACGTAATGTTGGTTATCACAAATGAAGAAAAAAAAAGCCGTACCATGAGTCCAGCAGGCGTAATGATATGACGCAGCGCCTGAAAATATAACTTCCAACGTGACCGGGACTAAGTTTGTCTAACCTATTAAGACCAATTTTCAGGCGCTGCGTCATATCATTACGCCTGCTGGACTCATGGTACGGCAGCAAAGTTTCTTGATTATTACACAGGAATGAGAGTATAGTTCCTAGCCATATCAGCCTAGAAAATCGCAAACTTTACATTTTTTTTTGAGAGATGCTAATGGTCTTGTCCGATTCAATGATCTATGCTAAGCTATGCTAAAAGTGGTACCGCCAGACCCGGAGATCGGCTGAATGGATTCGAAAACGGTAAAACTCAACTGTTTAACTCTGGGGGAGTTGTAAAATGAGCCTATTTCCAAAAAAGTGGAGTATCCCTTTAAGTGAATAGGGCCATTTTGTAAACCTTAAAATATCACTGTTTCAAAAGTTTAGCTTCAAGACGAAAACAATGAGCTTTAACATATTTTTAGTGTGAAGAAAATCACATATTAACCTTTTCTGTGGAAGGTTATTTCAATTATTTTTTATAGGTTATTTTACTTCACAATGCCATAAACCCTAAAATGTACTACATGTAAAAATGCTGCTTTTAAACAGCTTTACAACTCAAATAATACACACATTTGAACAGAACAAGTGCTTTTATAAAATGATAAGATTGACATTTCTGTTTTTAAATCCTGTAAAAATTGGCCTCATTTACTTCCATTGTAAGCGCCTCAATGTAACCTTGAATTTTGCAATACATTTTTTTGTGGTAATCAACATTATGCCACAAATGCTGGTGATTAAGTTCCACTTGCACAGACTCCTTTAAGAGGATGCAATGAATAAGAAAATGCAATACTTTTCATCTAACTTTATTTGTTTTTTTATTTTACAAATAAATGTGCACATATACAAGATGGATTAGAAAATATGTACAATTAAATTTCCAACACTGTTACATGCAGACATTATTTCAGAGTCCGGTTATATCAATCCATGAAGGGATGGTGTGCGATGTGTCTGAAGTGCAGCCCAGCTCCAGTAGACTCTGGGCGAGAAGCTCATCATTAACGGATGGGATGGTGGGCAACACCAACACGGTGTCCGTTTCAGGCGGACGAGGGTTTGGTAATGCGCAGGTAGAGCGAAGGGCAGCTGTCCCGTTACTCTGCGGATCCTTCTCCGGGCTCGACGCCGGTGGTAGTCCCCATTAGAGAAGTCTTGAAAGTTGGCTGGATGAATAGCCCAGAAATGGCCCTTGCCGTTGTCACTGCGGCCGGCTTTGATGAAGCACTCGTTTAAAGAGAGGTTGTGTCTGACGCTGTTTCTCCAGTTCTTGTCCTGTTTAAAGAGTAGACAATGTGAATTATGGCTCATATGAAAGTCAAAGATAATACTTGGACCTCTGAGTATGAAAGGTCTATAAACAAAATGGTCAGTGTATAAATTATTATCAAGAAATTGCGAAGGAATGGTACAATTTAAGAATGACCCTGAATTTGTGAAAATTCACTTGGAGTCGAATCTTTTGGTTTTAACAATAAAAATCTGAATGTAATTCTTTGTCAGATCATGGGATTCAAACTTGGTTTAACAGATAAAGATCCAATGACTTTGTTAGATAGTCAAATCAGAACCCAGTTCATAATATTTAGCTGTGGTTTGTTTCCTTGTCTTTGTGTTGTAGGTCTTTTAAAGAAGTGCTTTGCCAAAATGCAGTTTGTAAACAACAGGATTACGGTTTGTAGACTTCCTCAGCACTTATTAGAAAAATGGTTTGGTAATGATTACAAATGTGAAGTACTGCAGTGTAAAAAAAAATAAGTTGCTGCCTAAGTAAATTAAGTAAAATTTCATTTTCAAATGAAGTAAAATCAACTTGAATGTTTAAGTCATTTCAACTCAAATTACATTAAACTGACTTTAAAATGAGTTTAATCTTGTAAAAAAAGTTGAAAATTACAAAACTTATTTTTGATGAGTTAAAGCAATGTAAAAACAAATGTCATACCTTATTGATCATATATTTTTGAATTTTCAAGAGATTTGTAGCAAAATTGCCTAACATTTGCTGACAAACTTTTTGAGGGAGCTTAGTTGCTTTCAAACAATACCTTGCTTTTGAAGTAAGGATAGTGATCCATGATCCACTGGTAAATATCACACAGCAGGAGTTTCTTTTCTTCTGAATCCAAGATGGCCATGGAAATGAGGGCAATGTAAGACTGCGCTGGCTTCTCATCCGCTCCTTCACTCTTCTCGCTCGCCTTCTCGTGTTCCTCTTCACATTCGGTATCTTCGTTTTCCTGGTCCTCAGATTTTTCGCTATCCTGTTCTGAGAGAGTTTTTCGTTCGGTTTCGTCGACTGTGGTTTGAAGACATTCAGATGGAGGGACGTTGTGCTCTGGTTCTGCTCTCTCAGTGTTGCGTCCCTTATTGTACAATAGGTAGTCAATGGTGAACTGAAGTCCCAGTTGTTCTCGATTGCTGCGGCATGTGTTGTCCTCCATTTCTGTATTGTTGGATCTCTTAGTGGTTGAAAATTCAATTTTTGGAACCCACTAACATTTTGTCCTGGTTTGACTGTCTTTTCAAGAAGCGCAGTTAAAGATTAGTCCAACAAACAATTAATTCGGTAACAGATGTGACGTCAGTCTCCGAGGCATGCGTAAACCGAGTGAACAGGTAAATATGTTCGTTAAGTTGCGTGTTTGTTCGCTTAGCTACCTGTTCAGGCCGAACAACAACATCAGTTTCGAATCTTCCTAGAAAGCCTCCTTCTAGATAGACTTCTCTCACAATGACCAGAGAGTTAACGCCACTTAATTTAAATGCTCTGCATATTTAACCACGTAATTAGAAGCAATGTGGGGTACAAGAGAGTTAGAGGCAGGGGGTCTAATTGAGGGGGATTATTTTTTATTAACCCAAGCAAATCTTTGTAATTACGAGAGATTACACAGATTAATGTACACAAATTGTCTCGGGTGGTGGCTGCAGTGGTACAACATGACCTCTGGGTGTGTTTATCCTGTTTGGGTCAAGTCTTTAGGACCAAAACAAAAGCGTTCTGTATTTTTGATTACTGCAACTAAACAGTTTTAAAATCCGCTTTCATGCACTAATGTCAATATGAATGTTAAAAATTGTAGTACAGTATCTTTATTTATGATTTTTTGTTGTTGTGTTCAATCAACAGTTAACAGTTGAAGTAGCCTAATATACAGTATGCAGTATGCATACCTTTTAATTTAATTCCAAACATTAAAGTTTTGTTTTAAGACAGCATTTCCAATAAAATTTCACATTCACATTTATGCTTTAGGTATAGACACTTTTATCCAAAACTGCACTTAAAGTATATTTTCTTTCTTTCATATTTTCGCACGCTTATACCCTGGGAATCGAACCCATGACCTTGCCGTTGCTAGCACCATTTTCTACTGTTTGAGTTATAGAAATTCTAGAAATACTAATGTAGAAAGCATTTTTCTTTTTCTTTCAGGTCTATTGTAAAGAAAATACTAATAATACTACTTTAAATAATACTTTTCTTAAAAAATAAATTAAAATTGATTTTCAAATGGATAAAAAAAAATACTTTAAATGAAATCTGGTGTCAGCATAAAATACATTTTAAAATATGAAAGTGTATCTTTTTATCTACTAAATAAATCTAATATAATAAATTAAACATCAAATATGTTATAAAGTACCTACTGAATGAACAAATGTAAATATTGTTTAAAATAGAATGCATAAGTGTGGCTCTTATGAGATTTAAGTCTCACAGTCCACAGGACATTGCATAACAGTGCAGCACATAACAGAAATGAGATGGGATTGTGAAGTATCTCATTACTGGTTTCAGTTTAAGTATAGGCCTAAATAAAATACTGTTTTTCTCTGACATTTATTTTTATATGTTTTATTTTATTTAATAAAAAGTGTTGAACTGGGTCAACATCTGCACCAAGATTCTTATTTTGCATAATACAACTTTTTACCAGAGGTCTATATGTGAACAAGCATGTTGTATTGGTTTCAGATTATCCAAATGAGTGCCCTATAAGACTTTGTCAATTAGTTAATTATAGGTCTTTCAAGGTAGTTATTGGATTACATGTGAAACTGTGTTCCTGTTAAAGCCTCTGTTAGTGTGGTTGTTTGTCTGTTGTTGACCTGACACTGGAGTGGACAATGATATTACTGGGACGTGAGTGAGTGATGTCTTCACTCAAAAGGTAGGAGAGTTGGAGCATTTGAACGTGGACTATATCCCTATGACTCATGTGCATATTTGACTTAAAATAGCTGCAAACACACACACACACACACACACACACACACACACACACACACACTTCCATGTGCTATATGCAGTCTTGTAATGTCAGACTCTTATAATACACATACAGATAAAGAAAAGAAAAGATTCAAAGAGCTGCACTAAGTAATTAGGCTTTTCTATGCTTTTAATATGTGACAATTCGAACTCACAAAGACAGTTCTGTTGAATGTTAATGTCAAGGTTCTAGAAAACAAAGAGATTTTTTTCTATTCACATACAACCATTTAACAGAACAGTTATTACAATTATATTAAAATAAACTTTACTGAAAATATATAATTACTAAATGCTACCTGCCTGAATGCCACAAAAAGAAACTTTAATAGATCTTCCAAAGAACATTCTGAAGTTCTTCTCATGGGAAGTGACTTAGCATGGATTTTGTGGGAGAACAGGTGGACTAGACGAATCACTGTCAGCTTTGCAGATCAATGTCATAAATAAATAACCCTGGGGTGACTTTTGCAACTGGTTCATTAATTGAACCAAACCTGATTTTATTTCATGGTTTCCTGGCTTGTGGTTCCGCAAATTGACTGTGATTGTCACCCTAAATTAGTTTTATTAATTTATCTTATTACACGCAAGTTCGTGAAGTTCTTCAAAACCACTCATTTAAAGAGACAACTTTTAAAAGAGGCAAAACATTGACAGCAGCGCCATCCTCTGCTAGGACAGAGGATTTAACATACCATTAAGTTAACCAATAATACAATTTCCGTCATCTTTTTACTCACCTTTGTGTTGTGTAAAACCCGACTTTTTTCTTCATTAAAACACACAAAAAAGTTATAGACAGCCTCAGTCACCATTCATTTTCTTTGTATGTTTTCAGTACAACGAAAGTGAAAGGTTAATGAGGCTGTAATTCTGCCTAACAACTTTATTTGTGTTCCACAGAATACGGGTTTGGAGAATCATTAAGTTGAATAAGTAAGGCTGAACTTTCCCTTTTATTTCAAAATAGTATGATATTATTGTATGACTTGAGAACAGGTATTCTTGTTCTAATAATACATGTATATATATATTTTTTTTTTAACGTCTGTAAGGAACAATGTAAACATACCTGATTTGTTCTAGTTCTGCTCATCACGCATAATATTTACCTCAGCAAATTGTTCTCAAACATTCTATGCTTCCCCTCCCCCACCACATACAATAGAGAGAACCACGGGATGGAGTTTCCTGAGGATTCTGGATTCAGTCTCGTGTGGATTTTCCAGACTAGTCTACCCAGTTGTCCTCAATGAGCAAGTATGCTCGTTGTATTATATTCCACAATACATTGTAAACGCGATGCGCTTGTGAATATATTTATGAGTAGTTTTAGTGTGCTTCTGTAGTCATTTTATGGCTGAAATTACACAAAGCATTCAGTCCTCAACATCACGGCTTTTTGAAACTCATGAAATGGATTTTTCCATGCGGAATGGATCGGATGGAGCCATGCGCTCCTCTTCCACTTGTCTCGGGAAACCCACCTCTCACATCACATCTGAATGCAAAATGCAATGTGCTTTCGCTCTAACACCAGACTATTAAAGTGGGCAAATCAGACAGTGAAGTTCAGGCGACGGTGGGTAGGTTTACAAGCACTAGAGGCCTATCAGAAAGGGTAGACCTTGCTTCAAGTTTTCTTTTTTTGACTACACTGTCCCTTTTAAAGCTCGCCGTCACGCCTCTTCGCAGACGACCCCGCCTACTTATGAACAGTCCTCCGTGCTGATTGGACACCGGCGGCGGTCATCGAACGCCTTCTCGGCTTCTCATTGGCCAGCTGCTGCCTTTCGCTTCAGGCTCTCGCGGGGCTGCTGTGCGAAGATGGCGGCCGAACTGGTTGAAGCGATGGTGAGTAGATGAGATTTGTAAAAATAGTGTCAGTAAAATGAGCCATTTGAGTCAGAGGCGGTGCCTATTAAAACAACTTGAGTTTAATTTTATAATATGATATTTTGTGCTCACACAGGACAAGTGGCAGTCTGTAAAGTGCTTTGGCAATTTGTATGTGTGCAATGTGAATGGTTGTGTCTTAAAACCCAGTAAGCTGTCTATGTAGCCGGCATATTTGGCTCGTTCTAACGTTCAATTCGAATTTTTGCACGTTCTGAATGTTCATTTGATTGCCAAAAAGCAGTCTGGGTTAGACAGTTCACCAGGCTTTTAGACACAGCTAGTGTTCCTGTGCGCGCGCGCGGGGGCGCGCTGCTTGTGGAAATGAATGATTAGTCTGCACAATACATAACAAAACAGACCCTAGCTTTTCTTAGTTCAAATAATACGGCCATGTAGTTTTAAAAAGCAACAAAAGTGGATATTAGTTTGCAACTACTTTGCAGTGGTGCTTATTAATGTATGGGTGTATAGTCACATGATGCACAATTGATGCATGTGGGTAGCTTGACGAGATGTATTATTTTCATTTGTGCTGTATCTCTTTACTACTGTATATCAGCAGATATTCCCATCCATGCTGATATTTCATTACTACATGAGGATTACAAATATGCCCATTGTTTTACCTGTTTTTCAGAGTTGAGTTGTGTGTAATGTTTATATGTAGAGTGTCATCGGCCTGCATGGGTTCAGTCATGGTAGATTACTAGAGATCGAGGCCATTTAGAAGCTTAAGGAATGTTTTTGTAATGAATTGAAAAAGTCAAAACAATGTTCATGTTCTATAAACAACTTTATTAAAAGTAATGTAAAGTTTTAGCAAATATGAAATTTTAGTAGATGCTTTAATCTAAAGCAACTTTAAAAACTTTGACCTGAGGTTACGTGTCTTTAGGCCCGTTCACAATAAAATTAATATTGTTGCGGAAATCCGATGCGATAAATGGTTGTTAACGTGTCTGTTCGGACCATCAATCACATGCTGTCAATGCAATGTTTTTTTTTTTTTTTACAGAGAGGTGTTCTAATCTTTTTTTTCATCGCAATGCGAAGAAAACTGACCAACCAATACGATTCAAGCTTTTGGTCACATGCCAAGAGCTGCTGCTGTTACATAAAACAGAAAGTTGCTCGGCACTGCTTAGTGTACCAGGGTAACCACAGTATTTCTGTTTTGTCTAACGCCACCTAGTGTCAGAGAGTGAATTTGCATGCTCATTCAGCCTGTCTGCCACGGACAAATCGCATGCAAAAATCGGACCGAACATTCAAGCTTGGTGTGAGACAGACCTTCACTCAAGGGCATTGTTCCCTTTTGGGAATCGAACCCACAACCTTTACAACAGATATTGAACTATATGCCGCACACCTCACTAACAACAGTGTTTTTTTTTAATCCTTTCTCATTCTCGCCAGAACATGGTGAAGAGTTTCCGGGTGTCTGATCTGCAGACGCTGCTGGCCTCCATGGGCCGCAGTAAAAGCGGTTTGAAGCAGGATTTAGTGGGAAGAGCTCTTAGGCTTGTGCAAACCGAGTACAGTCCAGAGCTGCTAAAGAACGTTCGACAGCTCTACGAGACGCGCTTCCCCAAAGCCTCGGCCTGGCTGGCTGCCCGGCGCCCGGAATCGGTGCCCGTAACCTACCCTGCCCTCAACACCTCGCCCAGAGGCACGGCCCAGGGAACAGACTACCTCAACGGCATCCCCAAACCGGTGCCGCCTCCTGCGGCCGAAGTCAAACTGGTGCCCCTGCCATTCTACCACAACCTAGAAACGCTGCTGCCACCGACAGAACTAAGTGAGTGCCCTTATCATGAATAAATAATAGGCCAATTTTAAGAGGTGTGTCTAGCCGATGATGAAGGCAGCCAGCGAGATAATTCTGAGTTTGTCACTCTTTGCAGTCGCTCAGAACAGTGAGAAGCTGCAAGAGAGTCAATGTGTTTTTGAATTAACAACAAGCCAAGTGGAACAGATCCGGAACTCCAGGTAAGAAGTGCAGTCAAACTGGTGGCTTTATTTAGCAATCAACCAATGACCAATAACAATGATGGGATTTAAGATATTAGGGTATATACGTAATGGAATTTAATGATAGATAATGATAGAGTGTGGATTATTAGTGTGCAGAGCAGATTGCCACAGACGCCCATTGATCACAAGTTTCGACACATCTTCCCTGCATGTTTTTATTTATTTATTTTTGCTACATTTATGTACAGTTATTCCTGGCTTAACAATAAGGATTAAAAAATTATAAACTGTATTTTTAGTGTGCCAGAATAATATTTATATTTGTTTTTTAATTCTGTACAAGAAAAAAACGTCTCTCTTTTTAATTTGCAGTAACAAATGGAAATCGTACAGATATAAATTAATAGCATAATAAATAACAACTTTTTTGATTGCATTTTATTTTATACTCTCTGGTACTCATAAGAGTGTTTTATTTAATTTATTTTTTTACAATGTTTAAACACAGACACAATTCCACCAATTTTCCCCAGAAAATGTTACAAAATGACAAGCAATATTGGGAAAATTGAACACCTATTTACTATATAATACTATGTATTATACATTATTCAGTGGCCATAATTATTGATTAATGTTGATAATCTCAAAATGGCCAATGGGTCTGCATGGCTGATGTATTTTCTTGTTTACTTAAAATACAAAAGAATATTAAACATCTTTAATTGTATTTACTCATAAAAAATGTTTGTTCCTGCACAGTGAACTTCGCCCAGGGATGAAATCAGTTCAGGTGGTTCTCAGGTACGTCATTCAGCTACATCTTGTTGGTTGGTCAAGTTTTGGTCATTTTCTGCATGCTGACATGCCCTTTTCTTCTCCTAGAATCTGCTACACAGACTCAATCGGTGTTCAGGAGGACCAGTATCCTCCCAATATTGCTGTGAAAGTGAATCAGTCCTACTGTCATGTACCGGTAAGTGTTTGTCAGGGAGGATGATCGTAAATCTAAACCACTGTATGTAAATAACTTTTTTGTGTGTTATTTTTGTTTCTTAGAATGCTTTAAATCTTGTTACTGTAAATTACATTTTATTTCTTTTTGTTCAGGGTTACTATCCTTCCAATAAACCGGGTGTTGAGCCGCGTCGGCCCTGTCGACCCGTCAACATCACGCCCTGGTTACACCTCTCCACAGTCACTAACAGAGTCACCATCACGTGGGGCAACTTTGGAAAGGTACAGAGACTTGATACAAAGAGCTGTTTTCTTATATCCATATTTGTGAATGAACATGTTAGATGAAGGATGCCTGGTTTTGCACAGTTGATTGTGTTGTTGCTAACCGCTATGTTTTGGATGCAGCGGTACTCTGTGGCAGTGTATCTGGTGAGGGTGTTCACATCTGGAGAGCTCTTCAACCAGCTGAAACATTGCTCAGTTGAGAGTCCCGATCGTTGTCGCGAACGCAGTAAGTTTCGTTGCCTTGACCAAACATATTGCATCAAACCCTGACATGAAATATGTTTTTAAAAAAGCTAATGTTTTGAAATCAAACTGTACTGTACTTAAAGCTGCATTCTGTAACTTTTTTGGGGTTAAAAATTATCCAAAATAAATGTTTGAGCAAGTACATATCCAGCCAGTGTTCAAAACTATCTGCTTGCCTTCGCGCGATTCAAAACGGTAAGCTTGTAATAATGCTTTTTAATTCCAGTGGTACTGGTGGATTTCCGCGGGAAATTCGAGCATGTCTTTGCGTCATTACGTCACATCTGTACAAATAAAGAAAGTGTCTCGGCTAGTAGGCTATATTGCGTGTGAGGATGTTGGAGGTGGAGATTTATAGCCTTTTCTCACAGCACTTGATATAATTCAACTTGTCAATTTGATGGCGGATCCAGAAAGGTTCAAACGACAATCACCAGCGACAACTGGAGATTCACCCGTTATAAAACGCAAAAGACTTCGGAGTGGCTACAGAAAAAAAGAGACTGCAACCGGCCCATGCGAAAACAAGGATAATATCGGAAGGGCATTAAATATAGTCACACAATGCTGATGTTGTTAACAATTTGAGAACAAAGTATAATTTGCACGGTTTGACGTGATATGATAAGCGATCGTTAGATTTAATCAGCGCGATTTACTGCAATGCTTTTTTTTTCCTTAGTTGGTCAGAACAAAAGTGGATGTTACTTGTTCAGATAATTTTCCGGTGAAAATTCTTATGTTGGTCATACTTCCAAAAAGTAGAATCTGTGATTGCGAATGACAGGATCCACACCGGCGCGGCGACTGACAGCCGCACATTCTCCTCAAAACAGTGGATTCATCCGCGCTGTGCCATGCCGAGGCACAATCCACGTAAGGTTGATAATTCCGCGAATAACTGCAATTGCAGATTGCGAACAGAGATGGCGACAAAGAGGAAAAACTACGGACTGCAGCTTTAAATATTGTAACTTTGAACCTGTACCTTTTAGATTATTGGATTTTTTTTCTTTCTTGTATTGGACTATTGCACCTTTTACTTTTTTTTTTTTTTTTTTTTTTTAAATGTATCATCAGACTTATTATAATTAATCTCAACAAAAAAGTTTTCATTGCATTTATAACCTTTATTGATTTTTGGTCAGTAATATTTTTTTCAAATATGTATACTATTATTTAGCAAGTGCATTAAAGTGATAGTAAAGACTTTTATTATGTTACAAAATAATTATATTTCAAATAAATGCTGTTCTTTTGAACTTTTCTATTCATCAAATAATTAAAAACATTGATAATGTTTTTTATGTAATAGCAAATCAGAACATTAGAATGATTTCTGAAGGATCATGTGACTCTGAAGACTGGAGTAATGATGCTGAAAATTCAGCTTTGATCACAGGAATAGTTTTAAAATGTATTCAAATAAGACCGTCTTATTTTAAATTGAAATAATATTTCACAATTAGTTTTTACTGTATTTTGATAAAACAAATGTAGCCTAGTGCATTTATCTTTTTTTTTTTTTTTTTTTACGTTTTTAAATTTGTATATATATATAAAACACATAAACACACGGCATCGCTATTTTATTGAAACTGTTTGGATTGTACACAGTTCAGGACAAGCTGCGCTTTGATCCTGAGAGTGAGATCGCCACTACGGGACTGCGAGTGTCCCTCATCTGCCCTGTAAGTGTCCTGTTTATGTCTTTTTATATGCAATCTGTGTGCCAATGTTAGTAGATCTATTAAGTGTCTTTTTAACACAGCTGGTGAAGATGAGACTTGGAGTGCCGTGTCGAGTGCTCACCTGCGCCCACCTGCAGTGTTTCGACGCTGTCTTCTTCCTGCAAATGAATGAAAAGAAACCCACATGGACCTGCCCTGTATGCGACAAACCTGCTCCATTTGAGCTTCTTACTATTGACGGGTAATTGCACTCTATCCAACTCCTCGCTTCTCGCTGATTCTGGTGGTAAAACTCACCTTAATGTGACCCGTTTCAGGTTGCTGTCCGAGATCCTTAAAGAGACGCCAGAGGATGTGGAGGAGATTGAGTATTTGACTGACGGCTCATGGAGGCCAATCAGAGACGACAAAGAGAAGGATCGAGACCGGGAAAGCAGTCGCTCGCCCGACTATCCGGTGGTAGATATATGTAAGAAGGTTTTCTGTCTTCTGAAATGGCATTTGCAATGGACCTTTTTCACATTTTCTGTGTTCTCAGAAAAGTCATAGTTGGGTACACTTCTGTAGTGGTCAACAAATATAGTGTTTGCATTCCTATTATACACACATATACATACAGGGCTTGACATAAACTTTTTTGCTCACTAGCCACTCAGCATTTTCACTGGCCACAATTTTGACATCTATACCATGGGAAAAAAAACGTACATATAGATATTTGTAATATTATCTCATAATTTGGCAGCAGATATATTTGGCTGCTGTCACTTTAAGACCTGACGCACGGATCCATTATACAGGTGTGAGCACAAAACCTGTGAGAATAAGTAAAATTATGTGCAATCCCATGCCGAAATTAAAACCCTGTAACACCAATAATATTCATCCGGAGCAAATGAAACAAGTGTGAGGGGAGGCGGTTTTGTGTGTCAACTTGAAAAATCTATATTTTTGACAACACTATATTGCACTTTATCTTTTCTGATGTTTTTTTAAAAGACTACAATTGAAAAATGCATATTTTATGTAAAATTCAACCCGCCAAAGTGTCTAGTAGGAGTGACTGCGTTACATGCCACTGCTGAAATACAACCGCATTTGGTTGGTTGGCAGGTGTTAATGTCAAGCCCTATATATATATATATATATATATATATATATAGATAGATAGATAGATAGATAGATAGATAGATAGATAGATATATGGATGAGTTATTATTACATACGGTTTCTTAGCACCTGAATAGAAACATCCATGCAAACACCCTTAAAGTCCCCCTGTGGTGAAAATCAAGCTTTTAATGTTGTTTATATGTCAATGTGGTATTTTTAATATTCTTTAAGACAAACCATGTGCAAAGTCATAAGTCAACGTCATTGCTGAGTATTTTCTCCTTAAAACTGCAGTGAACCAAAGACGGTCTCAAAAACGTGGTGTTTCTGATGTCACAAACTACCTTGTAACAAATCAGGTCAACGTGCGATCATCAACAAGTGGATATCTGAGCTGGTGTGAGTTAGTGGAGATGGGACTAATTAGCATATTTATAGAACCACGTATATTAAATGAGGCAACGGTGTAGAGTTACATTTAAGCTATTTATAAAGGCATAAAGAATTTTTTTTCAAGGAAAGTTTTAAGGGATAAAATTATTGACTACAGGGGGACATTAACTAGTTTTCTGAAATGTAATGCTGAAAGAATATAACAAAGTGTTGTAAATGTACTTAAAAATAATAAAAAAAACGTTGCTAGAACTTTGATGTTAATAACTGTGCACACACAACATCAGTCTGTGAAAAGGGTCCATACATTTAACTTGCGTATGGTGCGTTTTTGAGCAAAGCTAAATATCTAACGGGAACTTAACTCTCGTCTAAGGTGTTCCTGAGGCGAACGGCCACTCTCCAGCACATAGCAGCACAAACCAGTCTGGGAAGTCTGGATCGGGAGGCGCGTCGGCAGGAACCGGCGGCACCAGTGCCGGGTCGGGAGGCGGAGCCGTGGTGGACCTGACTCTGGACGACTCGTCAGAGGAAGAAGGAGGGGGTGGGGCCGAGGACAGCGAGGACACGGACGACAGCCAGGACAGCCCCGCCCCCAAACGAGGCAGATACGATTATGACAAAGACCTGGTCACCGCATACTGAGACCGGCTGGACACTTAGACTTGTGGGGGGGTGGGGGTGGGGGTGTGTAGATGGGATCTAAGCCTTGGAAATTCAAGAAACGTGTCCCTGTATCCTCTCCCGAATGCATACACACTCATGCACGCACACAGACACGCAAACTCATGCGCTGCTGACTTCTGGAGCAGTCAGGCGTGACAAACTCGTAGATGCCCCGTAAAGCCATTCCCAGTCATTCACTGCATCCTAATATCGATTCTCCCTTTAAAGACCATGGAAGAGTAACACCACCTTCAATTCTGCTCTATTGTCCTCGATTTCCTCTCCACTTTGTGTTCTGACAGGTTTAAACATCCTGGGAAATTTAAGATCTTGCCTGTTTTTTCAAAATATGAGAAAAGCCACCGTATCTCAAAAAAGTTCATTCCTTTGGTCGAGATCATACAACCATTTGCAATCTATTCAGAGGTGTTTTCTGTTAGTCCTCTACATAAGATGTTTATATATTAGCTGTTCGTTTCAATGTGATTTGGAGACATTACTGAAGAATTTCCTCAAATTTCTCTCATTTTTGTTTTTAATTTGTCCACAGAAGTTGACAACCTACCTCAGTCTAACAGCGGGCTTGACCAGAGGGTTATTGAAAGGGTGTTGAATGAATTTATTTTTTCTTCTAGTTTTGTTTTCAATCCCTTTTGTTTTTCTTGTGCAGCAACACTGGAGAGGCATCAAACATTAATTATTATTTTGTGCTTGCCCATTTAGGCATCATATTAAAAATGATTCTGACTCTAGCAACGAGTTTCCGGTCAAGTCTGTCAGTCAACTAGCGTGAACTAAACTGAATGCGGTGCGCAAATCGACACCTCATTCAGAGGGAATGAAGGTTTGACGACAACTGTCCTTTTGAGAAGCTAGTCAGCGAGTAAATATTGTATGATATCTAATGTAATAATGACTATGTATTATTTCTGATCATTTAATAGAAAAATTGCAGGTCTAGATGTCATTTTATTGGTTTCTTTCAGTTGTTTTGGTCCGCACATGGCTGCTAATGTCACGACTTGAGAAATTCTACATAGGAAAGGCAGACTGATAAATCAGGTTGAGGAGACGACAATACGTTGTTTTCTTTTTCTTCTAGACATGACTAGTATACTAGGTTTATCTAGCAGGGGAGCAGATGTTATTGGCATGATACCTTACATTTATTTTAAAACCTGATTTTTTCAGTTCACACCACTTTACAGTTTTCCCCCTTTTTTTTTTTTTCATTTTAAACTAATGGCTGATTTGTTTGAGCCCATTGTATGGAGGTTGTGTGTGTGTTCATTTCAACCGGCTGTGGGTAGCGTTTTGTGGACTTGGAGACATGCGCGGTTCTTAACTGTTCCTTCATTTGTTGTCAGAATGAGTATTTATTGATTTAACAGTTTTTGCCTCTTTTATTTGAATTGCGTTTGTGCATTTTGAGACATTTCACAAGTTTCCAGCATGTTGCTTATAATGCTGTGTCCTCTCACAGCCTGCTGGTGTATGCGCAATATTAGCCACTTGCCGAACATCAGGGCGCTTAGTCTGGACTATACAGACTTGACCTAAACCTCGAAAGAAAGAGACCTTGCGCTAAACGACCAAACAAATGGCACATCCAGGCGGCTGATCTGTTGAGGAGGACTCAGGGATGACGTGTTAGTTCTACTTGTCTTTACATTTTCTTCTCAGTCTTGACTTGACTCTCGAACCAGGTTCCAGCATTACCTTCAGGTCATGTAAAGCAGTCAGATCTCTGATCTGGAAATTCAGATGTACTTTCATTTACATATATGAATATTGCTAAATAGCGAAAGGACTTTTTTTTTTTCTTGTCCTCCAAGATTCCAGAGAAAATCACTGCACTAAAGTGGCCATTTTAAAGGTTTTTGTTTCCAACTAATCCTGAATTCTGACTTGAATACTCAGTACTGTATCCTATCTGTGCTTGGGAATGTCTCAACAGAAGAATATTGCCAGGAAGGTTCAAATTGCTTGTAATTTTAGGTTCGCCTTTGAGTCGACATGGTCTTCCTTCATCTTTTCATGATACGCCCAACTTTTTTCCCTTTTCTTTAGATTTAAAAAAAAGAGAATAGTCAGTGCTGCAGTTGACAGTTTCACATTATAAGACCGTAATGTAGTATGTTCCCCTAAATTTGACCACACTTTTAAGGTAAGGAACCTCTTGAATAGACTTCCATTTTTAGAGACCTAGATCAATCTATTAGAGAAATGTGGATAAATGTACATTTGCTTATAATTAAGATATAAATGGATGGTGATTGATTGACAAAATATATTTCCAGCTCAGAGGTGAAGACGTCCTCTGTGTAGCCAGGTGAGGTTGAAATGGTTTTTTTTTTTTTTGGGAATGGAGGCATCCCATCTTGTTACAGTGCTTAAGACAGCATGGGCAGTGGCTTGCAGTTCTTGATGTAACTGATTTGTTTGTGTCTTTTTATATGTTCATATTAAAAGCCAATAAAAAACAATAATATTTTATCAAGTTTTGAATTGCGTCCAGTTGCTCCAGTGGGCGGGCACAAGTAATTTGTTATTGGCTACTCTAAAAATTTGAGGAAAATGTAAATCGGTGACCTTCTCTACTATGTTCTCAACGTGGGATTTGACGAGCGAATCAGTTGTCCCTGTCTGAACTGAAATCAAACTGTAAAAGCTCTAACACCTGTCAATTATGTGTGCAATTAATTAAACTGATTTAAAATAAATCTAAATTTTGTCTTTCCAGTGATTTTAAATCTTGGATTTAACTCCATTGATTGCTTAAAGAATATATTTAACTATTCATTAAAAAGCACAATAATAACAGTTTCTTCCACAATAACAGTTGGTTTGATGACTTTGATACCACGTTAGTGTACTTGCATGACACGAAACACTGACTGAAAGGAATTTTTATGCCGCCTATATTCCATATGAATATATTTTACTGTAGTAATTGTGGTATGTTGTCAAGTTATTTGTCTATTGGTTTCAAAAGGGTTTACAGACCAAGTTCAGAATGCAGAAAATTAATAGTACACTGTAAAAAAAAAAAGCGGGGGCTGCCTTAAATTAAGTACAATCAACCTGGATGTTTAAGTAATTTCAACTTAAATTACGTTAAATTTAGTTGAATCTTGCATAACTTAAAAAAAAAGTTGAAAATTGCTACAATTAATTATTTTGAAGAGTTAAAGAAATGTAAAAACAGGTTGTCATAGCTTATTGAATTGAATTTTGCAATAAATGTGACATTAAGGGCTAAAATATTTAAGAAACGTACTTGTTTAAAGCAAGACACTCGAGGTAAATGGGGTAAAAAAAATAACTACTATATATCACCTTACTTCCACAGTTGGTTGATTACATTGAATATCAAACATTTTTTGTATTACTTTTTTTTTTCTGAAATGTTTAAATGTGCAAATGAGGCAGTATCTAATTAAATATGCACTACTTTGCATACATTTGGAGAACAAAAATCTGAACTTTGGATGAAATTTGGTACTTGGTTTTCTACATAAGACTCAAAGGTTGTACAGAGGAGATTTTGGATAGGCTATCTCTTTTTATCACTCCATAAATAAATCAGAAAATACTGTCAACAGCCAGAAAAAAAAAAAAATGTTAACCATTATTTTAGGAATAAAATTAGGCAAATTATATATGAACAAAGTAATACCTCTGTAAAAAGAATCAGAATATAAATAGGAATAAAACTGTAAAGTTTGGTGTATGTAAGTGCTGCGGAAGTGGAGGTTTCTGGCTAGGAGTAGGAGAAATACTAATGTTCAGGAAACGGCCGTTCAAGAGATGTACTGTAATTGAAATCTACACACGCAAATAGATAAAGTGCTATAAAAGATACACTTAAAAGTGCATTTTGAATTATTTTCTTTCCACTGGTCTGAAAAAACACTTTACACTAACAAATATTAAAAGCACTTCTCAGAATTGACAGATGCGTGAAAAAAACTGTGTTTTTGCCTGTAGTGTTTCGCCTCATGTTTTTGGCGGTAACTGGATAATAAAGAATTTTAGTACCCCTTAGGTTCAGACCCCTTCTTCAGTTCACCACCAGATGTCGTTCTTACTCATATAATCACTCCTCCTGTCAAAGCTCGAGATAAGTCAAGTGTTCTGACGACAGTTCTCGCGAGATCTTGTGAACGACGCTTCCTCTTGGTTGGATAGCGGCTTCCTGGCCGGACTTTATCCCCCCCTTCTCCTCCTCCTTTTTTTTCTTGGGGGAAATTTCAACTTGTGTTTTCGCGGGTCCTCCGTCAAAACAATTTCGGACAGCATTTCGCGGTGGGTCCTGTGAATGTGAACGACAGGCCTGACTTGTTTTTTGCCGCCTTTTGTCTGTGGGAGCGCTCGCGAGTCAGAGGCCGTAAGCGAAGAGACATTCCAGCGATGCACTCGCTAAAATAAACTGCATTTCGTGTACTTTTGCGCCTATGGAAGTCGCTCTTTTACTTGTCACCTTCATATTACTTGGCACAGCTTCTGGAGGCATGACAGGGTGTTGAAATAGGGTCTTACGAATCTCAGAAACTTCTATAGCGACTGCCAGGGTTTGTGTAGCAATTTGAAGGATTTGATGTAAGCAGAAACAAACTTGTTCTCTACTCAGACAACTATGGCACCAAAAAGAAGACCGGTGCCCTTGATTATAACCCCCACAGGAGAAGGACAGTCAACCAACATAGATGCAGCGGCAGAGTAAGTATATAATCTGCTATGCCTGACACTTGTTTGGTTTACCTTCCTGCTTACTTCAGTATGTCTCACCTGGTCCTGGTTTTCTGTCTTTAGGGCCAACCTAGAGGCCTTACAGAGGAAGTTAGGGGAGTTGGATTTGGATGAACAACAGAGGAAGCGTCTCGAAGCTTTCCTCACCCAGAAAGCCCAGGTGGGCGAGCTCAAAGATGAAGATTTTGAACCCATATGCGAACTTGGCGCAGGTAATGGTGGAGTGGTTCACAAAGTCCGTCACAAACCCTCAAGACTGGTCATGGCCAGGAAGGTAAGCCATCTACAGACTTTATGCACCTGCTGCTGCTAGCTTGCTCACGGCATTTAATGCAAAGCCTAAACTTTATGTATTTTTCTTCAGCTTATTCATTTGGAAATCAAACCAGCCATCAGGAACCAGATTATACGAGAGCTGCAAGTTCTACATGAGTGTAACTCGCCGTACATTGTAGGGTTTTACGGCGCCTTCTACAGTGATGGAGAAATCAGCATCTGCATGGAGCACATGGTGGGGCCGGTGTTGTTGCTTATAGTAGTGCTTCTCAAACATGTCCTGGGGATCCCCCACCATTGCACATTTTGGATGTTTCCTTCATCAGACACACCAAATTCATGGTTTGCAGTCTCTCTATTGTTGAGCTGATGAGTTGAATCAGGTGTGTTAGATGATGGAGACATACAAAATGTGTGCACACAGTGGTGGGGGGTCCCCAGGTTTGAGAACCACTGGTTTATAGCAAAAGTTTTTAAGCACACTGACATGTATTTGTCTGCAGGATGGTGGCTCTTTGGATCAAGTACTGAAGGAAGCCAGAAGAATCCCTGAAGAAATTTTGGGCAAAGTTAGCATAGCTGTAAGTATTACTGTCCAGTGTTGTATCTACAGATACTGCTGATTACAAATCAACCATACAAATACAACAATGACTAGTTAGTGTTGAAGTTGACTAGTTTATTAAAAAAAATTAGGGCTGCCCCCTAATAGTCGACTAGAAGAGGCTTAGTCGACCAAGATTTTATTATTGGTTAGTAGTCGCAGAAAAACACAAACTCCACAGGAATTGTCAAGTCACGCGGTCCGTGAGAGGCAGATAGTTAACTGCGGGTCCTTGTGGTAATTACAGTATGTCTGGCAGGGAATCCAAACGTTCACCTATCATCCATCAACCTCAAATATGGCTTATAATTTGAAACATGTAAGTT
This sequence comes from Rutilus rutilus, assembly GCF_951802725.1. NCBI lineage: Eukaryota > Metazoa > Chordata > Actinopteri > Cypriniformes > Leuciscidae > Rutilus > Rutilus rutilus. The sequence continues at coordinate 28,550,146 of NC_140222.1, read as the reverse complement.
GAAACTTTAAATGGCCGCTCGCTCTAACATTAACTTAAATAAAAGTATGCTATTATTAGGCGCATATCCACGTGTTTGTGTGGCGTGTGGAAGCTAAACTATAGCGCGCTTTCTGCATGACATGAAGGTGCCGGCGCGATCACGTGCATTTTTTTCCTGATAACAGCAGAAACAACATAAAATACAGATAAGAGTAATACAAAGTGTCTACTTTTATTTCTGTACACTCAGAATAACAACAAAAAGTTGTGCTTTTGTGAAATACAGAAAACAAACAGGATGATCTTTCTCCTGTCTCTGTCTCCCTGAACAGCAGCGTGTCACATAAATTAACCGAAACTCAACGTATAGGATACTTGGCTAACACAGACATAATAAATATATCTATAGAAAGCTCTATAGCAATGTCAAGTGATTGTCAACCAATTCAAGTGGAAAACAAATATTGTCAGATTATGTAATCCATATGAAACGTGCATATAGGCGCATCCAATCTCTGCAGCCAAACAACACAGAAAACATTATCAATAAATTGTTAAGATGTTTAGACAAACTCCTTGCTGTTTCACAACACATTCATAATTACTTTTGCCGGTGTGTTTTGGTAAGCTTTATGCATTCGCTGATTAGGCTATGTATTATAGGCAATTAAAGGTTCATTGTTTTGATTTATATGGCTTATTAATATACACGTGCAATTAGTCGCTTAAATGAACGACTAATAGTCGACTAGAAAAGTCTTTAGTCGAGGGCAGCCCTAGATGTTTAAGCCTACTTTAATGTTTTTTCTTTAAATGTGATAAATTTAGGAACCCAACTTCTTTTTGAGGGCTGTAACATGTTGGCAAAAGTTTTTTAGCCAGCTTTTACGGTGTTTTTAGGTATACGTTTTATCATTAGATATGTTCCCCAAATTTAAATTTAATAAAAAATTACCGATACAAGTTGCTGTTCAGATCAAATCTGCTGTGAGCAATGTTCTTGTTGTTATGCATAGTCTGTAAGTTTTAATTTGTTTAAAACTACAATAGCTTTGTGCCCTGTTTGGCTATAGAGTTTACGATTGGTAGAATATTTTTTTGTTGTTGTGTGAAATCTTTAATCTTATTTAGATGCATAGTATTTATGTCATTTATTGGTTATCTACCATAATGTGAAAATAATTACCGTCTTATTATCAGGGATAATTTTTATATTGGCACTATTTTATTTTTATGGTAACTGTTTTTTATTTTTGCATATGCAAAGTAATTGCAGTATGTATATAGGTAATACACATTTAAAATGATCAGGTTGTTGTGAAACGGCTGTAGGAATCCCTGAACTGAGAAGTGCAGAGGGCAACCTGCTCTTCTCGTTATTGTCTAAAAGCAGAATCCAAAAATTGGTACACAACCTCCATCGTAACATGTCTGGCACTATTACGCGCCGAACCGCAATATAATAAAGCTGTGACCACACCCACGGATTTGCAAACTCCCTTTCAAGTCAGAGTCAGCAAAGCATGCACGTTTTTCAACACACATTTAGCTCTTTTTTTTTTTTTTTTTCATCCAAATGAATAGGGTTAAACTTCTGTTTCACATTTGATCATGACAAAAAACAAACACTTTAGCTTGAAGACCAAACAAAGGTGTAGAGATCTATTTACGTGTGTGTCCATACTGTTTATTGCACGCGTGAGCGAATGCATCTCAGCTTTCGGTAATCACAAAGCAGAAGTTGTTTTGTAAAGACTAGACTATGTAACATGTTCTGTAAATTCAGGAAGCTGGATAGCACATTGACCGTTGAGAGAGAAACCCCATTGATGTTATCTTTAACTCTCAATCCACAGGTACTCAGAGGTCTGGCATATCTTCGGGAGAAGCACCAAATAATGCACAGAGGTACACGCATTCCTTAATAATATCTTAGAAAAAGTACATGTGCGTACACGCGCTGGATGGCGGCAGGAAGTAGCCCCCTAATGCAGCTATTGAAATTGCATAAGAAGCTTAAAAATGATTATTCTAGAGAGAGATTAGGCCTCACTTTTTCTCAAAGGTATTTACTAAAACTCTAACCAGAGACCTTCACCCAACTGCTAAAATGAGATTAAACAAAGCAAAATGATTGCAAAAGTTTATAAAATTCCCTTTTATGAGCTAAATGTCAGTCTTCTAAAATGATACATTTTTTATCACTACATAGGCACATTTTATTCCAAGTAGATCACCAGTTAGCGTAGAAATATATTCAATGACTCCCAAGTGTGGCGCAACCAACATTTGAACTATAATACTATGTCTGAAGATGCAAAGTATCAGTTTCTCTATCAGGTTGTATGAGGGTCTGGAGGAGCCACACTGGGTTTGAAGGGTTAGACGGAGGGTCAGGCCTATAGTTGTGCTGTTGTGGCAGGGAGCGTTTGCCTGCTTGCAAGGAGCTGTCGCGGAGCCCAGCCGGTAATTACAGCCTCTCGGATGTGATTACATGGCAGCCGCACCCTGCACCCCCCTCCCTTCTTTTTCCTCTCCCCCTCTCACCCCTCTTTCCACTCCTAGTGGGTGTTAGGGCTGAAGGAGGGCCCGTCATGTGCGGAATCGTTGCATGTCCACACTGTTATTTGCTCCTCTTGCCCTGTGTTTAAGAGGAGGGATGTAGAAAGTGGCTTGCATGCCTGTCCTTTCTGCTGTGACTGTGTTGTCAGAGTTTGCTTTGCAGTATGCAGAGCATCTTGTAAAATGTTTTTGCTGGGTGTGCTGGAGAAAGGGTGTTTGAACGGGGATGAAAAGCCAGGTGGTGCCGCTGGGATTTGGACCCCAGCCCTCCATCTTACTTGTTCTCTCTCTCTGGTCCCTACAGACGTTAAGCCCTCCAACATCCTGGTGAACTCGCGCGGTGAGATCAAACTGTGCGACTTTGGCGTGAGTGGCCAGCTCATCGACTCCATGGCCAACTCCTTCGTTGGAACACGGTCCTACATGTCGGTGAGTCACCCTCCCTCTTCCCTCCCCAACCCCCAGCCCTTCTCATTCCAAGCCCTGAGCCGGTGCCCAGGATTCTTCCATGTGGAGAGGAGGAAGTTGCTGCCAGGTTTTAGCCCACTCCTCCTGGCCACCTGCAGGGTGTGGTGCCCCACCCTAGTAGAGCCTTGACTTGCTCTGCTCTCTGCCTTGACAGCCGGAGAGACTCCAGGGCACGCACTATTCGGTTCAGTCAGACGTGTGGAGCATGGGCCTATCGCTGGTTGAGCTGGCTATTGGACGCTACCCCATCCCCCCTCCCGATGCCAAGGAACTGGAGGCCATATTTGGCCGGCCAGTGCTGGACGCAGGTGGGGCAGAAGGCCACAGCATGTCCCCGAGACCCAGGCCTCCAGGACGACCGGTTAGCGGTAAGACTGTTTTTAATTTCTCAGAACATTTTAGAAAATTTAGGAAAGTGAGGTAGATCCATACTATCAGATACAATTTACAAATCCATTGGATAATTAAAGACATGTTTTAGTCGCCTAGCATGACATTTTTGGGTTGCCAAAGTCTGCGTAATATACGTGTTTTTAGTCAAGCCTTGCAAATTGTTTTCCCCCAGGACACGGATTGGACAGCAGGCCAGCCATGGCTATATTTGAGCTACTGGACTACATTGTCAATGAGGTCAGAGGATTTGCTTAGCATGCAACTTGCTTCCTTTGTGCTTATTTTTGCCTTTTATAGTATTTTTATGTAGCAGTTTCACTTCAATATCAACAATTTTCTGCTCCCCACCTGTCTCTTCATCTGCAGCCACCACCCAAGCTGCCCCATGGCGTCTTCACCATGGACTTTGAGGAGTTTGTGACAAAATGGTGAGCTCCTGTGTGGTTATATTGTACAAACCCGCAAAGACTAATTTGTCATCATCGTTGAACAAAGTGGCATCTAAACTATGGCACGGTTGCAAAACATTAAAAGGGCCGTAGTACAGGTGTGTCCAATTTCCTGCTGAGTTTAGCTCCAACCTTCCCTAACACACTTGCCTGGAACTTGCTCTAGTAATTCTGAAGACATTTATTAGCTGGTTTAGGTGTGTTTATTTAGGATTGGAGATAAACTCTGCAGGATAGTGGACCTCCAGGAGCAGGATTGGTAACCCCTGCCATTGGACAATGCAAGTTTGAACCTGGACTGCATTGTTCCCAATCCCACACCTACTTCCTCCAATGATTTCTTGTCAATCTTGATGCATTTGCTTTAAAAGTTCAGTTGGACTGAAGCAATGATTTTTCCTCATGTCAAGCAAACACTTTAGTCCGACTGAAATCGTATCTGAAATCATAAATTTTTTGCGAAGTCGGACAAACATATCTAGATAATGTTATTTTACCTTAGCTTCGTCAAGCATGTGCGCACGTTTATCTGACACCAATTTACCCCAGTGTTTTGCTCTTGCTCCAAAACAAAGAGTTGGCTATTTAGTCTATTTAGTCCTTCAAAAATTGTATTACTCGCAGGTTAAGATGGTAGCTTGACAATGCAAAAAAATCTGTGGATTAGAAATGGTATTTGTAAAACTACTTACTGTCCTATCAAAGAAAGGCAAAAAGACACAAACAAGAGGAGACTTGTTTTTCACTTAAAAACCCTAACACCTCTCTACAGATTTCTGGTCTAATGTTTTGTTGATTTGGGATTTTTAGTTTTATCTTATTTATTTGTTTTGTGTGTATTTCACAGCCTCATTAAGAACCCTGCTGACAGAGCTGACCTCAAGATGCTAATGGTACGTACATTTGCCTATATGGTAGCTGTAAAATTAAGACAGATTCATAAGTATATTAAATAGAAATTTTTGTTTTTATCATCTGTAAAGTGCAATAACATGGTTTGAAGAAGGATTTGAGAGCTCTTTGGAGTGACCGGACACACATCCAGTAATGTGTGTTTGTACATTTTTGGCCATGTTGGCGATTAGCACTAGTTACAACATGAATTTGAAATGTTCCCCCCTCCCACTCATTACCGTATTGCCTGTTGGTACTCGTAACATCAATATCATGATGTTTTGCCAAAGACTGCATTACAGAAAACAGTACTTGTAGAAGTATACTGAGGCAGGATCTATTGAAAATAAAATGCTTGTCACCAGAAACTGCTTATGGTGTAATTGATCATGTGATGTTCAATTGCAGGGCCACACATTCATCAAGCGGGCCGAGGTTGAGGAGGTGGATTTTGCTGGATGGTTGTGTAAAACCATGGGCCTTCACCAGCCCAGCACACCTACTCATAGCGCTGAATGAACGCTGGCTCACAGCGTAGGCACCCATGCCATCCTCATCCTCCGCTTTACTTCTTTCCTCTCTGCCCTCACAGGCCTGTATGCTTATAAGCCTCCGACACACTATTTTGTGCACTCTTTCTCTGCTTGCTCTTCCCTTCCGCTGCAGTGTGTTCTGGGGACATTGTTTTTTAAGAGCCTCTGGTGTTGGAACACTTAGTCATTTGAATGAATATGGAGATAAGAGTCACTTAAGTAGAGTGGCTGTATTTTTAACGACCAGATTATTCAGGAATGTTTCCAAAATGGTAAAAATCAACAGCAATTTCATTCGTTTTGTTTTTTCTTTTCTTTTCTTTTCTTTTCATGGACTGTTTAAGTCATTATATTATTTTGTTGCTCAAGTGATATTCATTGACAGTTTGTGTTACACTGTTAAAATTGATAGCATGGTTCAATGGCAAAAAATGAATTATGAATCAACTGCTGTTTGCATCTAAAGAAAGAAAATAGGGCTACTGTGGATCATACAGGTTGGTTTATTACAAAGGTGATTATTAAAAATGCAAGATGCCCAAGCGCATTTGTACAGGTGTTTATCTCATGCATTGCAGGCAGCAGTGCTTTTTAATCTGCTCAACATTGGCCCTTAAAATGGTTTCATCATGTCTTTCTACAGTAAGTTTAAGTCTTGTTTGACTCATCTTTGTCACCAGTGCTTGAACGGTTTTCTCAAATCTTGCTTTATTTTTCAACTTAAAATTATCTCCAGAAGGGTATATTTGGGAAGATTTATTGTTTATAACTTATGCTTCAATGTTTTTTTTTTTTTATATATATATAAAACTTAAAATTTCTTTCTTTTGATTTCAAGTTTTGAGTACAACTAGGGTTGCACCTAACTTTACAGTGCTTTTCCATGAGCCCTACTCCAACTAAGACCACAACAGGTACACTCATAGTCTGTTCTTCAGTGGTATATAAAGTGCAAAGTAAAGTCTCAGGCCACCATGTACAGTGCTATGCAGATCAAATGATCCTCAGCAGATATTGCCGTATTAGTAGGTCTTATAAATACACGGGTGTTACAGATGGGCATTGTGAAGTGTGGCTAAAGCCCACTCGCTCTAAATAGCTTTGTGTTTTTGTTTTTCTCTCTCTCTAGTACTTTTCAGTAACATTGAAACTGTATTATTCACACACTGGCATTTAGCTCAGACCAAGTGAATGCACCACCACGCTTGCGTGTATAAAAATATATGTACAGTACAAATGGTACTGATTTCAGTCTTAAAAATAATATTTTTTTTTTTGACTAGTTTAAAGAAGAGTATATAAGTCATTTTATTACCATTTGGAAAGTGTTGAATACAGTTCTAATATAAAAATAAAACTTATTTGTGAATGATTATCCTGCTGTAGTTGTTGTCAGTCTTCTTCGCTGTTTCTTTTTTTAACATTGAATCAAGTTTTAAGTGTCCCTATTACACTGCCCTCTATGGCTGGTGTGTGTTAGTTCATCATGCTCGTCTCCTACTTAATACTCCAGCATTTAAGCAACTCGGTGTCATACACAATTACACTCTTCTGCGTCCACTCCCTGTTTTACGGGAGAGTCCTCAATTGAACAGTCACTCTCAGAGAGGTCATATACTACTCCTCCTGTTTTTGAGTAACTCAGTCCAGCAGCAGGTAAACCAGCGAACGAGTCTCTTAAGTGGTGGAGGATAATCCATGTCTGTCCCGCTGGTCGACTGCACTTATCGCTTCTCTCAGCATGATTTTGGTAAGTATGGAATCGCAGTGCGCGTTTAGGTGTTTGATTACTTTTTTAAATTACTGTTCAAATTGAAAAGTTCGGTCGTTAAATATAATGGGAGAAGAGGTGTCAAAAAGGTGTAGCAGAGAAGTGTCACTTCTATCCGACGACCCCTTGAGAGTAGGTACACTGTGAGCTGTATTAGTTTGAAACAGTGGAGGGTGTGTGTATATGTGTTGCGGGGGGGAACTGCTGGCAGACCCTGAGTGTCCTGGAATGTGCCATGGCTTGTTCTGGGGTGGGACGCTATGACCTCAGGCAACGGGATGGGTGGGTGCGACTGCATTCACACACACAGGGGAGAAAAAAGGACGGTTAACTCTCATTATTTTGGCGCGCACACTCATCCAAAGTACATGTGCAACACCCCAGCAAACAACTTTGTGCAAATACAGGCCGGTTTTACCAGTGACATCCTTGTGAACTCTACTGGTGTGTTAATGTCATGAGTGATGGTGGCCACTATGGCATGATAACAGCCTTTTACTGTATTCCCCAGAGAGTAGCAGAGGAGAGCAGCATGGGGGAATGCTGTTTCTTTAAGAGAGAGGGAGAGCGAGAGAGAGAGAAAGGGAGGGACCTTTTTGCCCTCCAGAAACCAGGAAGGGAATTGAGTTGATCTGCTGGTGCTTGGTTAGCGCATACAGAGCTTTAAACGGCAGGGACAGCTAAGAGAGAGAGAGCTCCACAGAGGAGGGAAGAGCTAACCCATAACAAGCACCGCCACGGCCATCACAGGTGAGCTCGTTTCCCCCTGCTTGTCCCCCGTGTCGTCTGCCCAGGGCCTATCGACCGAAGGGAGCAAGGCTGAGGAGGAAGGAATGAGGGAGGGGGACCGAGAGGAGAGAGAGTATGTGTGTGGGGGGTAGGAGGGGGCTCCTGTGCCAGTGAGGAATTATTTATCCTTTTTCTTTGGTCTTCAAAATAACTGCTTTAGTACACCTTCAGTTCACTGGCGTTGCTTTAATAAACTTTTTTTCTATTCTCACAGTTGTTAACTTTTTTTGTTGTTGTTTGAGGCAGCACTTAAGGGGTGTGTTTGTCGGTGGTTAGACGAGCAGAGAAGGTTGTAGGAAGGAACCAAAAATAATTCCATAGGACAAGGTACGGTGTTACGCACTAGGGTCCAATTTTTTTATCCTCCTTGTCATTCATTCAGAAACAAAACTTGTGCATACACCTTTGGAATTGATCTTTCAGCCTTGAATTTGGTTTTCACTGGTTATAGCTGTGATAGAATATTTTAGGTTTAAAAAAGTCTCCACTGGGTTAAGAATGCAAAATATTTTGGATGGTGTAGTGTGACAATATCAGTTTATTGTGTTGAAGTTCCACTGAGTTGTGTCTGGATCCCTTTGTCTTTTTTCGTACGTACAGAGCTTGGCACTGCTTGTTGGCTGGTCTGTACTTTTAATACCTGGCATCCTGCTAGCAACACACGGTAGTGTATAATTCAGCTCTGAATGCTTACGTTGAAGCAAGCTCTGAGATGTGGGGGTGGCAAGAGCAGACTGTTTGGGACTTGTAGTTCGTAGCACTGGCCTAGAAGCAGGTGAAGTCATACTTAAGGACTGTGCTTCCCAGAATGCCTTGCCTTTGGCCATACAGGAAAGGGAACAGCCAGTAGCCTATCCTAGTGGGGAGGTGTGGTGATTGAGAAGCAGGCAAGCCAATCACAGAGGGGGAAGTGAAGCTAGAGCAGTGGGCTGAAAATAGAGTGGGGGAGTTAGTAGGTGTCTGACTGTGTGGGATCAGGCAAGGGCTTGCCTATGTAACTAGGGCCACTCGGAAGTTTCCTGTCTGCAGTTTCTCCAGAGCAGAGCCCTGCCCAGGCACAGAGGCAGGCAGGCAGGCAGAGGGAGACGGAGCTGACCCACAGGGAAACAATTCCTGCCGGCCGGTAAGAGCTCCAAATGCACTCTCACTCTCTCTGGTGTCTGAGATGGGAAAGGCAAGCTAGAAGAGAAATAATGGAATCTTAAAAGGGGAAAGAGAAGGGACTTGGCTTGATTAAGTTCAGAGCGCTTGACCCACTTGCAGATGGCATAGAGATGAAAAACGGAGGCCTTCTGTGTTAAGGTATGACTTGGTAAGCTTCTGTGCCGCGAGCTTCACTTTCCAAGTACTTTCTGACTGAACTGTATTTGTTTTGATTCTTATCTTTTTATCTGACGGTTACAAATTGTAATTTAATATAGAAGATATTTTCTGGCAGATGCAAATTGGTTTTATTTACGTTTTGGTCACCAATGGTTGATGACTGTGGGTTTGACAATGGCATCTCTGGTGGATTGTGAAACTATTTTAAATAAACTTAAATTCACATCAAAGACATCCTGCTCAATGAGATCTCTAAGAACCTTGGAAAGTTTTTCCTCTCCTCTTGGCAGATCCCTTGTAGGCTTCTCTGCTCCCTTATTCTTTTTATAACTGTGCCATAATGCACTTCAACATCTACTCCCTTGGTAAGGGTCTTTAGCAGGGTCTCATGACTTGTCCATTCAGTAGACTGCATGTTTATCCTGGACTCAAAGGCGTTGCAGGAAGCTGCAGTCTCTTTCGCTCTCTTTTTTTATTCAAAGATGTATGCAGATCATTTCCATCCCATACTTGCTCAACTTGTTTTCACTAGTGCGGGTACAGGGAGGACACAAGGGGTATTTTTATTCACAGATGACGCCCAGTGCCTGAATAATGCACAGACAAGGCTCCTTGTCTCACAGGGGTGAGGCCGTTCTTTATTGTCTTTTGCTTGTTTAAGAGGCAAAGAGATTCTAACCCACCATAATCCAGTTAGCACTGCATATAGTTAAATTACCTGACAGGGTCGTTTCAGGTCAGCATTTATGACAGGTAAGGCATGTGTGAACTTCATGCAACCCACATCAAGCAGTATTTTCTTTTTTGATTTAACCTAATGTGTTGCTGTGTTCATTTCAGTATGTCTTTTAATATATGTGGAAGTTCAGTTTTTTTTTTTAAATAACTGACTAAATATTAGTTTTGTTTTACTTTTGTGTGCATTTAAAGTTTCAATTGCTAGACTCTCATCAAATATTAAGATTTTATGCACTTGCTTGTATGAAACATTTGACTAGCTTTTGAATGCTTATGAAATGAAATAAATTATTTGCACAATCCTTAGTTTTATTTACACAATCCTCTAGAAAAGTTAAGTAAAATCGTGGTCTGTTGTGAGGACATAAAGCATCTGTTTCTGTGTCCTTGAGCAGTGCAGGACTGAGGGCTGAAAGGCGGTAGAAGTTACCAGCAACTACTGTTTGACCTAAAAGTATAGTTCATGCTGAAGTAATCCTTCAGCATTTTGAAGACACTTTGAATTGGCTTTCTGGATAAGGTTTAGTTTTATTACGTTTGGGGGACAGTGTACATTTGTAAAGCATTTTTGAAGTGATCGAATTAAAGACTGATGCTGGGAGATGGGCTGGTGCAAGCTAGCATTACTATCGGTAATCAGAGAGCTCATCTCATTATTCTCTCATTGCGCTCTTTAAAGGGCCTTCTTCCACTTGTCCTTATCTGCTGAGAGTCTGTCGACACAATGAGTGAGGCCTTCTTCTTGGTTTTCTTGACAGTAAAGTGGAATCCAATTGCTGTAAGTTTATGCTCTCGCCCCCATTCTCTATTGTGGAGCTCGACCTCCAGCAGATGGAGGAGTCCTTGACATACTTACCTTAGTGGTATTGTTCAGAGATATGCTGTGATGTAGAGCTGAAAAAGAAATCCTGGGTGGGTTGTCATTTCTTTTTGCCTTCTCAGCAGAGGCAGAAGAGGGAAGTGGAAGCTGTGGTAGACTGGTGGTGGAGAGTGCAGTGCAGTGTCTGGGAGAGCTGGTCATCTGATAACAGAGCGGGTTCTGTTACACCATCACCAGAGTCACGCAGGAAGTCTTCTTCCGCCCAACCGGCCAGGCTGCCGCAGCAGCAGAGAGCTTGAGACACGAGCTACGGCCTCAGCGCAAGGGCACTGGAAGGGCTGGAGTAGTGCTGCCGCCATTAGTCAATTTAGTTTCTGTTTCACGTGTTGGTTTGCATGCTCTTTCCTTGTTTCCTGGCTCGGCCACAGATTGTCCAAAAGACTCAGAAGTTGTGGGCAGCTCGGAGACAGATGCAGGGAGTTAGGCCTGGAAAAGTTTGGTCAAACTGAGGGGGCGTCGTGGCATTTTCACACATGGGCTTGATCTTCTAACAAAGCTGCTGCTGGTCTAGAAAGATCGTAGGCACGTTGTTGCATTCAAAATTGGGTCTCTTGCCATATCTGCTCTACCTTTTGCTGTGTGCTCTCATTCTATTTGATATACGTCTACAACTAAGACTTTTAATTTCACACTATAAAAAGAACATAGTTTGCCCGTACCAAAACTTTTATTGATCTCATGATTGGTTTTGAAAAGAGGGAGGTGATTTTTGTGTCTATAAAGGTTTCTAGCGACTAAAGCAAAGTAAAATCGAGAGTTGCGCTAGCTCAAAGGTTTGTGTGCACGTGCTCCAAGCAGTCTCACCCAGTACCTTTTGGGGGGGCATTGTGCATACAAGTCTGGATTTTTGGCAGCCTTCTGACATATCTCCAGTGAAACGACCCAGCACTACAGCACTAGTTTTATCAGTTGTTCGCCCACTTCCTCCTTGCTCTTTTTGCGACCAATCATGCTTCCCTAACCAACGCTGGCAGGAGTGACTCATTTGCAGGGCCTTGCTCAAAATCCTGTTCTTCTTGGAACAAGTCAGCCCCTTTCCATACTGTTTACGATTATCCGGTAATATCCTCTCTGCCTTGACCTTGAACCCTGTCAACCTAGTCTAGTGACTCCCCTTCCCTCCCTTAAGAGGCAGGAGGAGCTAATCTCACACACACACACACACACACACACACACACACACACACACACACACATTTGCTTCCACATACATACTGAGTATACATTCATGTTGCAGGGATGCCCTGTGTACATAACTCACATGTTTGTCATTAATCCTTTCAACTGATCCTTTCTAAGGATTCCCAAGCTCTCATGAAATACACATTTAAAGGTGTGAGACTATATTGACGAAGAGAGAAAATTAATAGAAAGAGATTGAAGTGTTTTGTGAAACCCTACTGCTTGTTTTGGTTCATGTCATAAGTCAATGTGTTTTCCTGGAATGCGTGGCATGTGCTTGCCTAAGATGTTTCATTCTGAGGTGTCAGTTTTCGGTTCATATAATGAGCAAGTAGATTTGCCGTTTGCTGTCCTTCGCTGGATTAGCTTTGTATTAGAGTTAGTTGAGGAGAGCAGCAGCTGCATTCTAAGAACTTAATCACCAAACAAATTAAATAACCATGACTCAATTTGATTGACGGTAGTTACCTGGTTCTTGTAAAAAGATTTTACTGTTAGTGGTGTTATTTCCAACTGGTTACATGATGCTGAACTATTTCTGCTCAACAGTTATATTGGAGTTTGATACAAAAAGTGCAACTATGATATACTTTTCATACCTATCTAAAGGTAACTATTTAGAATTTCTAGGTAGAATTTCTAATCTGGTTTTGTTTACACTTGCCCAGTATAAAAATGATGCAGATACTCGTTAAGACAGTTTGACAGTCTCTGAAATCTATTTTCAAAAGCAGCTCTTCACATTGGCTGGGAGGGGTTGTCAGGGGAGGGTGGGGGTTGAGGTGGGATGAGTATTCGCAGTAACTTGTGGTTTGACTTGCAAAGTAGCTGAGGCCTGTGCGTGCAGCCGGCAGAAGAGGTCTGGAAATGAGACGTTGGGGCCGTTGCATGGCCCCTGTCACCCATATCCATGAATAAGTGATGAAGAATGTTGGGAGCCCTGAGAAGGTGTCAGGATCAGGTTTGTTTGCACTGTTTCCTCTTTCTTTCAGCTTTGCCCTGGGTTTATTCAGGGACAGGGATGCTGCTCAACTAGTTTATTGTATCACCCACAAGCTGAAGTACAGAGAGATGACTTTTGAGTCTCCCTTCTAAGAACTGCCTTCAGCAGAACAGCTCTTGCCATATTTCTCTGAAATTCATGTTTTTTTCTGATTTGAAGGGTTTTTCCAGGTATGGCACAGGTTCCTTGTGAATTGAGTTAAATTAGTCTGATTTGGACATTTTTTATTTTAGTGTTTAAGGAGACCAGAATTGAAACATTCTATCATTTACTCACCTCAAAATGTTCTAAACCTGTAGGATTTTTTTCTGTGGGACACAATAACTTAAACACAGACTTTTTTTTTTTCTTGTCTTTACAATGACTGTCAATCAGATCCAAAACAACATCACACCCTATGAAATTCATGGTGTGGGCAAAAACAGTTGAAAAGTTAGTACGGAATGACATAAGGTGTGGGTAAATGATGATGAATTAACATTTTTGGCTGAACTATCCCTTTTAGATAAGCACTATTTTTAAATTGACAATTTACCTCGATTCATGTGGAACCTGTGCCATACTTGGAAAAACTTATTGTCAAACCCAACCTCCAGCCTGTCCTCTACCTTGACTTATTCAAATGATCTGCAATAAAACAATGAGATAGATTGCACCTGTTAGTCAAGTGGGTAGGAGTTGTATCAAACCTTCCCCTACAGATGCCCATCATTTTGCTAAAAAGTAAAGGGAGAGACAGTGAGAAAATTGCTTAAACCATTGGCTTATGGGCATTACCATCAAACTTTAACAAGTCAAGACATGGTCCAGTGGGGGACTATTATTGGAATGGCTTCACTGAAGTGTGCTATATAGAAATGTGTAGTGCATATGTGCCCTAGATTATGCCAATTTCATCATATTCTGACACTGAACTTCTTTACTGTTTGTGCTAGAGTCAGATGGCGTGTAAAAACAGTGCACATAAGGTGAGCCTGAATGTCACCCACATTAATAACGCAAGTAAGACAAGTAGTGGGGGTTGGATTTGCTGCTGAGTTTTACCTTCCCACTACCTCTAGTGCTACACCAATAGTGACCTGACTTAGTGCCAGATCTCTAGGTGTGGAGGAAGGCAGTTTTGTGTGTGAGAGAGAGAGAGCAAGCAGCCAGGTTGAGCAGGTCTTGCATACATACCAAGGGGCTTGATCTGAAGGAATGTCATTTGAATGCATTGCTCTTATTGGGTATAATCCTCAGTGGCCTCACCCCCTGCTGGGTCACTTTGGCAGATGGAGGGGCGGGGGGTAGTTAGGCTGTTTGGCTTTCACGTGTGCGCGTGTGTTTTCCAATGGACAAATCAAGGAAGGTTGCCTTTCATAGCCCCCCTCCCTCTACCCTCGCCTGTACTGCGGTCGATCATTTTAATCTCCCCCACACGTGATCAAGGGGACAGGCCTTTCCTGAAACTTGGCACACAGTGCAGGGTGGGGTAACCGGCTCAGACCGGATTGACAACCTCCCTATTTAATACTGTTCCCTTGCAGCCCTGCGTGTGTCCTCCTACTCTTCCTCCTCTAGTGGGTTTTTTTCCACTCAAGCCTTTAGCCGGCAAACCCCTGCCCCCACCCCCTTCCCCAGAAGCCAACTGACACGCAATTCAGTGCACATGGTGCCCAGGTCTATAGTATGTGCCATGCACTCCCCCAGCAAAGCGGCACGGTACAGATTCTCTTTTCCCACTGCCATTATGACAGCAGGCTTGCCACCCTCTAACATGCTGCTACATTTGAATTCAGTTAACACCCTGAACTGATTGCTGTAAACTAGAAGGCTATTTAGAATGCATTTCAAGACATGGTAAATTCTTAACTGCCACAAGTTGAAGTCAAACAGTAGCTTATTGACAACATATATATATATATATATATATATATATATATATATATATATATATACAACAATATACAACATGCATTTGCAAAACCGATACCTTCTCATTTAAAAAACTGCACCAATTCTCCATGGACTTTTAAAAGAAGTCTTTCAACCGGCACATTGTGTATTTAGAGTCATGGTTTGTTGACAGAATATCCTTTTATATCTTGAGGCTTCCATGTGTGGTTCGGATATTCTTGACCAGTGGTCTTTTGTATAGTAGCAACCATTTGGCCACTATCTATTAGCCTCTCTGCTTCATTTGCATACAAGCCTTGGAAATCCAACCCTGGATGGTAATAGAGCGCAGAGAGAAGGAACAGCATAAATATGGTCCAAACACAGTGTTAGTGTCTTAAGCTCCAGCATGAGTTGTTCAGCTTGAACTTCTAAAACTATTTTATTGTCAGTAATCTTTTCAGGTCATTGGTGAAAATGATTTGGAGTGTTTGAAAATACTTTTAAAATGTTTTCCCCACTCTGTTGTAGTTTTACGTAAAATACTTTGCCTTAATTTAATAATAATAACAATTGTTTTAATATCTGCCAGTCACTTTATGATTAACTGTTACTGTTCCTCAACATTCACAGACAGGCAGACGGACAGACGGCAGGACGGACGGACGGGTGGCGGCTGCGATTGGCGGCTCGGCGGCAGGCTGGTGGAAAATGTCGTCGGGAGCAGGTGGGCGGGGAAGACGTGAGGGGAGGGCCTGTGGGGGTGCAGGCGAGATAGAGGAAGGACCAGTGGGCATCCCCTTCCCTGAGCACAGTGCTGACCTGCTGGGCAATCTCAACCGGCAACGGCTAAGTGGGCTGCTGTGTGATGTACTGCTAGTTGCCCAAGAGAGAGAATTCCCTGCCCACCGCTCCGTGTTGGCCTCCTGCAGTACCTACTTCCATAAGCTTTTCACCTCTGGCCTGGCTGCTGACCGCCAGAAAGTCTATGCGCTGGACTTTGTGCGGCCTGAGGCGCTGGCCGCCCTCTTGGACTTTGCATACACAGCCACACTCACAGTCAGCCGCAACAGTGTGGTTGACATCCTAAGCGCTGCCCGTGTGCTGGAGATCTCACCCGTCCAAGATGTCTGCACACACCTGCTGGACACCAAAGTGCTCTCCCCGCCGGTGAGTGACCTGTGTTTTTTTTTACAACTCGACTGATTAATGTTTTGGAGCAGTATGATGATGTAGTTATTTCTTTTTGCAGGCGGGCAGTGAGCAAGATGAAGAAGAGGAAGAAGAGGAGCGAGGAAAGAATGGAAAAGAGCTGGGCATCCGGCTGCGTGCCCGTGAGTACTTGGAGTTCTTCCAGAGGGGGGCGCATTGGGGTAGCAGCTGCAGCACGCCAGAGCTCAGGGACCTTCCCGCACACCTGCACTTTAGCCAACGCAATGGCGCTGACAGCAATGGCACACCCATCGGCCTTGCTGACTACTACTCCCCGCTGGCCCAGGCCCTATCACAGCCGCCTCGTGACCCTGAAGATGATAACGTGGATGAGGAGTGCCAGGATGGAGCTTCAGCTCTGGCTCGAGGGAAAGGTGCAGAGGCCCTGATACCCTTTTATGCTCCCACTCAGAATGGACATTACTACCTCCGTCAGGCAGAGCTTAAATCAGAGAGGGAGGTGGAGGTGACAGGTGAGCGGGAGCACGAACAAGGCCCTGCTAGTGCTTTGCTACAACAGATGATGGACTCCTTGGAGCATAAAAGGGAACAGGCCACGACAGGTGGTGGGGGTGAGGAGGATGGGCCTGAGGGCGAAGAGCAAGATGTGGAATTTTACTTGAAGTACTTTAATAGTGCACCGCACGAGGAGGCCACCACTCCCTCCATGTCTCCAAGTCTGCTACCACTGTGGTCAGTGAGGGGCAACGGAGGTGGAAACCAAGCGACTGGAGGGGGTAACAGCGGTGAAAGGAAGATGCGCTCTAAAGCCTTCCAGAAGTGCCCCATCTGTTCCAAGGTCATCCAAGGTGCAGGCAAGCTTCCACGCCACATTCGTACACACACAGGAGAAAAGCCCTATGAATGCACCATCTGCAAAGTGCGATTTACCAGGTTTGACATTTTTGCTATTTTTGTCAGTTTGTTTTTTTATCTTATGGAAAATTGAGCTTGGTTTGTATTTTTTCATACACTTTAGCATATTGTGTGCTATCAAATTTAAATGGTAAGGTATTCAGTACACTATCACAGTCAGCCATAAAGTTGTGTTTTATGTTGACAGAAAGGTTGCATGACAAAGTCCTGGAATTTTAACAAGGGGGTCCAATAAAAGTGGGTTGTGGTAGCACAACCTGGTCTACTGTTATCAGGGATGAGGCCGTTATAAAACTCTCCATGCCGATATTGAAAGGGATTACAGCACGGTCTATCTACGCCAGTGAGTCAGTTGAACTTGTGACCCTGGGTGTTATGTTGATTATTGCCCCTGGCATATACAGCCCCTCTTTCAGACAAACGGCTGATGAAAAATATAGTGTGCTACAAGACTGAATCTCATTTAGAAAGCTGCTAGCATGGCTTACCCTGCACTTAAGGGCATCACCTCTTCCATGAAACCATCACCTTAATGAATTAATCAGAAGACACGCATTGGAAATAGACACTGCACCAAAAATAACCAGTACCTTATTTGCGTAGGGATGGATCTAAGTTTGCCACCTAAATACTCCACCTATTGGGAAGGGGTACTGTAATCTTAATCCCGTTTTATCAGGGTTAAGAGTGCACTTCACTCACACTGCAATAAATCAATCCTAACTTCTAAATAATTCATCTGTCTGTGCCCCACTCTGTTGCACTGTGCGTATGTGTGTGAACGTGTTTCCTCACAAGCATGTATGTATATATTACCCACATTATGGAGAATGTATGTGAAAAGTGAAGGAAAGGTGAGAAATTATGAGTGAGAGAATCTCCAGATGCATTAAAACGTCTAAATACACAAGCAGGCATCAGTGTGTGCACATGTCTGTGTTTACATACTCGGGTGTGTGTCTGTCCATGGAAGAGCGTGAGCGCGTTTGTGTGTTCGGTAAGCCTCCAATGTTCTGGACGGGTCAACTACCCTAGTTTGTTTAGCTGTACTCTGCCCTGGTCACAAGCTTAGGGGAAGGGACAGAGAGGGGTAAGCTGAGAGCAGAGTCTTACAACAGAAGGCTTTGTATTTGACACCACACTATAGCTTCCTTATTGGTGCAAAACAATATACTTTGACAGTATGTTGTCTATTGTTGAAAAGAACCTACTCTTTAGTCATTGGGACCAGTTTGCTTCGGGTGGGGTGTCAAGTCAGAAATGCTAAAAAGTTTTGCCTGGATTAATATTTTAAAAATATAAAACTTTCCAACAATAATATATTTTATATAGTTTTTATTGTGCTTTTACACTTGAGGAAAGACATTAAAGGTTAAACCACATTCTTCCAAACCTGTTTCTCAACCCAGCACACCTTTTCAGTCTAACATTGTTTTTTTCCCATAAACTAAAAGCGTTCCTCAGCTGAACTCAGCTGCCTTTGAAGATTTCAGATTCTGCTTGTAAAACAAGCAATTGTGCTCTTTAACACATTCACCATTTTGAAATGGCTCTTTTGGGAAACTCATGGCCCACTATGACTCTGATCTGAACATTGAGCCCTTCAGTGCCTCATTGGCCTAAAAAGAAATTATGGCGATAAAGCTATGAGCTTTATGGCTCTTTTCCTCATATGACCTTGGGTGCCTTCAGCACAAAAGAATGATAAATAAACTTGACTTTACTCTTGAGAGTGAAGATAAGGAGGTCAGACTCTTTTTGAGGATATATGTTGTCTCTGATGTTGCAAACAAACAGATTTATATATTTACCTCCTTAGATGTTTGCTTTTATGTAGTTTGTAATATATGTGTGCCTATTTGACTTTTCTAATGATCTATGTGGCTAACCTTACCGGTGTGTCTTGTCATCAAGTTGTAGTTAGTGACTCACCCCAATATCATCAATGGTTTTTCTGGGACATCAAGTCATGTGGGAGTGGGCATTTTAAGGACATTAAAGGCATTAAAGCGTATTGTATATCAATTGTTAATTTTCTAACCTTAAATTGCTGTTGAGTCTGTCATTGTTAATTTGCTTAATACACACAAACCCATGGGTAGTGGCTCATTTGAAGTTTTTGTATGGTCTTTTCCAGGCAGGACAAGCTAAAGGTTCACATGCGCAAGCATACAGGAGAGAAGCCTTACCTGTGTACTCAGTGTGGCGCTGCCTTTGCCCACAACTACGACCTGAAGAATCACATGCGTGTGCATACAGGCTTGCGCCCCTACCAGTGCTCCAGCTGTTTTAAAACCTTTGTGCGCTCAGACCACCTCCACCGTCACCTCAAGAAGGACGGCTGCAACGGCATCCCTTCCCGTCGAGGCCGCAAGCCACGCATAAGAGATTCTGAGCTCCTAGATGGTCCTTTGGAACTTCAAGGCCCAGACGCAGACATCGATAGAGGTCGACGGCATCCGGACAGGGGCACAGGAACATCAGTCATGGAGGAAAATCACGGTAGTCACACGCACAGCCCGGTTGCCGATGGGGAACGTAGTGAAGATTTGACCTCGGGACAAAGGGACTCTGCGACTACGTGAATCCGTCTTTGTCAGAGAGGGCTTTACTCAAAAATGAGAGGAAGAATGAAAAAAAAAAAAGAAACTTTAAACTACATGGTCCTCTAAAAAAAACAAAAAACAAATCAGGGTGTCACAAATCTAATCTTCTGGTTTCTTTTTCCTCCTTTTTTTTTTTTTTTAGCTTCTGCATTCCGCATAGAGACTTAACCACCAAGTTACTGGTCTATTGGAAGAGCGAAGAGCACTTCAAATCACTCACCCATGCTGTCACCATCTTTCTGGGTCTTTTTGTTGGTGTTTTTGTAACATAATGGCATAGCCATGTGAGTACGAGAAAAAGCTACTATGCAGTTTAAACAAGTTCCTCATCTCTGGGTTGCATCAACAGGGCCTTGTCTTAAAAAGTAAGGTGTCAAACACCGGGCTGACTGCTGCTTCAACAGGTTAGCTATGAATGGTCTAAGATGTGATCAAGGCAACCAATAGATCTCTTTTTCTAATGCAATGAGCAACATGTACATACACTATAAAAAAATTATATTGTCTCAGATTGCAATATATGCAATATTCTGATGCAGCACCTTTTTTCTAAATGTTCCAGAAAAAATCGGACAGGGGTTTGATTTAAAGTGTTACTTTCTCTATAAAAGATGTGTTTTTTTTTGTTTTTTTTTTAATAGGTTATCTTTTCATGGTTTAACAGGTTACCTTTTTGAGTTGAATACACATGGGGAGATCTCATTAATTTGTTTCTGGCAGGGAGAGGGTAAGACAAGGGATGAGGTCCTGTGTTTCTAAAGCACTACCTTCATCTGATCGCCACTGGGCACAATCATGTTAAATCTTACCTCTCACAGGCCTGCTTTTCCTTTTTGGCTGTCTTATTTGCATTATATTCTTTCTTATTTTTGGGATTGTCTTAATATTTTGTCATTTTGATTTCTTT
The DNA here is from genome assembly GCF_951802725.1 of Rutilus rutilus. Taxonomy (NCBI): domain Eukaryota; kingdom Metazoa; phylum Chordata; class Actinopteri; order Cypriniformes; family Leuciscidae; genus Rutilus; species Rutilus rutilus. The sequence goes on along the minus strand of NC_140222.1, from coordinate 28,529,704 downwards.
TTGACCTTTTGAGTTGACTATTTTGGGTACTTGACACTTTACATTTGTATACGTGTGTGTATATATTAGGTTGTAATCTTATGAGACCCTTTACAAGAGGGATATTGCAGATAGATAGGGTTACATCTTTCTTAAGCTTCACTCCAGGTTTCTCACTGCGTTAAGTTTGCAGGGGGGAATATGCTGTTTGATGTTGTAGAGCATTATAATTGAGAAACCCATTTTTTTTCCTAAGCTGCACTTAATGGAACCCAGAAGTTTCTGCCCAAAGTATGAATTGTGATAAATGTGCTTCATTTTGAGTCTTTCTGCAGGAGAGTGAAACTGTACGCAAACGATTGAGTGAGGGCACCACTGTTATGCAAATGGCTAGTGGACAACTTAAGCAGGGAATCTTTTATTTGTTTGTTTGTTTCAGCGACAGAAGGAGAGATAAAGAGTCGAGCACCTTTTATATGCATTTGCACAGCTTTACTAAAGATATCCAACAGAGATAGAGAAATACCTATTTAAGGAGGCAGTTTGGGTTAGGGAGATACAAAGTGCTTATTCAATTTCTTTGCCCAAGGGACCACAGAAAAAAAAAGAAAACTGAAACAACCTGAGCGATAAGGTGAGCAATAAATTAATGTCCAAGTCCAAATAAGCACACGACTGTAGCCGAGTAAGAGGGAGGGTCCAGTTTTTATTATTTGAAACGTGAACATTATCAATTAATGCAATGTATATAGTTAAAAAATTAAGCAATTAAGACGTTTTCACAATGCAAGTGATTGGCCGAAGTTTTGAAAGAAAGTGTCCTAAAACAGACCTTTATTTTAAAGTAATATGTGCTTGCTTGCGTTGGTGAGAGCGGGTGCAGCACCGTCCTATGGCCACATCAGAGCAGGATGACTCATTGAGAGGGGCCTAGAGCGTCAGCAGGCACTTTGTGGGCACGTTGAGACGGGCTCCCCCCAAAATCCAGCAGAGTGGGTTATTTGGTTGAGTTAGGCCTCTCGTTTAAATAAGGCATGCACGAGGACAAGACTTGACTAAGGCGGAGCCTTTTATACATGATGAAGTGGCAGATTTGAAAGAAACTTTCCAGGAGCATGCATCCTAAAAGCAGTTTGTGATCCTTGCTATATCTTTCAAGTGGATCTCATTGTATACAATCCCTGTGGTTACAGCCATGGATGCACAGTTTTGTTCTGGTGTGAATTAGAGGATATAATTTTGTGGCATCATTCCTTCTGCAGTGCTGTACCATGTTTATCTGCCTTTTGCACCTTAATAAGAAAGAAGCAAGATTTGAATGCACTTTGTTACTGAGAAGGGCACTTTTTAGTCAAAAGAAACGGGTACTTTCAAACAAAAGAGCAAATGTGCTAAAAAAAAAAAAAAAAGGCCCATCCAAGTGGGGATACTTGGCTTTAAAAAAAAATTATAATAGTAATTATTATTATTTTGGCTTGTACGTATGTGTTGCTTATAAGTCTTGACACCAAGCTGCCAAAAAAGTGCACAGTCACTCAAGAGAAAGGACAGGGTGATTTCGTGTTGAAATTTTTGATTGATATGACGTTAACAGAAAAGAGTAACAGGATAATAAAGGATATATATATATATATCAAGGACATGAGTATATATGATGATTAATTGCACTTGAAGTTAATTAAAAAGTTCTCTATTTTGTCTTAATACAGAGGAGTGTAAAGATGTGGCAGCATCTGCAGGGATTTATGACGATGATCTATAACTACATACTCCATTTAAACCGTTTAGTTTCTGTCAATGCATTGCAATATGCTAAATTTCGCTGGTCAAGTGTCGAGTTCACTTTAAATTTGTTGTTGAAGGCCACACCCTAAGCATCACACTACTGTAAGTTACGAAGTACGTTTTTGTGTGACTGGCCGCCATGGCAGAATTAATCCTTCTGGAAATTCCAGTGTGTGAGCTTGTTTTCACACCCCAAAACACCCAGTTAATAATACATCACATGCCTGTAAGGGTTTGTGTGGTAACACATTGACCTAGACCATCTCTTATCAACGGTTTCACTCATTGCTTGTGATCCTCCAATATGAAGTTCACAGTAGCTTTTAGATTTGTTTTCGGGATTTTTTTTTGTACCTACGCCACCACCCAAATCTATCCTCCCTCGTTGCAGAAGTTGGAGTGGAATTGTTGTGGAAAAGGCCTACTTGAGTTCCCTTTCTGTCTTTTTTTTTCTGTGATTATTGAGTGTGAGAATTTAAAACTTGCTATGCTTCTTCTTTTTTTTATTGTAAAATGTGTTGCGGCTTGTTTGTATTTCTAGCGAAGATAATGTTAGTTGTGTTTGTGGGGTTTAGGGTTAAATGGATGGTTAGGTGGGTGGGAGGGGGAGGGGAAGGGGAAGGGAGGTACAAAGCCTGATAGCACTGGAAATGGTGCTTTAGCTGAGAAAGAGTTTTTGCACTAAAAGTCACTCATGTCCTTGTCCTTGGAGGAGGAGGACTGGGGAACCGGCAAAAGGCAAGGCCTTTGAGTTTCTGAGAATACAGAGTCTGTTTAATCTCCACTTCCCTATGCTTGCATCTGCAATTAACTCTTTGTAAACCAAAGTAGGGAAAGACTAGGATGACAATTCTTAAGACGATTCTTAGCCATTAAAAGAGGTGAATCTTACATAAACATGTGTAAACAAAACCATTTCCTAGATGACTGTAGGTCAAGAGTCCAAAGCAACTCCAACAGAAATAAGCAGCTTGAGGAAAGACACAGTATTCATGGAATGGCTTATTTCCAATGGTTAACAGGATCAAACCCTAAGCATCTGTGTCTACGTAGCAGTTTGGTGGAGTTATTAGAGGTCTTTTTGAGTTCACACAGACTCATTGGCTTGATCTGGAGGGGGGGCGTAAGCCTTGTTCAGATGGTCCTAAAGGAGTCAGGGGCAGTGTATTGAATCTTGACAAGTGGAGAAGGATTGCAGAAAGAATGTGCCTTAACTTAAAAAAAGATTGGGAGGATTCTTCAAAAGATGGCTTCCATTCCAGCTTCCTAAAGGATTCTTGAATACTTGTCGGTTGACATCAATGTTTTATTGTGGACATTTCTAAGAACCAAACGGTTGTTTGTCCAGAGATTGTCTAATACACCTCAACTTGTAAATACAACTAGTTAAAATTGTCTCCTGGGAAAAAGTTGATTGCAGTGAGGAGATTGTCATCTTTACTTCCATTTAGCGCTGTTTATTGCTTCTCCCCCAATCGTGACTCCACTGACAGACACTACAGTGAGAAACTGTAAAAAAAAAACAACAACACACATTTCCATGACTTTAGAAGCACCATGTAATATCCAAATCTTTATCTATTTTGTGTCTTTATCGGTTTAATTTATTGGACAGGATGTCAAAAAAAGCATTAAAGATTACAATGACAGTGATAACCGTAATAATCATGGAGGATAATCTTATTACAATTTTAGATGTTCTGGCTGGGTCAAAGCACAACTAGCTGAGGATGACATAATGTATGGCTTGATTTGCACAGTTGTTCTCACCTGATCCACTGCTGTTTGATGCCCAGAGGAGAGGTCGCGTTGCACAAGGAGCGGCTCATGGGCGGTGGGTACTAGTTTGCACAGATTGGGGAGGGTGGGTAGCATTTTTGTGCAGGTCAGGCAGGGGAACTGTGTCTTATAAGGGGGCTTTGGAGAGCCTTGTCAGGTATTGCTGTGCCATTCTGTGTACCTAAGGAATTTATAGCCATCTACGTCTTTGACTGCCTCAGCTGGTTATGTTTTACTGATCAAGGAGATGTTCTGGAGAGCAGATGTCAGAGGTTGTGGTGGGAGGTGGGGGTTTTGGGATTATGGGCCATTGTCTATGCTTCTCAGGTTAAATAAATACAGCAGTCCATTTTTGTTCGGTTTAAGCTCAAATTTTGCCTTCTGTGTAATCAAAGCTTTATCGTACTGAAAGTACACCAACCGAATATATATTACGAGTTTTGAAGATGATATCGAAAAGCCAACTACCCATGTGACCACAACACCCTCATTTTTGTTTTGCCTAATAACTGTACGTTTTTTTCTAGTGTAGAAAACCAATGGCAAATTTTTTTTTTTGCACACGTCCTAATATTCTAGAACGGTGTATTGTCTCTGAATAAGGCCAAGACAGCAGGGAATTTTGGGATGGAGACATCAAATCTGAGGTCTTCAACAAGTCAAGGATGCATTCCATAAGTTTCTCTTAATAGTCGTTCGAACGAACAGATGCAGGTAAATGGAAAAGAGGTGGTTCTTAAGTCTTAAATGACTTTCTTAAAAGTTTGTTTCTCTGTTCCTCTACCCAGAATGTGCAGGGAAAAGGAGCGTGTTGGGCTTCACAAAGCCATCAAGATGATAGCAGTTCTGTGATTGTAACAAAAAAAGCACTTTGCAAAAGGCCATCCAGAATATTGTGTGCTGTCTCCTTTGATTATTACTGTTGTTGTTATTGTTATTTTTTCCATCTTGTTGATGCGTTTTTTTTTTTATCTCATTGTGGATGTAATGATTTATTTAAATGCAAAAACTACATGAAAAGAAAAGAAACTTGAATATGCGATTATATTTGGGTTGAAGTCCATTTGAACTGCCGCCCCGTACCACACACACATCTCTGGAGATACACACAAAAACAAAGAATGGCATATGTTCAAGTTGTTGTTGTTAACAGTTTTGCACCTATGAACTCAACTCATCACAAAGGACTTTACGTTTGCTTAAAGGACATTTCTTCCTGGGTTTCCATTGTTCTGCAAGATGCTTCATAGACAAATACAGAATTTATAAGATAATAGATGTAGATTATTGGTATTGTTGGGGCGTAACTATCCCCGACAATGTCCATTAAAAGGCTGCAAATACTCAACTTGCAATCCACCCTGTCCTAGGCAGTCAGGTTTGGACCATTATACTCATACATTATACATAAACTTTCCTGCATATGGAAAACATGTGATATTTCTTTATTGCATTCCTTCTATGTTGTTAGAATGGTAAAATATATTTTCCACAATGTTTTTGCATAAAGTTTAAGAGTTTATAAGGGACTCCTATACTATATTCCAAGCTAACATCTCTTGTATGTTTCACATTTCTCGTATCAAATCTGTACGTGTAATTCATCATGTGGGTAATCAGCTGAACGGACGCAAGCTCTGCACAGAAAACAATAATTCATTTTCATGCTTTGGGGGCACTTTTTAACACTTATGTTGACTTTGGGGCGGCAGAAAATTCCCAGTGTCTCAGGCTTGGACAGCAGAAACCCTTTTGTTTTTATTTTTGTTAATTCAAGTCCTGTTCCTTTCCATTGTCTGTCAGTGTGTGTTGAAGCTATTGAGATGTACAGGAGAATTTTGGGAGAATTTGCACTTTTGGCGGTGAAAAGAATTTGTATTGTATATGAGACCACTAAATCTACATCGTCTAAATCAAACAATTCCATGTTGTTTTCCTTTTTCATTTTATTCAATTTTTTTTTTCTTTTGTTTTATTTTTACAAAATATATCCAAAAATGTCTGACGTTTAAGAAATAAGACATTTCTATTAAAAACAGAATGTTTACGATCTCCCTGTCTTTGTGTATGCTATAATGTAAAAAATTACAAGTGTGTAATACAGGCATGTCTGTATCTATTAATATGTATATGAATGAAATTCATAATCCCGCTGGGGGGGAAAAAAACTTCTTAAAACCTGCTGATTTAAGATGGTCTCCCAAGCTGGGGTTTAGCAAGGAGGCTAGCCGAAAAGTGCCTCAGACCAGCCTTAAAAGGCTCAGAGACCAGCTTAGGTTGAAGATTTTTTTATTTTTATTTTTTTTCACCAGGAAATGTAAGGTGTTTGCACTTTCAGAGTAAACTAAATTGTACTTATCTTTTTCCTTTTATCTAGAATGTTTACATATGCACCATTGGCCTTGATCTTAATACTGACACCTATCTGTGTGGATGTAGCATTACACAAAACTAAAGTTTTCTGTTTATGCAGAGTAAAAACATTTTCACATGAGCCTCCATCATTTGAAACATTTTCCAGACATGTTTTTCACAGAGCATATAGTTTCTCACCAGAACTGGGTAACTTGTTTATAGAACTCAAAATACTGTACAAAAGAAATATATCACACTTGCAAATGAGCTGTTGTACTGAATACAGTGTGGCTACTGCCGAATCATAGCCGTAAACTGGATTAAAGTTGGCATTGACTGGTAGACCATCTTGGTCCAGCAACGTATGAGCTAATCCAACAAGCTTAAGGTGTCAGGCTAGTTTTTAGAAGATGGTCTCTGGTCAACCAGCTAATAACCACTTAATTATCAACTCAGACCAGATAATGCTAGTGCCAAAGTACAGCTACCAGTTTAAGACTGTCTCTAATATGGCTTGTGTGACAGCTATTAATTATTTCTAACCTTTTAGTCAGTTGAATGCGCCTGCATGTTTACAAAAAAAAATCCTCAAAACTGAATTATCGAGCGCATGCAACTGTAAACTAATTAACAGTTAGTTCGCGCCAATTAAGGCAGAGGTATGACGACATAAATTCGTGGGGTGGGGGACGACGACGATAATTTGAGACTTTTAGATTATCAGTAAAACTTGTAGGATTTTCTTTGAAATTAACACACTTACGTGGCATCAAGTAGCTTATCCAACAAGACTTAGGCCTACATTTCCGCCATTGCATATTTCGTGTGAACTTTCAGGTCAATGGACCGCGCGCAGTGAAGCCACTAAAACAGCAAGATAATTCAGTTCATTACATCACCACAAGATGTCACTATACCTTAACTGTTCTTCCGGTACAAACTCTTCAACATATCACATGTGACGGGTTTATATCCAAACGACCTGCATTGTTCTTTGTGTATAGTGAGTGTCATTTACTATAGGCCTAAGGTTGCTTCAAATATTATTTATTTTAATACATAGTTATTTATTTATTTATAATTATGAACTGTGGCTTTTATTATGTGCTATGGGTGATTCCTGTTATACAACACATTTCCGTGTCTCATCATATGTCTTAATATTTGGGATAACATTTTACAATTCTTAAAGATGAAATCATGTTACTTTTTTATCACAATATCCACAATTAAAAATGAATTACATTTTCAGTAATTTTGCTACACTGGTTTGAGTGGACATTTCGTCGTCACTTGGTGCTATTCACTAATTTCTAAAATTAAAAACTGGTAATTTATTAAGAAATATTTGAGATTGTTCTCAATTTCTTTTGCCTAACTGAAATTATTCAAACATTTTCTTTATTCGTATTACTATTAAATTGGTCATCAATTTATATGTATTTCTTTGTCACTTACCATTTCAGATTCACTTACCATTCTGTCCTTTAATATCCCATTTAACAAAAGCCAGTTCAGACTTCATCTTCAACAAAGTGTGGAAAAGAGTATTTGTGGCAGGAAAACAACAGAAACATCAGTAAGTATTATCTGTGATTTATGTGATGTTTTGTGGTATTACTTGGTTTGTCTCACTTTAAAACATCCTGTGTGATAAAATTAGAGAAATCAGTTTGATGTAACAATTTTAAAAAACACTTAAAAACAATTTAAAAAAAATTTGACTTCAGTATATTGGGGGAATGAATCACGAGTCTTAAAATATTTTTTCCCCCAGATTTTATTATGGCTTTTGTACGTAAAATATGTGAATAAATGTTCGCCCTCTCTATTTGAGGCTATGGGTATTGTCCTCCTCCTCCAAATGTCCCAGACACAACAGAAACAGGATGAAAACAGAGAATTAAGGGGTGATTAATAATTAAGCAGAACAGAGCAGGCGAAGGGGTTACATTGTTTTTCTCACTCAGGGGTGTTTTTTCTGTCCGAACAGATTGAGTTTGGAAACAGGGTCACAGGGATCAAAGAAAACCCTGAAGCAGCCCGTTGAGTTTTTTTTTTTTTTTTTTTTAGATATCTGCAGGCCCACTCTCTGTATTCTCTCTCTCTTTTCTTGCAGTGTGTGTGCGAGTCAGTGAGAGAGAGATTTCACGCTATGACAGGGCTAGATAAAACCCCTGCAGGTTTCCCAACAATGAACTCCAGGAGGTATATTTCAAAGAGAAAAATATGTCTTAATCGGTCTCATTGACAGCCTATTATTTTTGAGAGTCAAATGACATTAAAATCACACTTGGATTGGTTGAAATCGATCGTCAGGTACACTTAAATAACCCCGCCACACTGCTTATTTAAATGATGAAAAAAGGTAATTGTATCACTCTAGTCTCTTTTCAAGTACGGATTTGTTGGTAACTATTCCATATGTCAATAATTTGGTGCCACTCAATACAACCCCCCCTTTGATATGTTAAGTAGGGACCTTGACCTTTAACCCCTGAACCTCACATCCCCGTATTGCCAGTGCCCCCCAACCCCGTCCCACTCACAAAATGCTTTCAGGGGCGCACCGCCGCCCCGAAGCCTCGCCTCTGGACATCTCTCGGTCCCTGGAGACCGAGAAGCGAGGTACCTTTAAACCACTGCGGCAAAAATCCCCACCAAAACTCTGCAGTCATTAATATGCAAAAATGCAAATGAGTGGGTAATTAAGAGCTGGAGCTCTCTGGAGGCTCTTTGATTGCTAATGAATTCTAATCTGCAAAAAAGGGGGGGAGGGGAACGAGGAGAAAAGGATGAAAGAATCAGACAAAAAGAGGGAAATATTAAAAAGTCGCTCCTATATGTAATCATATAATCCCTTATGGAAGCTGCAAAGATCTCATTTGCCATCTGCAGCCATGTTCACAACACTTTAACCCGTACGGGTCGTCCGATGACCAGAGACAAACATTCGCTAGAAATGCTAACAATTGGCCCTGGGTGAAATGATGAGCGTATCCAAAAAACCCTGACATTCCAAAGGCCCTTTGAAAGACTTTCTAAACAATAAACAGGATACTGCAAAGCTGTGCTGTACACCCTCGTAACATAGATCTTGTTTTACGGTAAATGGTGGTGAAGGTGAGTTCCTGAGAAAGACAGTGACAGAGAGAATGTCGGAGAGGTCAGGTAGCATGACTGTCTGCATGGCAGCACCAGCTGTGTTGTAGAGAGGAGATGTTATTTCATCACTTTTGCGAGCGAAAACACCCCCACTCACACTCCCTCGCTCACTCTCTCTCTCTCTCTCTCTCTCACAGGCACACACAAACATGCTGTTATTGTTACTGAAGTAGTCCCACGATACCCACAATCTCTCACTTCACCCCTCCACCCTCCTCATCCATCTCTCCTTCTTTTTTCGCTCGCTCTTCGCATTCTGCACCACCTTGTTGGTTAACTTCATTCAAAAAGTGATCATTTTTATTGTTTGTTTAAAGGAATAATGAACATTCTCTCGTTATTTAACCCTCATGTCGTTCCAAATACGTGAGGTTGAACATAAAAGGAAAGAGAAACTCTTTCGAGTTGGTTCTTTTCAATGAATTTGAGATGATTCAGTTCAAAAAACCTGTCTGAATGATTCGTCCATGAATCAGACTGATTCGGGTCTTGCTTTTATCTTACTGACTCAATAGAGTGGTGAAGGGATGAAGTCAAACCCCCGAAAGAGTAATTCGCCGCTGGTTCCCCTCAAGATTTTCCTATGGGGTTTTATAATGGGGGTTTTCAATTTATGAGTAAAATAAGGTCTGTGGTAAACATAACTTGACGATAATTGGGCGTTTTGTTCTTGCACACACTCATACCCCAAAAGTTTCTATCTAGTAACTTATTACAAACATCCGTTTAAAAAAATTAAATAAACATAACAGCTTCAAAATTCGGTGTGCGATGTACGGTATAGAGCAAACCTCTAAGTAACGTCAAGTTTTTTTTACCACAGACCTTATTTTACTCATAATTTGAAAAACCCCATAGGAAAATCTTGAGGAAACCAGTGGGTCAACTAGTCTTCCGGGTTTTGACGTCATATTTGATCCGTTCGCAGCGATTAACTGCTCACTGGAAGGGAAGATTATCAGTGAATAATATTAAATGGCTTAAATTTTGGTCTGTTTCTCACAAAAATCTACCATATGATTTCGGACGACTTGGAACACAGAGCACAATTCTAGTGAACTTTTAAGGGGTCCTTTGAAAGCTAGAAGTCGGCATGAAATGGAAGTTTCGATCGTCTTTTCATCCCTATTGTGATGTAGCCTACATCCAAGTGAAATGGCTTCTTGAATGAGAAAAAAAATGTAGGGTCGGGGGTGGGACTTGATTTTGTCAAGAACTGATTGGCTGCATCCGAAATCGCATACTTCCCTACTATATAGTAGGCGAAAAACAGTGTGTGACAAAAGAAGTACATTCGAATTCACAGAGTAGGCAAAAAGTACCCGGGTGACCTATTTCTTCAGGCGAGATTCTGAAGTGTGCATACGATGGACACTTTACTATCCCATGAGGCCACGGGAGAGATGATTTATGAATGGCAGTGAAGCGACACAACTGACGCTGGTATAGGGCAAATGGCGAATGTAGTAGGCTACGTCCAGATAATATTGATAGGCCTACACACATTCATACTATATTGAACATACTTTTTTAGTGGTCGTGAAGTAATTACTTATTCGAAATGAGTACCTTCTCAAGAGAGAATGTGATTTCTGACATAGCCAATGACTCATTGTGGTTTGCTATTGCTGTGATCTCGTGAGTGACAGGTTGTTCCACCGAAAAACACATCATCAAAGACGTCAAGAGATGTCCTCGCAAGCGGGAAGGGAAGTTATTTTGCTTAAAGATTATGAGGGCACATGAATTATATGATGTGCATGGATAAAGCATAATAAATACTGCAATATTCCATAATGTCAATTGTCATTTTTGATTTCATGGTGACTTTAAAAACTCTCCATTGAAATTTTATGGTAAACAACGACTTGCACAGTTGTTTAGAATTTCCCCTTTTATGTTGTACCACGGATTTGGAATGACGTGAACGTGAGTAACCTAAATAATAACAGAAGTTTCGTTTTCGCCTGAACTACCCCTTTAACGTGTGTGTACCACACACTGACACACAGGCCTACATGTGTATGCTATTATTTACTTCCATCTGATTTATATTTAGAAATTCCGAAAGAGCGTTGAACAAATGTAGACGCGGACGTGCAATGCATTGTGAAAGGGTTAATGAACGTATACAGCATCTCGCTGTGTGTCACGTTAAGTTAGCGCTTGAGCGACCGCAGGTCTGTGTGGCGGGAAGCTGGAGGTCTTGGGGTTTGTAAACAGGAAGTCTACGCTACAGGCACTGTACCTGATGCGTGGGTGATAGAGCAGGGGCTGCCCGAGCAAAATGTGCAACGTTTGGATCCAAAAATGGCAGGTGTGTCATAGATAGGGGAACACATGATATGATCTTACGAGACCCTTGTGAGGTTGAGTGTGAAATGGTTGGAAAAACGTGCAAATACAGAGGCAACCGCAATGCCCCATTTTTGAGTTCTCCCAAAGGATTTTGATGGTCGAATGAATCTCACGAAAACCTGTCAAGAACATACCTGGGTCATATTTAATATTAATAAATTAATACTGTAAGATGACAGTTAATAAAATAAATACAAATTAACATATTTTATTACTATTAAGATGTTGTAGCCTAACATTATGACTTTTTTTTTTTTATTAACCCCAAAACTTGCTATATTACAATAATGAAAATGTTGACAATAGTGGAAATTACCACCAACATTAAAGTCAACAGTAAAACTTACACATGTGGATAATGACATTTGGGGAGAAAATGAGCTTGAGCTAACTAAAAATAAATAAACATAAAAAATAATGGCCATGATTTGAAAAGGTTAAAAAAGTCACACTTGTTCTCCTTGCAGTCAAAAATGACCACATTGGAAATGAATTTCATCTAGTGGAAACTTTTGGTACTGCACCCAAACAAAATCTTACTGAAAGCAAATTTTTTTTGAGATATCAACCTCAAATTTGGAGCACATATTGTTTAGATTTATGGCTTTAATTTTCTCATGGTTTTAGAGTAAAAAAAAAAGTTTTGGAAAACAAATATTTAATATACAAATTGAAAATAGTAATTTTGTGCATTTTTTCATAACAAATTAACTTAAAGGGATAGTTCAGCCAAAAATGAAAATTCTGTCATCATTTACTCAAGTTAACCTCAAGTTGTTCCAAACCTGTACGAGTTTCTTTCTTCTGCTGAACACAAAAGAAGATATTTGTTAGAATGTTTGAAATATCTTCCTTTCAGCAGAACAAAGAAATTCATACAGGTTTGGAACAACTTAAGGGGAAAAGGTCCTTGCACACTGAGTCCGAAATTTTCGCATGCGTTTTTTCGTATTCGTGAATATTCGTGATTCAGTGGCTCTGAATTTTCGAAACACCATTCAAAATGCTTGCTACGGACACGAAAAACGCAGAAAATCGAACTTGATTCGATTTTTTTTTGGACGGACGAAAGTTTCGGTGGCAGTGTGCAAGCGTGATTAACATAACGTGAGGTCGTATTTATTTTTTAACGTGCAAAAATTTCGGATGCGAATTTCGGAGTCAGTGTGCAAGGCATAGGTGCAAGGGCCTTAACTTGAGTAAATTATGACAGTATTTTCGGTTTTGGCTGAACTCTCCCTTTAAGTTCACTTTTTAAACGTTTTTCACTTAAGCAATAATCTGCCACGTGTCGTATTTTGAAAAGAGACTTAAATCTGTGCTCCAAAGCATTCAAGATTTATGACTTATTTGGAAATACAATTTTTAAGTCTATGCTCAAAAAGTGAATAAATGGATTATAACTACTACATAAATATAATTTAGTACCATAAAATTCCCTAAAAAGAAAAAATTTGAATAAAAAATGAACATTATCAAATTAAAATATAGTACATTCCTTTCATTGAAATAAAAAAAAATGATGTCATTTTTGACCGTCACACAAAGAGCACCAGAGAGTTAAGGTCCTTGCACACTGAGTCCGAATTTTCGTATTCGTGAATATTCGTGATTCGGTGGCTCTGAATTTTCAAAACACCATTCAAAATGCTTGCTACGGACACGAAAAACGCAGAAAATCGAACCTGATTCGATTTTTTTTTTGACGGGCGAAAGTTTCTGAGGCAGTGTGCAAGCGTGATTAACACGTGAGGTCATGTTTATTTTTTAACGTGCGAAAATTTCGGATGCGAATTTCGGAGTCAGTGTGCAAGGGCCTTTTATTATGTCAAGAAAACAATAATAATCAAAAATATACGCAAAATTTATTATTCTAAAATATTTGTATACGATTTTTATTTTATTTTTGATTTTGGGATGAAATGCAATAAAACCATTTAGGGAAAAAATTTGCTTAATGTCACAAAGATTGTCACAAAAATAAACAATCAAAAATAGGCTAAATTAATTCATTGTATTTTTTCTTCTGATTTTGGGGTGAAATGTAATCGTCAAGTTTTTGTGCGATGAAACTGTTTCAGGCATGCTCAGGTGCCTGGTCTTGTTTTATCTTATCTACCCAAGGCATTTGTATCACTCCTAATCAACATGGTGGTTTGATGGTCCTTTTTCCCAGGGTGCTGTAAAGGTGGGTGCCTTCGTTTTAGTCTCCTTTGACTGGCCTCCAATCGAGCGAAGTCAGCGGGGGTCAGTTTACCATGTGCAGGGCAAGCAAAACAGATAGATACTTCGTGTTCTGCCTCTCTCCTCCCCTTCTACTCAGATAGACTCAGAACATGGGCAAAGGGCCAAAGTCATCAATCAGTGAAGTCGAGTTTCAGAATTTTTTTTCCATTAGGCTTGTAAATACAGAATCGTTTTTAGAATCAGCGTAAACGCCGTCGTGTTTCAAAGATTTAAAAATAAATTAAGATTCCTGTTTGAGAATTGAAGAATTCGGCTCGTGATTGTCATAGAGATGTCAGTGTTTGAATTGATGGGGAGGCATGGGGGGTTGGTGAGGCTTTGGGGTTGCAGAGCTTGGCCTAGTTTCATGTCTGATCACTACCGTATGCACCAAAGATCTCGCCCCTCCGCTGCAGGTAGTCAACGAGTGCAGCACAGCGCACCCCGAACATCTGTGTGGTACAGCAGCCATGGAGGAGTTTCTTTGAAGAGCTCAGATGGCTTTTAGTGATGTGAAAAGAGAGAAGTAAATCAGAGATTAGAGAGTTCTGTGCGGAGGATGAATGCATGAAAAGGTTAGGGGTTCATACTGTGCCGTGCTGTAGAGCAAACAGAGATAAAAGGTGGGTTCTGTGCACAGATGACCTGGAAATGGAAAACTCTGGAGATGCACACGGCGAGAAGCTTCGGGTTCAAACCAACTGACTGCAGGTGCTCCGTTCCGGAGAATACTTTTGTTTTGAGCTTGTTTCATTTTGATGTCGTTTTCAGTATTTTTATGTTATCGGGTGAAAATATAACGAGGAATACATTTCGTCATTTTTCTCATAATGTTTCTCATTAGATCCTCATTACCGTAATACGTTCATTCTGTTCGGATTTTAAATATAAATAAATTAACAGAACAGAAAATTAACAGCACAAAAAATTAAAGCCATGATGTAGGCCTATAAATACTTCACTATTGAAATAATGATATCATTTTCTTTCTCGTTCATTTTATGGTAATGAGATTTTTGTTTGCATTACGGTAATGAGAATTTGCAAATAATGATTAAAAAATAAAATATATTATAAAAACTATTATTCATGTAATTTTTTGAACATTATTTTTAATATTTTTTTCTGATTTATTTATTTTACAATGGTTTATGTTTAATTTTAACTTCCTGTCTTACCTTGTTCTTTTGATTTTAGAGTGAAAAACCAGTCAGGTTTTGTGAGATTCACCCTATGTTTCAGTTTTGCATGTCAAAAATTCATCTCAACAAATGTGAGAGGTGCTTAAATTCGTTTAGATGTTGTGTAAAAACTGCACACAATATCTAATCCACAAAATAAACTCCCCCAAACAAGTGATTCATGAATGCATATGGAAAACACACGATAATAATACTTACGCTCTGTTAAATCACGTAAGTACACGCTGTCATGAATAATTTTCTATACACCAATTTAATGTTAATTGCATGGTAATTTCATTGTATGCTTCAAATTGAGTAGTATAATATTATGCCAAGGAAACGTTACAATAGCAAAACAATAGTCTTTATTCAATCTTTTTACATAGATAAATATTTTATACGCTCACACAATTGTATGAATGATTAGCAGAAACGTGTGAAACATATGCTAATTTTACTTCTACATCTGGCGTTAATTACAGACAGAGGGCGAAGGATGGCTGGAAGGAGGATTCAACGGAGTATCTTAGATAATGAAACCTACCATGCATGGAAACAAGATATTATACCAAACCATCATGGATTTTTTGTGTAAATCCGTCACATTTCACGGACACACTCTGATTTGTCCTGTTTGCCATATTACGACCGCCTGCGATGACAAATCAATTGTCCATCAAAAGAGAAATCTCAATCAAAAAAAGTACTTATCTTTTTGTCTTATAATCTCTGGACGTCTTTCGAAACCACAATGCTTCTTCCCTTCAAGTTTTTTTTTCTTCTTTTGTCTGTTTTAACCCTCCTTTCTACATGACCCACTGCATGCTCTCCATGTCAGGCCCAGCTGTTACTACAAACTACTTGGAGATCGTACAAGCTCGCTAATTTCTCTCTTGAAATCCCACTGTTCGCTGTGAACCACAATCTGACCCATAGCAATCGGCTCATTTGTCTTTGCTTGAATAACTTAGAAACTATATGATATATAGCCTATGTATGTATATAAATGCACGCATGATGAAGCACAACATTAGATATTGTATGTGGTGCTCTCTCTGTGCTAGTAAAGGTATGTGTAACCCAGCTGTATTCCGTTGCCTTACAGCTCCATTGTCCACCATATAGGACCCTTGGGGCTAATTATTGCAATTTACTGTGCCTTTTGTTATTCAAGGGAGATCCATGATATTATTTACTAATTTAGCTCCCTCCCCATCTGAAATGGTTCATTTTTCTGCCCTAATTTGCCTGTTTTGTGTAGTTTCTTCCAAAAAAAAAAAAAAAAGGGGGGAAAGAATACAACTTTGAATTTATTTGTAATCTTTGTTATTAATATTAACATAATTTTTCAGACCACACCCTTCTCAGTCTTTATATCTCCATAACATTTAACTAAACAATTGGCTGTATGCATACTACTGACTTTTGGAATTTAAACCCCTTCACGACATTTTCCATGATCTTCACCAATTTTTAGACTACAGTCTTTGCTTTGGTTGACCTAATTCTTTTTCTTTTCGGTTGTTCCTTATGCAGTATATTGGAGTGGTATGAAATCTACAATGAACCGAGACTGTAAGTGGAGCTTTGACTTGTACCCCTTCATCTGTTCTTTCCTGCCATCATCCCTCTCTTCTTCTGGCCATGCTGCATGGCCTCTCGTCCCATCCCCCCACTACACACTCTGTTATGATCCCTGTATTCTGTGATCCCATGCTCCTCTCCCCCCCCTCCTCACTAGACCAGCTCTATGAATCAGCCACAGGGAGAGACAGAAATGATTCTGTGGTTGTGGTAAGATTTATGGCTAGAAGTACATGCTCAGTAGGGCAAAATGTTTAGTGTGATGGTTAACTTAGACGTTGATTTGGTTGGTTTGGTTTCACATGCCAGCTTAGTTCTCTAAAATATGATATATGCAACTTTGCCAAGTTTTGGTTTAAATTATATATTAGTTATTTATTGACGCGGAATAATTGTAGGTATTTCAAGAATTTTAATATAATATTTTGTTGGACAAATGTCATTTATTACTGTTGACAGTTAAGTTAGGCAAAAAATAAAAACATTTAAATATCAGCCGTTTACTGAAATGCAAAGCTTCTGTTTGAAGGCTTCTTATTGGATCAATAAAGGTAGACGTCATATAATGCTTGCCTTAAAGGCACAGTATGTAAGTTTCGCTGCTAGATGTCGCTTATTCAAAACAATAACAAACGCGTAGTTTGATGACGAATGAGCGTGGGATCTTGGAAGTTGTCGTCTTCACCTCCACAGCCGATGGAAAGCAATCCGACGGGACTCAGACAGAAATCATGTTCATCTGTGAGCTAATGTATTAAAGTTTCATTAACTAAAAATATGTTTGAGTGTGTTGAAAGTTATGTTAACTTTACTCTGTGCATTCGCTCTGTGGCCGTTATGAGAAACTTGTTGCACATTGAAAGCTAGATCGATATTAGAGCATCATATTAATAAAAGATGGATGACTTGTGTTGCTAAATGGCATGCAGTTAAATTTAAAATATATTGTATGGTGGAGAAAATGCTGTATTAGGCTACTGTTAAATACAGCTTATGTTAGCCACTTGACAAAATACTGTTGTCTTTGAGGCATGGTACAAAAATTGTGGTAAAACGAGGGACTTACGTGACAAACCTATCTAAACAGTTGCTCACCTGTTAAATAAACAATATTAAAGCGTCTTTGGTGTTTCCATGGTTTCTACGGAAGTAAACCTTGAAATCGAGGGTAACGTGGTCATCACACTGACGCCGTTACACTGGTTAAAATGGCTGATTTCTCTGGATTTAAACATTAGTGGCACACAAGTCAACAAAATGTATAACATTGTTTTAGTGGTTTTTAAAAATTGTAATCCACAAATCTTACATATTGTTCCTTAAGAAACAAGGTCTGTTTCACAGACAGCTTAGATTGAGTCAGGAGTAGGCCGTAAATTAGGAAGCTTTTATAAACGTGCCTTTGAAAAAAACATTAACATATGTCAGTGCAAGTTGCTTTCAGTTAAGACAGCTCAAAAATGCTTGGCTTAAGCTTTGTGAAACCAGGCAATGATGTAATCAAATTAAGTACAGATTTTGTTACAAACTACCAAGTTGTTACTAAGAATTTATTTATTTTTCATACAAACTAAAGAATATTAAACTCTTAAACAGTCCTACAAATAAGCATTTTTGAACGTTGAACCATTAGCGTTTATTCTGACAAAAATGTGCAAGGTAAACACATTTTTAAAAAGTAATATTCATAAAGTTTCTGCGCCGGATTATGAATACGCTTTAACGAATTTTTTAAGCCAAAGTAGCGATACAACGCGCGGGCGTCTACGTTAACCAGACTAATAAAATGATGTCACGCAGGCTGTGCTTAGCCCCTTCAGTCAGCCTCACTGAACACACAGCGTTCGTCATGAAATAGGCGGGTCTGGAGTGAATAAACGTGTAACTATTGGACATTCCATCTGCCTATCATTTCCTGTCGCCTTTCTATTGGCAACTAGCATGCGGGTTTATCTCTCCATCTCTTGCTGCTCTTGTATAAATGCCGCTTACTTTTCTACCATCAACCTCCGCCGGAAATTATAGTTCCTTTTATCAATTCATTTTTCCTTAAAGCATACCTATTAAACCTTGACTGACAAATGTTTAACAACCATTGTGCGCGTCCTGACTCATCCGTGCATTTTAATCCGTAGACCTTGTCGAAAAAACTCTTGACTCCCCTGGGCACATGAAACTGGACACCCGAGCGTTTGAGGCCCCTCTTTCCATGCGGAGGAATACATTGTTGCTGCTCACAATGTGGATGGAGGTGGTCAAGATGTCTACTAGAAGAATGAATTCACCTCAATTGTAACAACATAAAGGAAGTCGTGGCGCGGGATTGTTTGGATACAGACCTGCAACATTGTATTTGTGACGTTTGTGTTTTGTAGGAGGATGTCAAAGGAGAAATAACACACATTGTTGCGCCTATCAGCCTTTAATGCGCCGTGCTTCAAATTCTTTCAAGTTTTATGTTTTTTTCCCTGCGAGATTCAACCCTTCTTTTTTACAACTGGATGTAATACAACTGATAAACAGAGGTAATGCTTTTTGGTTATTTTGTCGGGTTTTACTGGGATACTAAGTTGAATAATTTTAGTCTCTCATTTACATCAGAGAAGGCACATAATTGCGTAGCCTATTGAAGTTCAATTTAGCAAGTTTTTGGGATGTCTGCTTATGGAAGTGGGGGGATGCAGAGTTTTTTTTTTTTTTTTTTTTTTGCTTGCTTAGTGGCTGTGGTGGTGGTGGGAAGTCCTGCCCAGTTTTGTGCTGGTGGTCTTTAACCCAGTTCTATCCTAACAGAAATGACTCCTTTGTCCTTTTATCAAAGTAAGGATTAGTTTTGTGGGGCGCGTATGAGTTGAACTGACTAGTTAAGAGCGAGAGCTGTCAGTGAAAATTTAATTGACAAATTTCTAATGGCTGAAAGTTACATATGCTACATTTGTTACACTTGTTAAAATATATCACTTCCTACTAAACTTGAGCACCTAGTTGTAGTGCGTTGCATTCAGGTTTGCTTTTCACAAAGCCTTTGGTTAATTCGGTTACTTCGTTGAATATTTTTGGCAGGAAATTCCTCGTGCCCCCACCCCCACTCGCCTTCATCAAATCGCGAGTCTCTTGAGGAAAAGTTGACATTTTGTCGCGGTACTTTTATTAACTTTAGCTTTATCCCCAGCCAAGCTCGTACGTTTATCTCACAACACCATGAATAATTGAGAATTATCGGCCGGACGCCTGGTTAATATTGATAATAATGCCGTGCTTATCAAAATTACGTGCGTGCGATCGATGTGGCCTATCGGTTTTTGAAATGGTTTGCTATCGGAATACAATAAGTTTACAACTGAGAATAAATATTGACATTGTTCATGTCTGGGTAAGCTTAGCCCTACTTACACAAAGAAAGGGACGTGACTAAACACTAGTTCCACTTTCAGTAATTCAGAGTTGTTTTTTAAATAGGCTAGACCTTATCGTGGTATATTTTCGGTATTTTTATTCATAACGTGGATTTAGTTAGGGTACACTATGGTGCTTGGTGGCAACACTGTTGCGCTCTGTTACAACTAGACTAACCGCCAATAAGCTGCAGTGATGATAGCAGACTAAAGATAGGCTACAATTTTATTTTAAAGCCACGAAATACCTTCCAAACGCGTGTTTTTCTTGATTTTCGCTGTCACCTTTTCTTCCTTTTTTTTACCGTAGGTGTGTGAGTGTGTGTGTGTGAGACTCAGAGAGAGTCAAGATAGGAACCTTTACCGTTAGGGCTGGGAATCGTAAGGAATTTAACGATTCTGCTTCAGTTTCCTCATAACGATTCCTTGACGAATTTATAGCTTTTGGCGAAATAATATTTTGAGGAAAAATGCTACACCTATTGCATTTACAACAGTCTATTGGCAAATTGTGTGAACATTTCAGATTTAAACAGAACCGGAATAGATATAGGCTCAAAGGTGTGTTCACACTTTTACAGACTTTTAGAGACACCATTAATGCAATTCTTTAAAATCGGGCTTAATTCTAAATGCAAATAGTAAACAAACAAAAGGTAACATATTTCATTAATTTAGGTCTATGATGTGTAGGCCTGACTTATACACGTTGTCATATGAACAACCAGTCAGTAATTAGGCCTATGCTTATTTAAGTCAGGTTCATTTCGAATCAGATATAACGAAAGTAAAAACTTATAAGTGAGTTAGATTAATTCATCAACAGCACCGACTGATTCATAAGCATTGTTGATGCACGACACAGAACCGGTTCATAAGAATCGTTCGTTCGAAAAGGGAATCATGCTGGTTGACCTGTATTTTGCATCACTTAAAAGAATCGGCTCGTAGAGTCGTTGGTTCAAGAATCGGACTAGTCTGATCGCGTATTTCAAGCTGTAGATTCAATAATAATAGGAATTGGAAAAAAAACTGTCAGAATATGGTGATCTACACGCTTGAGAACTGTTATAGGACCTGTACGTCATAAATCATGCGTTTCCATTTTTCATACAGCCTAGGCCTAAAAAGAACCAGTTTTCGATTTCCAATCCTAATACTATGGCCTTCACCTCGTACGTCAACCAGCAGGGCTGATCATAGCAGTTAAAACGGCTCCATGGCTAGTTTCTGAGACATTTGTCAGATTTTACATGGAACAGTGCCAGCATACTGAGTGAAATATATTTTTGCGTGTGATTTGTCTTTGTTTTGTTTTGCATCCTTGGATATCTTTATTGTCTTTTTTACTGAGGGGCTACATGTTTTTATTCAGCTGCTTTTGTTTGGGAGTCAAGAAAGCAGTGTGAATAAAATGTATTTGCAAGGTGTAAAAACACTTTTATTTTAGCCATTGGCTTGCAATAGTGTTATAATCAGACTGCTGATGGGAAAGGCTAATAAGAACTGCTAAAGCACACCACCTGTTGGCATGTAATAGCGTACAGGACTCCTTAAAGGGATAGTTCACCCCAAAATTTTAATTACCCATTATTTTTTCACCCTCAAGCCTTCCTATGTGTATATGATTTTTTTTCTTCCAGACGATCTCTTCCAAGCTTTATAATGACAGTGAATGGAGGATATTTTGTAGCCCAAAAAAGCACATCCATCCATGATAAAAGTAATCCATACGGCTCCAGGGGGTTAATAAAGGCCTTCTGAAGTGAAGCTATGCGTTTGAGTAAGAAAAATATCCATATTGATTACTTTATCAACCAAAATAACTAGCTTCCAGCATACGGCCTGGAAGAAAGTAGAAAGAAGAAAGTCATATACACCTAGGATGGCTTGAGGGTGAGTAAATAATGGGGTAATTTTCAACTAACCCTTTAAGATGCCACTGAGAAAAGTTTCTCTTCTAGCAATATTTGACTATCATTGTATGTGATCAAATGCGCAACTTTTAAAACATTTTACTCCAGTTGGAGGTCGTTTAAATGTTGTTTGATGGTCTCCTTTTATGCAAAACTACTGGCCAGATAACTATAAATCATACACAGGATAGTGATGTACAATAAGTTAAGAACACTGATTTGCATGTTCCATGTGCTGATAGATATCATTGTTTCATGGAAACTGATTTATTGCTGATTTCATTTGCTGTCCTGATGTTGCATAACACAACAATATTAATAAGAGTGATTGATATTACAAAACTGGTTGAGGACCCATATGGAAGGACTGACAAAAAATGGTTTTACTTTTTCTTGTAATGCTTTTCTAGCCATATCGTTTTAGATTTAAGATTGAATTTTTAGACAAATATAATAACTTGGCACTGGTGTTTCGTGAAACCTCCTCAAGCAATGCTTAGTTAGTTAATTAAATGTAGTCAATTTTTCAATCCATGACAAGAAATGTGGGACATGCAAACGCTGGTAATATACTCTTACGAGATATGTGTATTATAAGTACCATACACTTCCACTTCTATCTACTATTCCATACGACGACACTTGACTTGCACTTCTTCACTGCCTTTCTCATTCATCTGGTCTTTAGACGGCTCGCCACAGCTGTCTCTTACTCTGCTTTTCTCCTGCAGGGTGCTTTAAAGACCGAGTGGTATGAACGAGGCGCACCAGAGAATGGCTACAGTGGGAACAGATAAGGAACTCAGTGACCTGTTGGATTTCAGTGCGGTAAGGAAGAAACTGGAGTCTGTCATTGATCTGGACAAAAACTGCTTTATAGATTTGCATCTATCCTTATTTTCTTCTACAAAATCTGACCTTGTAGTCAGGGGTTATCAGTTTTTCTTCATTCCTCTTCGGACTGATCGCATCTCACGTTGCAACGCTGAATGTATGGAAGTGTTGTTGGTGGCTATAAACATGATAATGGATCATTAAATCATGTGCAATCCTCCGACTGGCTCCTGGGAAGTGTGGCTTGCCATTTGAAACGTCTTCGGCATAATAACCATCACTCAGTCCTCTCTAATTTTAACATCTCACCATTTTTTTTCTCCTTATCCTTTCATTTATTATTCTCCATTCACCTGTTGTTAAAAATTGATTATTCCTGGCGGTCATGCCATCCTAAATAGCATTAAAAAATTGTGAAAATATTAAAATGTTAATCGCTTGATTCATTGGATGGCTCGACCATGCTTAATTTATTGCATTGGAAAATTGCCATCTACTGAAGCAGTGAATCAATTAAGACAATACATTGATAATCAGACGTGCCAGACCAAATGCATTATGATCTCACATCTAATTACAAATTGTTGATGGTTTAGTCACTCCCTCATATCGCATTAATTTTCCAGCCTTGAACCTTTGCAAAAACTGAAGGATTTGCGGATTATACATTCAGAATCTTCTTTCTTGTGGTGTAAAAGATGTTTCACATCATGAAATATGTCTACCACACCAGAATGTCCCTCACATGCACCATGCAAGGCTGGCACTGTTGCTGCTTATAGGTTTATCTTTGCACTTCAAAAACAAAGAGACATCATCTATCCAAGTCAACAATTCTTCACCCCTTTCTGTGAAACCTTCAAACCTACAAATTCTTTGTAGTTTAAGACAAGGATGTATCTTTAAGAGCTGTACTACTTTATGAGAGGTGTTTTTTTTTTAGATTGATCCATTTTAGTGGGTTATATCTGCCAAAGGTGATGTGACCTTAAGCATTAAACGTTTGAACTAGCTAAACTTGACGTCACATTGCGTGAGTTTGCTGTGATATGCTACTATGCTTAAACTCAATCTCTGTTTCTTATTTATCTGTTGTAGATGTTTGCGCCACCTGTGGCTAATGGGAAGAACAGACCAACCACACTTGCTAGCAGTCAATTTAGTGGTTCAGGTAAATATTCACTACTAAACGCATGCCTTTTTTTGCTTGTTTAGAGAGAAATGTCACATATTACTTTTGCCATATTTGTGCATTTCATGAGTTTAAAGTGGTGTTTTTATAGCAGTTGAGGTGTTTGGGCTAGTTGCTAAGTGCTCACTTCTCTCAACAGAGCAAGAGAACATGCTTCTTCTTGTTTTCCTAAATCCCCTCTTTTATGAATACACTGTAGTATATCCAGAGTCAAAGCTTGGGGCATTTTTGCATCCCTTTGAACTGGTTGTTCTGTTGAAGCACTATTGCACAAACTTGAACATCATAAAAACTTTGTTAGGTCAAGAGGAGGGACTGATTAGTTGCATTGCTGTTTGTAAAAATGGTTGAGTCCTGAACATTTTAACAGCCCAAATCTCATTGTCAGTTAAAAAGTTTGTATTTTGCTTTGTTTCTATGTTTGTCGTCTTTTTCTTTATAACCAGTTGCACACCCCACTCTTACATGTTATTTTTGCTCCCATTGTTGGCTGGTTTTGCTCCAGTTAAGATTGTTTCACAAGCTGTCAAAGGCATGAACGTCCCATGCGTTTCTCTTCAAGTCTTTCCAGCCTGTCTGTCTGTCTCCCAATCGACACTCCAAACATTAGCCTTGAATAAGAACAATCTGAGAACAAAGACTTAAATAAAGGCCTTACGGTCTCCAAACGATTCCCCCACCCCACCGCGTAAAACACTCCTCCCCCCACACAAGAAAACACTTTCTCCCCCTGCCAACTGACAGGAAATGGACCTACTCTGCAACAAAGCTCTCTCATACCTCCCACCACCCCGCAGGAGGCCGCATGAAAACAGCAAAAGAAACACCGTGAAAGATCACCAGCTTCACTCTCGGTCTGTGGTGGCCTAAAGTGCCAATTACATAGCAGGGCCAAGCTAATGTCTCAGTTTGAGATTTTTATTGCGAGAGCTACCTGACACCGAGGTGACCCCGACTCTTAAATCTGTCACTTGGGAGATGCTTCTAGAAGGTCTCCACATCAGTCAACATAAAACTCACCCTGTAAACTCTGTATAACAGGATATGACATGTTCTCAGATTCACTATTGAGAAAAAAGGTCCAAAGGACAGTTCTACAGAAGTATTCAGTTGAACTCTTTAAGGAAGAGTTCGGTAAATCTTAAGTTCTGTTGGCATAATTTGTTGGCATGTTCTCGTTTACCACAGAAAATAAATATGACTCTATCCTCAGCTTTTTATTGAGAAGCATTTTAATGGTTTTTAAATCAGTTACGTTTGTCCTTAAAGTGTATTATTTGAACTGTAAAGTTGTCAGTTTTGTGTTGAGACCACTGTTCCAGCCAGATAAACTTTTAGTTATTCATCACCAATGTAATTTGTGTGTTTGGAGTCTTCTTTTTGTAAAAAGGTTTTCTTTTGCACAAATTGTCCAAAAGTTCCATGGTCATGACATGAATTGCAAGTTTTGTATATATTTTTGCACAGGCAAGGTTATTATTTGCAATTTATCAAACTAAAACGTATGTCTTCAAAACTGTGTATTTTAACATTTATTGTGTTGCCCTGTCCTTTTTTTTTTTTTGGCTTATAAAGAACTATGGGACAAGTCATATTTTATTGTCTGTGGTAACGTGACAAATTCTGTTGATAGAGCTTGACTTTTATTCAACCCAAAACATTACTTAAAAATCCCAAAAAAGTGTTGTAACAAGCTGTGATCTTGAATTAAACCTTTTTCCTTGCATGGACTGGATAACTTTTCAGCTTTAAACCGTGACTTACAAATTGGCCAGTAATTAAACTTCTGACTGTCCACTATGATTCAATCTGAAAATCCACAAAGTAAGGACATGTTTAGAGGAAGTAGTGGCCTTCAGAAGTGCATCTGTTCCTCGAGACAAAAGTGCTCGGAAGGGTGCTAATTGCATTAGGCCATCTCCTCCCCCCTCCTTGGGCATAGCCTTGCTGTTTGCGGGAGTTCTTGCATGGGAGGACTTCACCAGGCGTCCTCTCGCTCACCTCCACAGCTGCCCAACACGTCACCCACTGAGGACAGCGTTAGGACAGGACAGAGCCCATTTCCCCCCGGTTACACCCCTAACATGCAAGCACATTTACACACACACACACACACCTCAAGTCTTTATGACTTCACATTTTATATCTGCTGCGATCTGAATATGAATAATGGCACGCTGTAGAGCTGATGCATTTGAAGGAGTGTATAAAGGAAATGATCTTTCCTCAACGCAGGAAATGGAATCAGTTCTTGCTTGACTGAATGTCAGATTTGTCTTTGTAGAATTGCATTTTGATGCTTGCAGCAAATAAGTGGCCAATAACTCAAAAGATAAATTGCATTGTATCCCCACACAAAGCCATGTTGTATATGCAAAACCAAATCTGACAGAAAAAGCACCGGTTTAGTTTGCTAATATAGTCGTTCAAATTGTCAGTCCTACTGACAAATGCCATCCAAAGCCATTCGCCACGTTAAACCTCTTATATGGTCCTTCTGCATCTGAATCTGTATCTCTGCCACTTCATTTTTTCCCCACATAAGTCTGCCAGGGAGATTCTTTCACTCACTCAGTCAGTGCCCACTTCATTTCCCATGCTGCCTGCGTGGGCTCCATAGATCACGGCTGTCAGCGTGGATGTCGCTATTTGCTCTGCTTTGTTAGCTTCATCACTCATGCTCAGCCTTCAGTGGCCGCTCTGGCTGAGACCCCCTCTTCTCTCACACATTTTTAATTAGACCTAAAAAAAAATCAAAAGGAGAATATGAATATTCATAAACCAACTGCATTAATATGCACAATTATGCAAATCAGCATGCAATTAAGCCATGTGTCTTTGGAGAGCTTTGCATTAAGGCATAAGACAGGAGGCAGAGGGGAATGCTTTATGAGGAATTTCTGCTCCAGTACACTTTAAAACGTTTCCGCAATGTTTTTGAATATCCATATTTCTACATATAAAGCATATTGATGGCAATGAGGAGAAACTTGTACACACACTACATATCCTGTATGCCTTGTTCTGAGACCTGTGTTGTCCCTATGGGTCTCCACTCCCAATTGTACAATGATGCTAATTTCGCAATTCTTTGATCAGCCTGTTTTTGTTCTGCTTGCCGTGATATTCCTCCCCCCAACTTGTCTTAATGAGATCCAGTGACTGAATGAATGCTCCCTTTATTGGTCAGTGATGTTGAGGCTTGCTGAATGACATGGATATTAGTGTGGTGTGATGGTTTTGGATGAGATCCAGAGACTGTCTGACAAGCACCGAGAACCAGCCGCCAAATGTCCAATGGCCTTATTGCATGAACGGAGAATTAAGAAGGATCTTGATGGGAAGGTTTAGTGCATGCCAGAATTGGAGAATTGGTCTGACAGCTTGTGATCAATTGCTTTGTAGGTATGGAAGAGCGCAGTAGTACTTGGGCTGCCGGAGATCAAAACAGTCCATCTTTTAACCAGGTACGGGCAAACCCAATGCCTTGTTGGCCGTCTAAAGGTGTTGTTGGGGCATGTTTTATAGTTTTGACCTGCTTCTGTCTTTGCTTTTCCAGAGCTATGGAGAGGGTTCGCACTACAATGAACATGATGGACTATCTTCCCCATTCCTTGGCACAGGGATCAGTGGTGAGTTTTACCAATGTTTGGTTGGTTGATCTCAAAGCTGCTGTTGTAGAAACTGCCCCATGGGTTGCCTCGAGGTTGCCCAAGGTAAATGAGCTAATTTTTGGCCTCAGCAAAAGGATTCACTCTCAGAAGTCAATTCACTCTTAATTGACTTGTGATTCCTCCAATCATTGTGACTTTTGGACATATGTATTTAACAACACCCACAATTTTTTTACTCGTAGGTAAGAATGAAAGGGGTCCATACTCTTCCTTTGGGGGCCAGGTAAGTTGAATCAAGTCAAAGACTCAACTCTTGAAAGTGCTTCACCTCCTTGATATCATCCTCTCTCTTTTGATCCAAACCCACCAATCTGTTGTTCCCTATAGCCGGGGTTCTTGCCCTCAGACATCGCCATGCCTTCTGCAGATGCCATGTCCCCATCCGGTCTGAAGTCAGGCTCACAATTCTACCCTTCATACCCCAACAACCCCCGAAGACGCCCCTCTGATGGAGCCATGGGTAAAGAACATACATCACTTTCTAGACTTGTGTTGGATCAGTCAATATTGAAAGAAAAAGAGTACCATGTCTGTTTTAATCTTTTCACAGATCCCCAACCAAAAAAGATCAGGAAGCCGCCAGGACTGCCATCTTCAGTGAGTGACCTTTCTGAAATATTCTATCTCACCAATGTTTCCCATTAGAAAGTTTTTCATTAAGATCTCAATTTCAAGATATCATGTTTTTAATTATCAGGAAATACACAGATGTTAAGTCAGCAAAGTTCTGCTCTTTAGCAATGGCTGATAAGCTTACCATAAGAGCTTAAGTACGTAAGAATTATATAGTGTCCATTACAGGAACTTTTAGTGTTGACTTCAGTATTTGTGGCATCTAAAACGGTGTGGCACCTGAAATGGTTTGACATTAGTCCCAAAGCCTATAGACAAGGGGTGTCACTGGAGGAGCACCTTCCTACAGAGTTTAGCTCTACAATAGAGTTAACACATGCCTGAAAGAGGTTGCCCTCCAGTAGTAGGATTGGACACCCCTGCTATAGATCTTATTCGGAGCAGAAGCATATTTAATATGGCGTGAACAAACAAGAAAATGGCAGTGAGTGTTAGATGTAAGAGTCCTCCTAAAAGATTATATTGATGTCAATCATTTAGGCAACAAAACATCCTTCCAAAAACATTCCAGTGGACAGACTTTTGATTGAACGGACGGTATGTATTTTAATTTGCGTCGAAATAAAAAGACCTCTTCCATGACTAAGGTTCATAATATTTGTGAACCTTTGGCCATTGCAAGTCAACATTAACTTGAGGAAACATTCAAGTAGCCATACCCCTTTCCAAATCACTTCTTTTGAGTAATGGGATGCGTAACTGTTGTTTCATAGTCTAAATCCACATTAGCTCAACACTTTGCCCTCTAAACCCTCTCCCCAAACACGATCCTACAGATTTGCCCATGCTAGACCTTATCCTCCCCCTCTTCCAAAGTGACCCAGTTGTGAGTCTCGTTGCACTTTTTTTTCTCTCTCTCTCTCTCTCTCTCTCTCTCTCTCTCTCTCTCTCTCTCTCTCTCTCTCTCTCTCTCTCTCTCTCTCTCTCTCTCTCTCTCTCTCTCTCTCTCTCTCTCTCTCTCTCTCTCTCTCTCTCTCTCTCTCTCTCTCTCTCTCTCTCTCTCTCTCTCTCTCTCTCTCTCCCGCTTGTCTTAGCTCAGATTAATGGCTTCTGATGAGCAAGGGTTCTAGCTCCTGCTGAATCCCACTCTATGGCTCAGTATAACTTCCTCTTGTGCCGCCACAGCATTATAACACCCCAATGATTGCAGCAATGCTCACCTGCTACTTTGAGCATGCATTAGATATTTTAAGTTTAAATCCAAATTTGGTTCAGCACTAAAGGATATTGATCCTTAACTTGTCTGGGCTTGCCTTGATCTTGTCGAGTGCATCAACAAATCATTGTGAGGATGTGTTTCCTGGTGAACTTCAGAGAAGAGGGCCATTCGCAGGTTTTTTTCCCCCTCCCTCATTTGTTCTTTTATGTGGTTTCTACATAATCGACCAGTCTATTTTGCTCCACTCCTACCACTTCTTCAGCAAGACCTCTCCCCCCACTGTTCTCACCCCTCCCCTCTTCAGCCCAGCTGCCTGTGGAGTTGGACGGGCTCCAGGAGTAGGCAGATGGCTCTGTAATTAGAAGTGCATCTCTCCATTCCCATCCCACTTCTCCCTGTTAAATCAAATTACAGGCAAAAGAGAAATATCGCTTTGCTGGATTTGTATTCTCCACTGGCCCTAGACCCACCCGCCCGCCGGCGCCCCCTCCCTCCCAAACACTCGCTCATGTATGCGCACATACAGACAAACATACTAATCATACATGTTAAAACGTGTCTGTTGGTGAATACGCTGTATGCACGTATGCCTCGAGGCTCCTGTATTCAGATGAGTTTCCGATCATCATTCAGTTCCATTTAAGGCTTCCTATGAAAGATATATATTGTATAATAGTATAATTTAGTTATATAATTATTATTATTAAAAACAAAACAAGTACCTGGTTTTTCCATTTCAGTGTTATGGGAGATGTCATTACCCAGTGTGCTTAGCTTGATTTGGACTCACTCTTAGTGATTGTGCTCCCTGTAGCTGCCCTCCCTCTCCTTTTTTGGCTCATGGGAGTGCGAGAGGAAGCGCCGACTGTGCCATGAGATGGCCGTGGCGCATTTCCCAGCATGCTCTGTTCTCTGTCCCTGCCACTTTATCTGAGGGGGCACTATGGAAACACGCGTACACGTCATTTGTACCGAAAACCACAAAGTGCTTGCCAGCTTCATGGGCTCCATACCAAGTTGCGCATTCATGTGAAAGCGATTTGCCTTGGTTTTTTCGTCCATATGAACCCTGTTACTATATGAATGTCATGTTTCTTCGTGTCCTTCATGTACCTTGTTTATAAATGCAGGTTTATGCTGCCACCTCTGGTGATGACTATATCCGTGACGGTGCTGCCTACCCGGGCTCCAAACCTGGCACTGTGTACCCAGGATCTTTTTACATGCAAGGTGTGTACATAGGGAAATACAATTATGCAGAAGTCTGTGCCACATCTAAAAACCCAATCTCCCCAAGCCCTAATGTGATGCTAATATTAATTGGTACATATTATGTTCACGCAGACATGTTGCAAACAGATTATTAATGATTAAGCAATTATCTTGTAGTTTTGTTTGTTTGATTTGTTTGAAATTAGGAACATGCACAAAGACAAATGTTTCTGTGGATTATGATAGCTTGTCTGCACAGGTTCTTGTGCTGACTGGTATTGATCCTTCCCATCTGCCTTTGTGTTCACAGAGGGCCTACACTCCTGGGACCCCTCCGGACCCTTAGGTCAGTCAGGATACACGGCTATGCTGGGGAATTCGCCACACATCAATCAGCCTGGGTCCTTCTCCGCAATAAACGCACAAGACAGGATGGTATGGCTTCTGAACGTTTTGAAGGTTTTGGAGAAGGGCTTAAATTTCAGAAGCTCCAATCACTGTGTTTGCCTCTACAGAACTACCCTTTGCATGGAGCGGACGTCAATGGTTTCCATTCGAGCTCCGCAGCCTATAGCCACTCATCCTCCATGAATGGATCAGACAGCATTTTGCGTAAATTACCTTCATCATTTTAATTTAATGTCCTCTAGGTTGTGAAATGAGCTTGTAATTGGGTTCAGATTGGATCTTAAAGTTGATTCTTCTTGTGAAATCAATTTTGGTCTTAGACTAGTCTGAACTTGAACTATAATTGAGGAAATGGCCTTCAATCTTTCATTCAGATTTTGAATGGTTATTTTTAGCGGATTAGCAAATTATGGATCATCTGAGGAGACATGACATTGATGTAATAAATGAAGTTAATAAGTTCTCTCATTCTCCCCCACAGCCAATAGAGGCCCAGTCGCAAGCAGCTCAGGTGATGAGATCGGAAAAGCTCTTGCTTCGGTGAGTGAGCTTCCATTAATCACCATGAAAGAGCATTTGGCCATGTGAAGTCAAAGGATTATTCAGACTTTCAATGATCCTTTCATTACAGATCTACCCTTCGGACCACAACAGCAACAACTTCTCCTCCACTCCTTCCACTCCTGTGGGCTCCCCTCAGGGCATTGCAAGTAAGATACACTGTCTTATTCTGTCAAAGGTAGATCCGTTTGTGTTGATAGATACCAAGACAAATATGTGAATGCAGAAGAAGCCAGAATAATCGTAAATCATTCCCTTTAGATTGATGGGCTTTGTGTAGGCCGAGGTGTAAATGTGAATATGAAGCTCTAGAGCGCCATCTTGTGTCACAGTGGCATTTCACATGTTCCACACTAAGGCTTTGTATCATGTTCTTCTCAGCAGGTGCAGCACAGTGGTCGAGAGCTTCTGGCCAGACTGCTCTGTCTCCTAACTATGAGGCTGGACTACATGCACTGGTAAGTTTAAAAAGATCCCTTTTCAATGGCTCAAGTGTCACTTTTTGATTGGGCATTATTATTAAATACTATTATTTATATATTTAAAATTTTAGTTATCAATTTCTCCATTTTTAAAATACCTTATGATATAAAATTTCATGTATTCTTTTAGGTAAATATCAATAATATTTCTCCACAGCAGAACAAAATGGAAGACCGACTGGAGGAGGCCATTCACGTTCTCCGAAGTCATGCGGTGGGTCAGGCCCCGGGAATTCCTGGAGCCCACGCCGACATGCATGGCCTACTGGGTGCCGTCTCCACATCCAGTGGATCCATGGGGGGTCTCTCTCAGACCTATTCCAACCCAGGACTGCCCCTAAGTAACAGACACCCTGCCATGGTTAGTGTGGAGACATAGTAGTATGATTCAATGAATAACACAAAATGGCATCTGTGGAATCATCTTTTTAATGAATTGGTTTATTTGGATGCAGTATTCATTATAAGTATTGCTTACAATTTATTTTAAGGTGACCTTGTTACAGTGTAATTACACAAAAGCAATTAGTAATATTAATTAACATGTACTCATTATAGGGTTTGGTTTAGGGACTGTTGCTTGTAATTATGCATCATTTACTGTTACTATAGTAAGTACATATAACATGTAATAAGGACACTAAAATAAAGTGTTACTGTAATATTATTTAATACATAATATATGTTAATAATTCATATTAATGTCAAATATTATAATATTCATTTTTAGAACAAGTGTGTGTGTGTGTGTGTGTGTGTGTGTATACTAGGGCTGTCAATGTTGAACGCATGTGATTAATTCAAAATCCTTAACGCGTTACAATAATTTAACGCAAATAGATTAATGAAGCATGCAAAATTGCGTCATTAATTTACGTCACGCAGTTAGATGATCTTGGGGGTCGTGAGTTTATCACACAGAGCGTCTACAATGGCGCAAGCACCTGTAACCCTGTTAGGCGGACATTTCTATCTTAACCCGATTTCGCTTCTCTGTTTGCGATCAGATCATTTTAAGCCGCTAAACTCCAGGAACGTTTTCAGTCCAATGATCCAGTAAGCGAATTCATTCATTCATTCATTCAAACAATCGAGTCCAAAACAGCGCTAAAGTAAACCAGGCTGATTGTATCAGAGATGGCAGAGAGAATAGAGACTCACGTTGTGTTTTCAGTGAATTATTCATTCTAGTGTGTGTCATATTCTGTGATTGTTTCTGAAGAGCGTGAGCCTTACGCATCGCGCTGTGTGAAATACAGACTGAACGGAACGTCAAAACATCCCAACGCTGTATGGCCGGATGATACGCAAACTATGTTTCTTGGCTGGATAAAGCAAACCAGCATCTCGCTAGTAAAGTTTTGATGGATGAGGATTGCAATCAAGGTAAAGACGATTGCGGTGACGTACGAGTCGTACAGTAAAGCACGCGTGAGTCAGTTAAATTGATTCGCAAACATGTGGTACTATTTGGTATCGCAACTGGACTTGTTTCAAATGTAAACAAGTCTAACTGTAGCACTGTACACTGAAATCTTTCCTATAATGGTTTTTTTTTTTTCATGGGTGCTTTGTTGTGCATACATTTATGAATTTTATGGACTCGGTTATTTGGTGTTCTTTTGGAGTCTCAAAGTGTCCTCTTTTTTTGGAAAGACACCTAAATTTACATTAAAAATAATGTGAAAATCACCTTTTTTAAATCAAATGGTTTACTTTGCTGGATAAGCAAAAAAAAGGTGTGATTAATCGCAATAAAAAACTTTATAATATATATATTAGGGCTGTCAACTAAAGAATTTTTCTGTCGAGTAGTCGCTCATTTAAGCCATTCTACTGGGATGTTTATTGATATTAATTTAATTAGTTAAATGTATACTTGGGGAGTGGCATTGGAAAATGGTTTTAGTTTCAGGACTGAGAAAGAATGTTAAATGTAACAATGTTCTACATTACAGAGAAATTCTAAACCATAATAATGAGCATTTAAGATATAAATTAAGCTCTCAAGCGCACACATAAAGCTTGCTCCAGTGCAAAAGTAATGATTATGATCGTGTTGGGAGGGAAAAAAACGCAAGGAGACTGTCTGAAAATGAACAATTTATTCATTTATCGATTTCTGAGTCCGTGTCGGCTGCAGAGATGAAGTTGACGATGCTGATTCGTCCCACAGTAGTGAGAAATGCATGTCAAGTTAAGCATGCAGTAAGCGCGGTACTAATTTAGCTTTCACACTCCGCACGAACACTTAGATATGCGCCTAATAATATTTATCTAGGTTAATATTAACGTTAGAGCGAGCGGCCATGTAAAGTGGCTAACATTGTGCTACTACTTGTTTCAAATGATGTACTAAAGTTTTATGCTGCTACTCAGGAGAAATTAAGGTTTTTGTGTGTGTGTGTGTGTGCAAAACTTTTAATGTAATTGTCTACTTTTTGTTACTTTTTCAAAAGCGCAATACCTTTACTTTAGTTTAACAACTCTCAGCTACAGTTTCAAATTAGCGTCCCAAACAGTAATAACAGGACCGTAGTTTAGATCATGTAACACAAAACAATAATAATGCACCTGTGGGTATTGATATGTGCTAATTACTCTCCCTTGTTGCACTCGCCTGCAGGCTGGAAGCCATCATGACGACCATGCCTGCCTTCCTCCCAGCAGCACCCTGTTGCAGCCAGCTCATGCTTCAGGCACCCCACAGCCTGGAGGAGCACCGGAGGGTTTTAACAGTGAGCAGCAGTTTCAATTTCTCTTTCTGAACCAACCCAACATGTAAACAACAGATGCAAACGCCGAAAGTTGCCAGTTAGTTTCAGCGTGATGCATTTGACGGTTTTCTGTCTCTAGATTCAAGTTTGCCCGGAGGCTTGGCCCACTCCACGCATTCGTCAAACAAATCCGACGTTAAGAACGAGGACAAGGAGGATGACGAGAACTCCTCTGTGGCCGATAAGTCTGAAGAAGAGAAGAAGGAAAGCAAACAGTCTCGCACCAGACCAAGGTACAGTTTCGCCCCATAATACATAAAAATGGCTGAATGTTTTCAGAACCGAAAACGCTCTGGCACATGATGATTTGAAGCAAGTCTGCATTGTCTTATGATCTACTACAACAAATGTCTAAATTTCTGTCTGTCTTCACATTGGGCCAGGCCTGATTTCAAAGTGTTTGGGCATCCCCAACACAGAAAGTACCATGTTTTATAGTGTTCTCCCCTCCCCCATTTCCCAAACTCTCACATTGTTTTCAGAAAGGAGGTGTTTGCCCATCAAGTCCTTTCAAGTTTATCAGACCAGGGAGACGAGTAAGTCTATCTCCCACCATAGAGTGCATGTTTGTGAAAGACTCCGGATGCACACTTGATCGCTTTTAAACATTAAATGTCTGAATGATATTGTGTACAAAATGAATATACAGTATGCTTCCATTGGCTTTTAAAGCCATTGAAACACTATAAGATGATTTTGACACAGGTGGGACTCTCTCCTATATGACGTATTCATGAGTATGAACTAGAACCGTAGGTCTTTGAGTGTGCAAAGCACTGCAAAATCAGCAGACAAAGCTCTTTTTTTATATAAATCTTTTAATTCAACATTCATCTCTTGATCTAAAAGGGGTTAGTGATTATATACTACCAGTAAAAAGTTTGGACATTTTTATTCTTTATCTGTAACTGACTGTATGTTGAATAAAGGTAGGTGAATGCTCATCCTACGACGATAAGAAGCATGACAGGAGAGAGGGAACTGTTTAACTCTTTATAACTGGTTTGAATGTTCACATCCACTGGCATCATTCAGTTTGGACTCAATATTCTACAGCTGTGGTAGGCCACGAGGTATTAAACGTGGACTTTATTAACACCTGAAGAAAATGGCGGTGAAAGTGAAAGTAAACCACAACCAGCGGCATACTTGATATAAGTTTCAGAATAAAAGTCCTTACAATATGCCACATATATGAAACTAAGAACATTATCATCATCATGAAATAGTGAAAATGATAAAGTCAGCAAAACTATGAAATAACACAAATTTAAGTATAAAAATTATGATGTGAGGTGCATGCTGGGAGTTTGCATGTATGCTGCTTTTCTTCACTATCTGGTCCAGCTCATGCAAAAAATACAGGTAATTTTGTAAATAAATGTACTCAGTTGTCAAAAGGTTTGGGGTCAGTAATTGTTTTTTCTTTGAGATCTTAAAAAAAAAGAAGGTTTTATTCCAAATACGGTGACACTTTATTTTAAGGTGTCATTGTTACAGTGTAATTATATATTTAAGTACTGAGTAATATTAAACAACTACATGTACTTACTATAGGGTTATGGTAGGATTAGGATTTGGTTGAGGGTTAGTTGCATGTAATTATGCATAATTTACTGTTATTTCTATGGTAAGTACATGTAACAAGGACACTGTAAAAAAGTGTTACCCCAAATACTTTTCTTTCGAACTTTCAGTTTTCACATAAAAAAATAAATAGCAGTACACCTGTTTTCAACATTGATAATAATAATAATAAGAAATGTTTCTTGAGCATCAAATCATCATATTAGAGTGATTTCTGAAGGATCATGTGACACTGAAGACTGGAGTTGTGCTGAAAATTCCCCTTTGCCATCAAATTAAATTGAGTTATTTTAAATTGTAATAATATTTTACAATATTACAGTTTTTTTCTGCAGTTTTTATCATATGTGGCCTTGGTGAGCATAAGAAACCTCTCTCAAATACATAAAAAAAAATCTTACCGACCCCAAACATTTGAACAGTGGTGCATATAGACAAAATATGTTTCTACTAAACTAATGTCATGTATGCATAAGCCTTTAGATCGAAATTTATTGTTGAAATTTAAAAATTACAAATTATTGTATATTTGTTTTAGTTTTTTTGTATTTAAAGCAATTTTTTCTTTAAAAAAAAAAAAAACCTGAAATGTAAATGCTATGTCATTGTCTCTCCACAGTCTAGACAATGAAGAAGATGATGAGGATTTACCGCCAGAGTTGAAGGTCGAGAGGGAGAAGGAGCGACGAGTGGCCAACAACGCACGAGAGCGACTGCGCGTGCGTGACATTAACGAGGCCTTCAAAGAGCTGGGCCGCATGTGCCAGCTGCACCTGACCAACGATAAACCCCAGACCAAACTGCTCATCCTGCACCAGGCCGTCAACGTGATACTAAACTTGGAGCAACAAGTCCGTGGTACGTGTTTTCATCCTTATTATTGGTTTTTCTGTATCTAAACACAACAGCATTTACTTGTATAATGTGATTCTGAATATTCATGGGGAAATTATGAAATTACGCTTGGCCTTGTATACGTCAACAGAAAATTCATTTTAAAAGGTATTACATTTAAAAGAAGACTTATTTTATCAATGAAATGCTTTGTTACATGGACAGCTGTACTTTTCTAAAATTGAATACTTAAGGGAATCAACTGCTGTTCATTTTGCATTTTTACATTAATTTTCATCCAGAACGCAACCTGAACCCCAAAGCAGCTTGTCTGAAGCGACGTGAAGAGGAGAAAGTGTCCGGGGTGGTTGGAGACACTCAAATGCAGCTGTCCGGACCACATCAAGGCCTTGGAGGAGATGGACGCAACTCTGTCAGTCACATGTGATCATGTGGTACGTTAATGTCCATTTATACATGGCCTCACTTTGTGTAACAGGTTATGCAAACACTTTCTGTTCTCTAGTAGATATTTCCACCATTAAATTATGAACATAAGTAGTGTACAATGGCTACAAAACCTTTTCAGACGGCAAAAATAAAGCATGCAAGATGTATCACTACTATATCGATTGTCTGCCAATATTAGACATTTTCTTTTCTTTATTTTATTTTATGTATCGGTCGATATTGTATGTTTAATTATGCATGTTCATTACCTTTGCCGTCATCTTTAAGCCAATATCAAAACCAGCATCCATTTTTCATACTGTACATTATAATGTGATGCCTAAAATTTACTTGTATTATTTAAAACTATTTATTTCAATTTAGTGTTTTGTTTTTTCATTTATTTAGACAATGGTATAGAATTTGAATATCTGTTATTTATCATATGACATTTAAAATACATGGGTTGGACAATGAAACTAAAACACTGGTCAAACACATTTTGTTGGAGGTTTCATGCCTATACAGTGCAATGCATAAGTGAATACACCCATGCTAAAGTTGACTAAAAAGAGGAATAAAAAATCATATTTTGGAAATTGAACTTAATGCCTTAATTTAAAAAATTAGGAAAAATCCAACCTTTAAGGACACCAATTTTCTTTGTGAATGAATAATGTATCGTAAATAAATAAATGTTCTTCCTTAAAATACATGGTGCATAAGTGAGTACACCCCTATGTTAAATTCCCATAGAGGCAGGCAGATTTTTATTTTTAAGTATTTTTTTTTTATTTTTTTTAGGATACTATGCATCCTGATAAAGTTCCCTTGGCCTTTGGAATTAAAATAGCCCCACATCATCACATAGCCTTCACCATACCTAGAGATTGGCATGGGGTACTTTCCATAAGATCATCTCTCAATGCAAATCAAACTAGCTTTTAGGCTAACTGAAATAAAACCATGCCAATCTCTGGGTGTGGTGAAGGCTATGTGATGATGTGGGGCTATTTTAATTCCAAAGGCCAAGGGAACTTTATCAGGATGCATAGTATCCTAAATTTTAAATACTTAAAAATAAAAATCTGCCTGCCTCTATGGGAATTTAACATAGGGGTGTACTCACTTATGCACCATGTATTTTAAGGAAGAACATTTATTTATTTGCGATACATTATTCATTCACAAAGAAAATTGGTGTCCTTAAAGGTTGGATTTTTCCTAATTTTTTTAATTAAGGCATTAAGTTCAATTTCCAAAATATGATTTTTTATTCCTCTTTTTAGTCAACTTTAGCATGGGTGTATTCACTTATGCATTGCACTGTATATACGTGGCCAATCTTTACTGATTTTACATTCCATCAGTAACAACAGTGTGAAGGTTGAATTAGCAGAGCAATATGAAATATTGCAATCCACACAACACAATGGGAGAAAAATCGGATTTCAAAGAGGACCAATTGTGGGTGCTCATCTGTGACCAAGACAGTCAGTCTTTGTGGTGTATCATTCAAGAGCCATGTTATACAGGCTAATGTCGGCACCACCACGAAGGAAGAACCACATCCAACAGGAGTAACTGTAGACACAAGAGGAAGCTGTCTGAAAGGGGTGTCCAGGTACTAACCTTGATTGTATCCAAAAAACATAAAACCACAGCTACCCAACTCAATGCAGAACTAAATGCACACCTCGACTCTCCTGTTTCCACCAAAACTGTTCGTCGGGACCTCCACAGTGTCAATATTCATGGTCGGGCTGCTATAGCCAAACCTTTGGTCACTCGTGCCAATGCCAAATGTCAGTTTCATTGGTGCCAAGCCAACAGTGCAAAACTGTGGACAATGTGAAGCATGTATTGTTCTCTGAGTCCACCTTCACTGTATTTCCCACATCCGTGGGAGTTACAGTATGGTGTGGAGAAGCCTTAAAGAGGCTTAACATCCAGACTGTTACGTGCCTAGAGTGAAGCAATATCATGGTATTCCCTACTGTGCTTGATCAGCGTGCCACTGCCAAACCAAACTACCGAACCATTCTAAAGCACCCAATGGTTCAAACATTGTACCCCGAAGGAAGTGCCGTGTATCAGCATAATAATACACTAATATACAGCAAGACTAGTGACAGAATGGTTTGATGAACATGAAAGTGAAGTTGAACTTCTCCCATGACCTGTACAGTCAACAGATCTGAATATTATTGAGCCACTTTAGGGTGTTTTGGAGGAGCGTTTTCTTTTTCCTCAACCAAACACACCTGGCGGCTGTTCTGGAAGAAGAATGGCTCAAAATCCCTCTGGCTACTGTGAAGGACTTCTACCTGCCATTCCCAAGACGAACTGTTGCTGTATTGGCTTCAAAAGGAGACCCTGCACCATACTAATCAATTATTGTGGTCTAAATCCAGGTGTTTCAGTTTCATTGTCCAGTCCTTGTAATTATACACTTATTGGTATAGGAATCAGTCTTTATAGTTTCTGTTTTCATAATTGTTTTGTGCTTTTGTAAACAATTTTTTACTTAAAAAATATATATATTTCGATATAGCTTTAATTTTTATATCTGTTTTAGTCCTTTTATGGCGCTTTTCCACTACACAGTACCAGCTCAGCTCGGCTCGGCTCGACTCGGCTCTGTTTGGTTTTCCACTGTGTAAAAGTTGTACCTGTACCTGCTTCCAGGTACTTTTTTTCGTACCACCTCCGGCGAGGCTCTAAGCGGGCTGAGGCGAGCTGAGGCGATACTAAAATGTGACGTGAAAACACGGCAGACTGCTGATTGGTCAGAGAGAATCGTCACTATTCACTGCGTCATCATTGCACGCGCCAGACGGAGTATCCTGAATAAAAAACAGCAAAAACAAAAACAAAAACATCATACACTCGATTTCCTCCTTTGCCCTGTGTCTCGCGCGTCTCGCGTAAAAGATTAAGTCACGGCAGTTTCCTGCGGCGTCGCTATGACGTCCAGGTACTATTGTGGAGGTACTATCTGCAATGGAAAACGGAGCGAAAAGCGAGTCGAGTCGAGTCGAGCTGGTACTGGTAATGGAAAAGCGCCATTAGTAGACCTACTGTATTTCAACTTCAACTTACTTCAGCTGCCAATGCAATATTTTAAGTTTTTCATACGTTTTATTTAACGATAACATTAATATAAATCATGGCAAAACATGGCTGTTTTCTTTCCTTAGATCCAGTGAAATTTCTTGGGGCTCCTGGAAGAAGTGACCTTGAATCTCTTCCACCGTTCTCATCCTCTCTGTGCATATCGTGACTCGGAAAGCATATCATCCACGAAATAAAGAGATGCACCCTTCAAAACCATTTTGGACACATGA
Organism: Rutilus rutilus; assembly: GCF_951802725.1. Classification (NCBI taxonomy): domain Eukaryota; kingdom Metazoa; phylum Chordata; class Actinopteri; order Cypriniformes; family Leuciscidae; genus Rutilus; species Rutilus rutilus. Next base: position 28,488,831 of record NC_140222.1, on the reverse strand, counting down.
ACCGACCCGCCAAAACTGACACAGCAGATTTTGTCCGTGATCACTCCAGACCGCGATTACCAGCACAAATGTGAAGAACTCTTTCTCAAGTCGTTTTGTATTTTTCTGCTTCCCAACAACGATGGATCATAGGAATAGACACATTCTGACCACAACTGACATTTTTTCCACTGCAGAGAGTTTTGATGGAAAGACGAGACAAACGTCAATTTAATCATGGATTTGTGCCTAATTGTTACGTTTTATATAAGACGCAAACTGCTTACTCGTGTGGAACAAAAGTTTGGGAGTTGCTTGTATATGAGCAAGTCTTTTTTTTTTTCTTTTTTTTTATGTGGTTTGTCATTCCCTACTGAAAGGTACAGTCTTACATGCATTGTGTAACCAAACCCCATGAGAAGTGGGGCGAACCTGTGGTGCTTTTGAGGACGGCATTTCCTAGCAGGCCTCTGCTCTGTGGGCCAGGGCTCTTCCAGAAAGGGAGGAAAAGCACATGGGCATTCGCAGCTCTCCAGACTGTTTCATCTCTTTGGAAATATCATGCATCATCAGCTCTCACGATGCTATTGACAAGTTCAGCCAATCGGAAGAAACTGCTTCATAAAAGGAACATGAGCTTTTGTTACAATGACAACAATGCTTGGATTCCATTGCATTTCCAAGCACAAAATTGCCAAGTTGACCTTTCACCTCTTTCCTTTCGTAAGCCCTTTTATTTTTTCACCAGGATACGTTCAGTCATCACTCGCTCGCATCGTTGCCAAAAGTCTGAAAGTGTACACAAGTCCACCTCATGCATATGTAATGGATGTTATTTCGATTTGAGAAAAAAAAAATGTACGAATATATATAAATATATATATTTTTGTTAGTCTATACATTGTAGATTTCTAAATAACAAAAACATATTAGTTTGAAGTGTAGAGTCTATAGCGCAAGTGAACGCTCCGATGCGCCGTACGATTTCAAAAGACCCTGCGTATATTTTCAGAAACGCAAGGTTTGGGCGAGGCGACCCACCCTTAATTTTATCCCAGATGCCCCCCAATAGCTCTATGCTCATGATAAAGGGATTTGATAATGATGATTGAAGGCGTGTTGAGGTTTAAGACCTCGTGATGGTTTCCTGATTTCAGGGAACTGTACGTCACTAGAAGTGTTCTTAGGCAATGGTGTAGTGTGTAAGCAACATTCGCCATCATTTCAGTCTCGCCAACGCACATAATGCAACCTGTTTGAATGTAACATTCAAATGTACACGATCTCACGTCTCCATCAGACTGGCTTACTGTGAGTTTAGTTGATCATATTGTCATTTCAAGGTGTACGTCTCAACCCGATTTCTGTCATGTGTGTGAGATGATCTTCCCTGATGGTTTGAATTATGTATGTAGGTAAAAAAAAAAAAATGGTGTTATAACCTGTGTAATTGTCAAAATGTCCACAATGGATATGATTTCTGAGTAATAACATTTCACCGTAAGGGGGATACTGAACTTAGGTTGTCCTAAAGTATAATGGAAACATAATATTAATTCTTGATAAATATAAAAAGTTCTTGAACATTTATATATTGTGGCCTTCTTATTCTCAAGACTGTCATTTTTTGAGAGTGATGCCTTGTCAGTGCCTAAACTTACTTTCATTGTAAACTTGACCATTTGTTTTATTATTTCAAAATGCAAAAATGGCTCATCCATCTTTTTGGATTTGTTTTGTTTCTTTCTGGAAGTATCTGTGTTGTAGTATTTAATCTGCAATTTAGAAACATGGTAGTCTTTCATCCTCATTATTATGCTGTGTGTGTGTGTGTGTGTACCTTTTTGGCAATTTTAGGATTCTCTTCCTGTCATCTTTGGCTCAACTAGGTTGGAATTTGTTTTTTTTTGTTTTGTTTTTTTGCTTTTGAGACGCTTGTGTCCTGTGATCTGTGAAGCACACCAGAAAATTGAAGGATCTTGGTCGATTCATCAGATGGGGGGCCGGAAACGCTAGACTGTTATTCTCAAGTAATTTTTGTATTATCCATCTGATACCATCTCAAATGCATGTTCATTTTGAAAGTATCTATAAAATATGAGTGCTGGACTTGTTTTTGCCCCCTGCTTAATGTTTTAGATGCTGGAGGAGTGTTGTCATGTCATCATGGATTTTCCTGTCTGAAATTACTTTCTTTTTATCCCTGAAGCATCTTGAATGTCCAACCGAGTGAACATTTTGAATGAATGGTCGTGCGCCGAAGTAAGATTGCTGCCATGATTTCCATCAGAATTAAGAAGTGTGTGAATTTTACAGAACCTGGTGTCTTGCAGTTGCAGTAGGGACATGAACAATACTGCTGTTGTCTTCAGAGTGCCTCCGGTTTTTGTCTTTATTATTTTTCGTCTTTGTTTTTATAAATATATATATAAAGTAGATATTGAGAACTGTCCTGTATATAACAGTAATGTAGCAATAAATGTGCCATTTTTAATAACAGAATTATACATTTTTTTCAATGTCTTGCTTTGGATCTTGTATACCTTCAAATGAGTTAAATAAAAGAAAACATTGTAATAAAAGCCTTACCATTGCGTGTCTTTTGCGAGAAATGCTTAGAGTGAAGAGAGAGCTCTTCCCGTTCACACGTTTTCTTTTTTTTTCTTCTTTTTAACAGATGGTTCACGCACCAAGAACGACAGTTTTAACGACAACTGTAGCATCCACACCAACGGACGATACTCTGTATATAATAATCGCGCGCTGCAGCTTTAAATCCTCGCGCGCTTTAAAGGTGGATTCAGATTGGCTGTCAAGGTATATCGTTAAAAAAAAGAAAAAAAGACGTTTTTGTAATAAATAAATAAAATAGAACGTTTATGATAGCTTTAAATTTATGTATTGTCCTTGGTGTGAAAATGCCTTTAAAATAGTTTTAACAGTAGTTTTCGTTTATCTTCTACTACCTCAAACAAAACTCATATGAATATCTTTTAAAGTTTTGATTGAAGTCATATTTGTGACAACTTGGTTATTTCTTAGAAGTGTTGTTGCTTGGTAACCTGTAAACAGATGGACTGGTAAACACGCTTGTGAATCTGTGCTCACGGTTATTTATTTATTCATTCAATTTTATTTTATTTACTTGTGATAAGTGCCGGGCATCAGCAGTATTTTCTGCCATTTTCATTACAAAGCCTTGTTTTAAAACGTTGCCTAACACTCCATAAATGTAGCTGTTTTATGCAAATAAGCAGTCTGCACAGTTCCAGAATTTTCTATCAGGCTGATATCGGGCAGCCTGGGGTCCTGAAACAGCCATTTCAACTTGTTTACTTATTGAACAGAGGAGGTCAGTGAGAAGATGCAAAAGATTATAAAGCTGATCGGACCTAAATATGTCTCAATTGCCAGAACGTGGTATGTTTATCCTTGATTTATTGAAGAGTCAAGTACATGTTAACTTAAGAGTCGAGCAGCTCCTCAGCCATTTAACATCCACTGTTATCATTCTGGAATAGCATAGTAACTGTTCATTTATTAGTAATCATTTCTTTTTGAAATACTTTGTTTCTGTCCGTGCAATCCAGGGTTCCCACGCTGGTCGGTTGGGGTACAGTTTGTGGAGTGGCTGTTGTCTATTTCACAGACTGGCGACTGATTCTGGATCATGTTCCCTATATTAGAGGGAAATTCAAGAGCGATGATGATGACTAGTTGTCCAACTCCTTATCATGGATCTGCAGAAAACGGCTGTGTATTCCCACCATGATTCCCACCGGAAACAAATAGCTCATGCGTTGATCCGCCAGTAGGCGGCGCTGGTGATGCGACGTACAACCAGAAAGACTCAAGAAGATTGTCACTTTAAGATTTAATTTTATACACAGATACGTTTGAATAATGTTTTACTGTGCCTTGTTGGGTTAAATTGGATGTTGACGTGACTGCAAACTACTTAGCATGTCTTGCTTGCTTTCTGTCTGTACAGGGCTGATACTTGGGAATGGGAGATGATTGTTTCAAGGCTTGACACATCACTCAGTTTGAATTTGCACATAAAATATGTTGTATTTACTTAGTGTTACTTTGTCACTTTTGTGAATAAATGCTTTCCCTATGCATGCATCATAAATGTTTTTGACTATACCCAGATGGCACAGGTACATCTCTAAGATGTCTGCTAAAAAGCACCTAGTCTGGAAAACATTTGTTGTGTACAAACATCTGATAAACGTCTCAGAAAAATATATTTTACATAAATTCTAAATTTTAACACTCATGTGTTGCTCATTCATTTTCAATAACCCCAAATATTTAGAGAGTGATTGTATAAAAAATATACATTTTCAATAGTACAAATTATACACCTTTTTTTGGTTACTTCTCATCTATGTTTATGCTGTGTTTTGGGGGATATGAAGTACTTTACATATTTACCGCAAAATTCCTCATATACACCATTAGCATGCATATAAAATTTCATTTTTATGAAAATACATCAATGATGATTGATTAAATATGAGTTGTTTCTGGATATTGATCCAGGTGTTAGGGGCAGAATTCTGCCAGCTGCTAATTAGAGAAAAATCTGTATGAAATACAGTTTTAGAAACAAAAGTGTAATTACCAAATACTTCCAGCCAAGACCCATAGAGATCTATTCATTTTATTATATATATATTTTATTTTATTTTATTATATATTCTGGATGTGGCTAACAGCTGTATGATGCATATTTTGTGAATATATATTCAGCAATAAGCATATAGTATGAACAGGAGTGAAGTGAACAAACGTGTGTGAGATAGAGTTCATTTATGTGTAAAAATGTTCATATTTATGCGGGATTTATTATTATTAGTTTGTTTTTTGACAAATAAAAAATAAAAACCCAACACCAAGTGCATCACTTTTTCCTACATTATCTATCTATAAACAACAACAACAATAAAGGCTTGATTCTGTTGTTCTGAGGGTATGTGTGTATGCACACATCACACACATACCCTCAGAAATACAGAATCAAGCCTTTTTTGTTTATAGATAGATAATATAGGAAAAAGTGACAAAATCTTATGCAACTGAGATGAAGGATGAAGGCAAACATGGTTCCCTTCATCTCAGTTGAATAAGATTTTGTCACTTTTTAACTAAGGAAAAGTCATCATACTGACCCCAAACACCATGTCTATTTAACATCAGACAGGACACATGACATATGGCAGATGAGCAAAAACTAGCAATGAGCAAAAACCCTTTACTTATTAATAAATTGTAAACCAGATTCCATGTTGATGGAAAACAACCCATTTATTTAAGACTTCGGAGTAGGCCCTTTTCTTTCTTTCTTTCTTTCTTTCTTTCTTTCTTTCTTTCTTTCTTTCTTTCTTTCTTTCTTTCTTTCTTTCTTTCTTTCTTTTTGCTTTCTTGCCCATACAAAATGTTACCATGGTAACCATAGTTTCCGCCAAAAAAAGCCCCTTAAGACTTCTCCTGAAATCCTCAAAAGAAAAGCCCCGCAGATCCTGCACACGTATTCATTTCCAGCACAATCCCACAAGATTTTCGTGATGTTTTTTTGTGGGGGATTTCCTGTAGGACTTTTAAAATCCAGGACTCGCGCAGCTAAACCTCTGTGCAACCGGGAATTTTAGAGAACAAGTAGTGAACGACTGCAAATAATTCGAATATAAAATCTTACATGGTTTGAAGAACAACCGAATTTTTAAAATAATGTGTTTTACAGTGTGGCCGAATGGTAAACTGCTGTGGTATTTTTGTACTCGACAAACAAAAAGCTGATTCACAGCAGATACACAATGCAAAGTGGAGACCTGCATAAGTAGAATATGCACATATTTCATCAACACACAACAAATATTAACTTGAAAACAAAACAGTGCATTGTACTGTCATATACGGTTTATGGTTAGCTACCCGACTGCCGCAGGGCTTTGTCTCGTTAAGTCAACCCTAATCGGGCATAATGTCTTTCATTTGTCTCATTGAAGGGGGAGGGGAGTGAAAGTATAGAGGAAGAGAGGGGGATTTAACATTCACAAAAAAGGCGACACCAACAGAGAATGCGCGATGGAGAAAAATGAGTAAGTATAACCGATTTAATATCGAAACCGTATAAAATTGCGACCCGCATATCTGCATTTATCGTCATGCTGTTTTACGAGCAAAGCGATCGCTTTTGTTCATTTGAATAGATCAGTCTGGGCTACTAGTTTGCGCAGTCCTTTCAAGCGGCGACGATTTTAAAGAAAGAAAACGCGTTTAGCATATGATACAACTATGTAATAGGGTAACACAGCGACCTGTATGGATGTGTGCACATATAAAATTAAGTATTTGTCTTAAATTGGAAATGGCAGGTCTTGCTAATAAAGTGTTTATTGACGTTGTTTTAACGGACCAGGTGCAGCATCTTTTTTCGTACCGCGATTGTCATTTTAGCGAACGATGTTCGTAAGACGCGTCGTTTTTTACCAGCCCGCTAGTATTTCATTCAGTCACTTGACAACAAATCTTTGCCAAAATGTCTCTGGTTTACTGGCAATGCATTGTTTACATTCACAACTGATCGACTTGATCGCAAAATTCTCATATCTGATACTGTAATATAACGAAGAGATGCCTGAATTGCAGCATTGTCTACAACGAAAATACGCATATTATTCTACGAGGGCCAGTACAGCAAATATGTAATCTGTATGATGCATACTTCATAAGTATAGCCTTATTTCCAAGCGGAGGAATCCTTCATTGAACAGAAGATCCCAAAGTGATGAGGCTACGATACGGCGCAACGTTTTGCTAAATGACAAAGCAACATTATTGAATGTAGACACTGTATTACTCTAGATCGGTCGTCGTTTGTAGGTATCTTTTATTAAAAAAAAACATGTTAGATAATCATCATGTCAGAGGAAGCAGACTCTGTGGACATCAGAGAGGGTAAAAAGTGGGAGTGCTCGGATTGAGGAGGGAAAGCCATGTGTGTTATGTTAGGGACTGAGTACAGAGGGGGGATTGTCATGTAAAAGTAGGCCCAGCTGTGGAGAGGATTTTGGGTGCTTTATTTCAGGAGGGGGTGGGGGTGCATGTCAATTGAGCATTTGTATCGCATCCAAATTGAAATGGCTGGGTTATTTTTTTCACAATTCAGTTAGCCCTGTTCACAACAACAAAAAGTTACATTACAGGTTGGTTAGCCAGAGTGCACTACATGTGTTTGTGAATGAATAGACATTACAGAAGTTGTGTCCCAAATGACGCACTGTATACTATGTTCTCAACCGTGTAGTGTATGAATTTTCTAAGGTTGTCATCCAGTTTTGATAGCCCCAGTCCGATAGCCCTTCTCAAGTTGAGTGCGTGAAGTGTCCAATATTCGGACACTTGCCTATTCGATCAGTGCATCATCCAGGCATTTGAAGTACACACTGTAATTTTCAGTGTGTGAACACACTACTCACACTATTTATACAACAAAACAGCATATATTCTTGTTTTCTTTGAAACAAGTGAAAGAAACGATTTACTCATTGAGTCAGACATCCTATAACTAGTGTTGGCAAGATTCATTTTAACAAAGTTGTTTCACTGACATTTGAAAGAAGTTTCATTGATTCACCTTCATTTGGGAAATTGGTTGCACTTTATTTTACAGTGTGTGTACTTGGGTAATATGGGTTAAGGTTAGGTTTAGGGATAGGTTCAGGGTTTGTACCTTGTTATTACCCAGTTATTGTAATAATAACACGGGGAACATGACTGTAAAAATAAAGTGCTACCGAGAAGTTTTAACGTGTTTGTTTGCTTTCCAGTTTGATGCTGTCACTCTAAATAACACTTTAATTGTTTGTTTTTTTGCCACATTTATTAACTGGATTGAAGAAATGTGTGAAATTTGCATTGTGTATGATTCACCCACCTAACAAAGTTGGTTCTGGTAGAACCATTCATAAGAACCAGTTATAAAGAATGATTCATTTGGATCTCCATTCCATTGGTTTTAACTGTGAAATTGTGTTTCAGTCTGAATAAACAAATTTTCCAAGGATTCCTAATCAACGACATGTCACAAATAGACATGACTGTTCTTTTTTTAGCAGAGGTGAGGAAGAGGAGGAAGAACAGAGGCGAGAGAGGGGGGAGGCAGGTCGTTTGTATAGTTTGTGGTATCGTATTATTTAATCAATTAAAAAACCATCTATGTTGTTACATGTTTGCACGACCTTGACAAGCTTAAACAGCCATGGACTCAAATCCCCCCTAAAATGTGTCCATATTTGTGCATGAACTTGAAACAAGCACGAAATCTTCATGGAATCATCATACAGAATATTCAATGAACTCATTTTTGCATCACACCTGTGTCAACTAACTTCTACTGCCGAATCTTGTTTTAAAGGGCTGTGCAAGGGTTTGTTTCAGATGCAGAAGTGCAACTGTTCAAGTGAAGAATGTTAAATGCACACTGAGATCTAGACAAACAGTATTACTATTATCTCAAACTATGCGAAACAAATGTGAACATTTGGCAGAGTAGATTGACAAGGACAGCTTACAGAGCTTAAAAGGAAGTCATTTAGGGCAAGTGTTTGAAAACTCCAGACACAGTACAGAGTGTATTCACACTTCATTTGTAAGAAAGTTAATTGAGATTAAATGTTCTATAGACCTTAATCAGGGTAGCGCCATATTTAATATTTGACAGGAACGAAAACAAGGCTGTGAGAGATAGAAGTACAGTGCATTCAATGGATTTTTAACTTTTCAGTAAACAAAACTGTTTTGAAAGTTGAAAATGATGTGATCTAGGACAGTGCCTGCCTTTGTAACAAACACTGTTCGAAATCGCGTACTGTCTGAGTAGGTACCAAATTTGAATTTACTTCCCGACTGTTAAAAACATACGCTCTATATAGTATGAATATGGGTAGTATGAATGAAATTCGGACGCACTACATCCGCCATGTGACCTACCAGCATCAGTTGCGTTGCTTCACTTCCATTCATAAATGCTCTCCCATGGCCTCATGGGATACTAAAGTGTCCATCATATGCACACTTCAGAATCTCGCCAGAAGTAGTAGGTCATCCGGAGACTTTTCGCCTAGTGTTTTTCGAATACTATGTATTGGGACATACTACTTTTTTGGCGTACTGTTTTACGCAGTGTGTACGTTTATCCCTCACAGCCTCGTTTTCATCTGCGTTAAATTCAATATGGCGTCTAACATCTATAAGCACGAATAGATCAATAATTTTAGAGCAAATATACACCATTTATTAAATATTATTTTACTGTATTATACTGTATATTTTAAATACAATTCATTTGATTTATTTTAGATTTTTATTATATATGTATAAATTAGGGTGTTTGCATTACAATTTTGAACTTCTTCCAATCAGTTCAAATGTGTTTAAAGCATTAAAATCGCATTTTGAATGTGATTTTAATTGCCATCATGATAGTCAATGTTAAGAAACAGAAAGAGTTCTTCACTGTATTCATGATCTAATAACATTGTCATTTTGTCATCACAGGCTTGGGGTATTTCAAAATGTGTTCCAAGTTAGGCATTGCATGTCATTGTTTGTGTATATTGTGTGTTAATATCCGTTTGCAACTACCGTCACCATAACTCATTCTCTTTCCAAATTTGCATCCATACGGTTTATCAAATCTCTGAGATGTGTCCTATTTTGCTCCCCCCCCCCCCCCAGCCCCACTGGGAAGAAGTTCCGGAGCAAGCCTCAATTGGCTCGTTACCTTGGCAACTCCATGGATCTCAGCTCCTTTGATTTCCGCACGGGCAAGATGCTCATGAGCAAACTGAACAAGAACAGACAGAGACCCCGGTATGACAACAATAGCCAGACTAAGGTGAGAGGACTTACATCAACTGGGGGCTCAGTAAATTCATAAATGAGCAAACATTTTCATATTCATAAAAACATATTCATTATTCTAGATTTATAGCTGCAGAGTGATATAGGCTGAGAAATGATCTCTGCATGGCTGGTGACCCTTTAAAACCAATTTCAAGCCAGTTTTACTGGTCAAGCTGGACTATCTGCAACAATAACCAGAAACAGATCAGCAATTCCCAGTTTTTCATCAGGGTAATCAAGAATGTTCCGTCTTTGATAGGGCAAACCCGACCTGAATACATCCCTCCCAGTACGACAGACAGCCTCCATCTTCAAACAGCCCGTCACAAAAGTTACCAACCACCCCAGCAATAAGGTTAAGACAGACCCACAGAAGGCCATTGACCAGCCCAGACAGGTAATACGAATCAAGGGGCCGTTTACACGACAACGTTTTCAACTAAAAACTGTTAATTTAGCCGTTCATTTAGACGACAACAATGTTTTGGGGGCCTGAAAATGCAAACTTTGGAAAACTTTATTGTTTGAATTTATTGTCTTTGAAATTTGTGCAAACGGTGACATCATGCACAGGTGTATGATGTTCAGTCTATAAACACGTAGTGTTTCTTTACAAAGTGACATCGCCAACTACTGGCCTGGCATGAATAATCGTTTCCGTGGCTCCGTGTGAACGGGGATCATTTTGATAACGTTGTTGTCTGTACGTGAAAAACGCAAAGGAAAACTGTTTTTAGTACATCATTGTCGTGTAAACATGCCCTAAATTCTCAGGTTTTATTCACCACTATTAGTAGTTTGTCATAGTGGCACAATGCTAATATAATTTTCATTGACAGCTTTTTTGGGAGAAGAAGTTGGGTGGCCTCAATGCCTTTGACATAGCAGAGGAGCTGGTGAAAACAATGGATCTCCCCAAAGGCTTACAAGGTACGTCTGGGCGAGATGAAGAACAAGTTTATTTTAAGCAAGGATAAATAAAAGTCAGTATGACATTAGTTTGTCTAATCTGAAGACAACGAGAGGAACAAACAAAAAACGAATCAAAAGCAAGACCGAGAACACAAATAACATCAAACAATCACATACTCTCTTGAGTAGGTACTTATTTTGAATAAGTAATTACTTCACGACCGCTGAAAAAGTATGTTCTATATAGTATGAATGTAATCTGGATGCACTACATTCGCCATGTTGTCAATATCATGTGTGACCTACCAGCGTCAGTTGCGTCGCTTCACTTCCATTCACAAATGCTCTCCTGTGGCCTTATGGGATAGTAAAGTGTCCATCGTATGCACACTTCAGAATCTCACTGAAAGTAATAGGTCATCCGGGTACTTTTTGCCTACTCTTTAATGAGTACTGTGAATTCGGACATACTTCTTTTGTCACGTACTGTTTTTCGCCTACTATACACTTGGGAAGTATGCGATTTCGGATGCAGCCATGGATATTTACACTCAAGAATTAGTGCACTAACATGAAACAGGTGAGCACAATCAAGGCCAGGGTAAGAAACAACTAGGGACAATTAAGTTTTCAAAATAAAAGACATTATAAATGTCTTAACTGTCACTTTTGATCAATTGAATGCGTCCTTGCTGAATATAAGTATTAATTTCTTTCATTTATTTCTAGTTGCATCATAATACTAGGCAAGTATCCTTGATTTATTTAGCGCTTTTATACAATACATGATGTTTCAAAACAGCTTTACAGTGATAATAGGGAAATTATCACTGACTCTGTTGTATGAGAACTGAACTGAGCTGGATGATGACATCATTTTTGCAGAACTGCTTTATAAATGAAATTAACTAGTTTAATAATGGATGATGTTTACAACGGAACTGAATCAACACTGAACCTACTTCAGTTGAACAACAGCCGAAATGCATTATTTTCCTGTTATAACTGTAAAGCTGCTTTGAAGCAATCTGTATTGTATAAAGTGCTACATAAATAAAGGTGGCTTGACTTGAAATTATTCAATGATGCAAACAGAGTTCATTTCGTAAAGCAGCTCTAAAAAGACAATAGTGTTGTTCAGCTGAAATCAGTTCAGTGTTGATTCAGTTCCGTTATAAAGATCATCAATTATTAAATCAGTTCATTTCATCTATAAAGCAGTTCTACAGAAAACAGTGATGTCATCGTCCAGCTCAGTTCAGTTCTCATACAACAGCGTCAGTGCATATTATTGAATATTAAGTGTCCCGAACTAAGCAAGCCAGAGGCGACAGTGGCAAGGAACCTAAACTCCATCAGGTGACAGAATGGAGAAACCAGGCTCAGTCGGAGGGCCAGTTCTCCTCTGGCCAACGTATGAACGTGGTGTGATTATGATTCAGGCTGCATCACAAGTCAGAAATCAGATTGTGGATCGGTAGCATTCAAATATTTCATTCAGTTCCTTTTGCTTGAAGATCGGATTCATCACGCCGGTATGGAGCCGAAACCGGTCATAGGGTCTGTGCAGTGGACTTGTCTGGTTCTTGTGGTCTCTGCTGAAGATCTGTGTTGATGGCTGTCGTGTCGACAAGGTCTTCACAGGGGATTGTCTAGTAGACGGGGTCTCCGCTGAGATTCAGGGCCGTTGTGGTCGTCTTAGGGTGCAGGTTCACCATCTGATCTGGATACGGACCGGATACGGCTGACTACGGTAACCTCTGGATAAACAGAGACTAATATTAGCATGGATGCCATTCTTCTTACGATGTAAAAAGTACATCGGGTGTTAAGAGAAGTGTTCCCGGTTCCGGTTGAGCTATTTTATGCAGCCTAACAATACTTTAACAGATTATTGAATTCAGTTATAGAGATTGATAATGTGTTTTGTGTCTGCCAGGTTAGAGAGACGTGTTTTTAGTCTAGATTTAAACTGACAGAGTGTGTCTGCTTCCCAAACAAGACTAGGAAGGCTGTTCCAGAGTTTGGGTGCTAAATAGGAAAAGGATCTACTGCCTGCAGTTAATTTTGATATTCTAGGTATTATTATCAACTGGCCAGAATTCTGAGATCGCAATAGACGTGAAGGATTATCTATGAATATGTGTTAAGAGCTCGCTCGAGGAGCTAAACCATTTAGTGCTATGTAAGTAATTAGCAAGGTTTTTAAATGTATGATATGTTTAATCGGGAGCCAATGCAGTGTTGACAGAACCGGGCTAATATGGTCATACTCCCTTGTTCTAGAAAGAACTCTAGCTGCTGCATTTTGGACCAGCTGGAGTTTGTTTATTAAGCGTGCAGGGCAACCACCCAGTAGATCATTACAATAATCTAGTCATGAACGCATGAACTAACATTTCTGCTAGAGATGCACCGATTACAATTTTCTAGGCCGATTCCGATTTCCGATTTTTCATTGAGTTTGACCTGCCGATACCGATTTTAGCCGATTCCGACCACTTTACAGCACACACAAATATTTATTTTCGATCTTTTCTTTAACCCTTTCACACATAAGTTTAAAATATTCTAACTGACAACCCCACTCCCAGAGTGAGTTTTTTCAAGGCGAACGTTCCCTTTAATGTTTCCATGGCGACGCGTCACGCGATACACCGCAGCCACAATAATACTGTATGACAGATGTGTCGCTTTTATTTCGCTTTTCCTTTTTTATTCAAAATATTCACAAACTTGCTTACCATGTCATCAACTAGCCTATCTGGTATTCCGATTCTCAAATACGTGTAAGTGAGTGTGTTTGGTCGTTTAAAAACCTTTATTAATAATCTTGATCTATAAACATGAGATGGGCGCCGCAATGTTGTCCTGCCAGTCGGATTTATAGCACGTGAATTCATCAGTTTCTCCCGAAATAAATGCAAGAAAGTGGCCGGTGAACTGAGAAGAATAGAGTAAACTTTATAGTTACTTCCACTATGTTTGTCTGATATGAATAAAACATGTCGGCAAATTATATTTGAATAGATTGTTATTGCTGCTTCCACAGACATCAGTGTGTATTTTACAAACTCCAAATGTATTGTTTTACTCGTGCTTATGTGTATTTAAATATATGAAGCCTAAAATAAACATTATGAGGTTGAAAACACTGCTTAGTTGTGATATATGACAGCGCTGAACGCGTCCGACTCTGGCTCAGCGCCAGCCAACGCGCGAAAGCACAGTTTGAATCTGGCAGTTATGCGACGTCACTGAACATTATAAATGTGGCGCCGTACTCTCAGGGGCACAGAGATAAAAAATCCCATATATGAGACCGTACCGCTCAAAAGGTTAATCATGCGGCGCCCGAGTGCATTTGACCGGCATAAAATCGGCATATGTCAGACTGACCGGCCGGTCGCCGGTCATGGCCGATCACGTGAAAATCGGCCAGCCGATCAATCGGTGCATCTCTAATTTCTGCATTTGTCACTGAGATATATTTTTAAGATGGAAGAATGCGGTTTTACATGCTAGAAATGTGGCTTTCAAATGAAAGAATGGTATGAAAGAGCACACCCAGATTCCTAACTGACGACTTGACAGAGCAGCCACCAAGTGTTAGACAGTGCTCTAGGTTATGATGTGCGGATGTTTTTGGTCAAATAATTAAAACCTGTTTTTGTCAGAATAAAGTAGTCAAATAGAGGTTTTAATCAATAGATGCTACTAAAATGAATTAATTCTATAATATTTCATACGTCACTAAAGGTGTAGGCCCTGGATGCACAGATAAGACCCTGTTGTCAGCGATTGCCAGTGCCCTTCACACCAGTGCGGCTCCCATCACGGGCCAGCTGTCCGCCGCTGTGGAGAAGAACCCGGGGGTCTGGCTCAACACGGCTCAGCCTCTCTGTAAGGCCTTCATCGTCACAGATGAGGATATCAGGTATTTCAGCCTTTTGAATGATGCACAGTATCATATTTCATATGATAAATGTATGTGTGGGATATTGATGTAAGTAATGTTTTGGTCACAGAAAGCAAGAGGAGCTGGTGTACAGCGTTCGGAAGCGACTGGAAGAGGCTTTGATGGCCGACATGTTGGCCCAAGTGGAGGAAACATCTAGTGAGGGAGACTCACTCAAACAGGAGGGAAATTGTAATGAAGACAAACAGGAAGTATAGCAAAGGTAGTTGAGAAAAAACGACAGTTGCGTATTTCCGCCCGTTTCCTGAAGGAAATAGTCACATAAACTGAAATCTCCCTCTATAAGCAAGCATTGTTTTTTTCACAGGTTATTCAAATGTGTCTGAAATACCTGCACATGAGTTTCCCAACACTGATCAACACACCACGTTATCATCTCCCAGCTTCGCTGAATATCCATGTTCGCCCACCAGTTGGGATCTCACAGAGACTGTTGGCTCGGTTTTATTGTTATAATGTTTTAATATTCTGAATGTTTTCTGAAAGAACAAAATGTTGGAAAACTTTAACAGTTGAACTGCCTTCTGCATTAAATGTTTTAAGGTTTTTTTGTTTTTGTTTTTAGGGGGTATTTGGATTTGATTTGGATACAACAAATCAAGTGGGTGCTAAACTTTATCACAGCTGACCTAAACTGACCTGTTGATTATTCTCTGTGACTAAAAATGTTTAAATCTCTCTCAAAAAGAGAAAATATTGACTTTGCTCCCTGTTAGTAATATTCCTAATTTCAAGTTGAAAATCAGTATTATGCAGGTCAAATTCAGTTTTTATGTGTTTTTCTCAATACCAAATGTTTTATCAGGGACAAGGCTTTGATAAACATTAATAAGTTACAAAGTTTGAAGGTATGGTTTGGTTTTCGACTCATCTGGTGCTTGTTAAAACTGCCTGATTTTTTTCTTTATAAGCTGTTCATACTTGACACTGAATAACATTTCCACAGTCAGAACCTGGAATTGAAATGTGAATGGTGATTCATAAAATGTGACACGTGATTTATACTTAGTGATGTGTAAACATCCTGTGAAAAGCAACTTAACGAAACATTTTGCTGGGTGAAAAGTATGTTTTTATAAAAAATGTTTTGTTCATTGCCCACATCATCACAATGATGTCCATGTTCTCTTCTACATTTCCTAAAATAAAATGTTCCTGTGTTGAATATCTTTATTGCTTCTTTCTGAAAATGATGCGTTCAACCTATTTGTTGCTGTTATCGCTAATGTGCTATCCACGTTTTTGCACTACTTTATGCTGCTTTGAAATTGTTCAGATGCAGAGCCGTTTTGAATGTCCCTCTCGAACATCAAGGATTAACTGTTAACTTACTATTACGGATATGATGGCTGAATCTTTAACAGACCAAAGGGCACCGGGCCAGTCCCTCGCTCTGAGACGCAAATTAAAAGAACAGCTTAAGTTGTAGAGAGGTTTCATTTGAGCTGTCAAAGCAGAAATTAACTCTCTGGCCAGATGGCAACCACAGAGCTCTACACAAAGGTAAGTGCGTTTGTAATAATTTTTTTGCAGTTTCATTGGATGTCATTATGATAGATAGATAGACAGACAGACACAGTAGATAGATAGATAGATAGATAGATAGACAGACAGACAGACAGACAGACAGACAGTAGATAGATAGATAGATAGATAGATAGATAGATAGATAGATAGATAGATAGATAGATAGATAGATAGATAGATAGTTTAGTTTTGAATGTCAGTGTCAGAGGAGACCGGCTAGTGTTAATGTTTAATGGTGCTGCAAGTGTTTTTATGCTGATTGAGGAGAAAAAGAGTGTCACTGGGTTGGGACAGATAGGGACAGACTCAGGCACATGAGCCGGTTGTGTAACATTCAAAATATTGAATCAATTTCCTTGGTATCCATATCTTTAGACATTATAATAATCAAGTCTATAGACTGCAATGTCCTTTTTTGCTCGTAGAAGGCCACCTGGCTTGGAGTTTCTAGTAATCCTGAAGACCTTGATTAGCTGGTTCAGGTGTGTTTATGGTCAGCGCTAAACTCTGCTGGAAGCGCAATGTAGCAGTTTTTTTGTTGGAAAAGCAGTGGAATGTCAACCAGTCTGCTTCACTTTCATCAGTCAAAACACTTGAAATATGAGAACTTAATTGTTTATGGCCTAGTTCCACAGAATTTAACCAGGATTAGACCTTAGTTCAATTAGGATATTTAAGTAGCTTTTATAAACAAACATGTGGTGTGCATCATGAGACAAAACCGCTGACATTTTAAGATGTAAGTGCAAGTTGTTTTCAGTAAAAACAGCTCAAATATGCATTTTAGTCAGGGACTAGGCTTAGCCTTGTCTGTGAATATTAATTAGCGAAGTAGCGAGTGATGAGGAACTAGCCTACCTGTAGAATGGGCTTTTTATTTCCTTTTCTTCCAAAAACGCATATGCAAAAAGTAAAATAAAAAAATAAAAAAGAAACAAAGAAACAAACAATTACCTTAATTTCATTTGTAGGCTACTTATCACAGAATGACATTTTAATAATTTGTCGGAGTCAATAGCCTCATGGGCAACGCTCCGACCCGAGTTCCGACTTCGAGATCGGCTCGGAGACCTTTCTAGATCCCGTTCCCACACTTCCTGTCAAAACACCAAAAAAATAAATGTATGATATGTCAAAATCTGCCGCACACTAATGTGCGTGATTCTATATAAGCTATAAAAAAAAAGAAAAAAAAAGAAAAAGTTTCAAATGACTTTGACTATTTTTTGTTGATTATGCTTTGTATGAATATGTATTTATTATGTTTCTGTCGCCTCTCAGGGTGCATGTGTGTGGGTGCCAGACCCAGAAGCTGTGTGGGTGTCTGTACAGCTGCTTCAAGACTATCATCCTGGAGACCAGCAGATCTTAATCCAACTCAGTGATGGCAGAGTAAGACAAAAACACACATATGATACTGAAATGAAACCATGAGGCCTGCAGAATGAACATGTTTTATTTTATTTATATAGTTACAAACTGTATATATACTGTATATATTTGTTTTTAAATAAGGAGATGGAGTATCCAGTGTTGCCTCCGGCAGGTCTTCCCCCTCTAGGTAACCCTGATATTTTGGAGGGGGAGAATGACCTCACAGCTCTAACCTTCCTCCATGAGCCAGCGGTACTTCACAACTTGCGAGTGCGCTTTCTTGACTACAACAGCATTTACACATACTGCGGTGAGTTACATTCTACAGAAAACAGTGGCAAGTTTTTACAGCCATCACCCATTAACCTCCATTTTACTGGGTGTAAAGTTCAAGACACAGAGATTCAAATAACATCACTCATTGTTATATTGGCTACTGTAAAGAACATTTACACTGAGTTTATTGGTGTGTGAATTATGCAAAGAAAATGATGGCCTTGCATGTTAAACTACATTAATTACATTTTTCATTTCATAGATACTAGAATCTCATTTAGATAACTTTCTTATACTTTAATAGGGATCGTGTTGGTGGCATTAAATCCATATGAACAGTTGCCCATCTACGGAGAGGAGGTGATTGACGCTTACAGTGGCCAGGACACGGCTGATATGGAGCCGCATATTTTTTCGGTGGCTGAAGAGGCGTACTGCACTATGACCAGGTCAAGAGCAAGCAAATAACAAGATTAGTTCACTTACAAAACAGTACCATCCTTTTTTGGACAAAAGAATACCATGGTATTCTTTAAATTACTTTGAAGTACCATGTAAATTATCATGTAGATATCAAAGTACCTTTTTCATTTTACCTTGTTACTACACAGTATACAGTAGGGAGTTTCATTCTGAATTTGTATCACATTACCTTAACCGACACATATGGTTTTAATATGGTTTTAATAATTATATGTACAGAGAGGAGAAAAACCAGTCCATCATAATCAGTGGAGAATCAGGCTCAGGTAAAACTGTATCTGCCAAGTACACCATGCGTTACTTTGCTGTTGTGGGTGGTGCGGCCCAGCAGACCAGTGTGGAGGAGAAAGTTTTAGCGTCCAATCCCATCATGGAGGTACTGAAACTTGATTTCTGGCCTTTCTGGCTGTTTATTAGTCATTTAATAAACTTAAATGATCATTTTAACCCTTACAGGCAATTGGTAATGCAAAAACAACCAGAAACGACAACAGCAGCCGTTTTGGAAAGTATATTGAGATAGGATTTGGACGTAAAGGGGATATAATTGGGGCAAACATGAAGACCTACTTGTTGGAGAAATCAAGAGTTGTTTTTCAGGTGATTGCTTGATCATATTGTGAATATCTCACGATTTAGTGATCAAATTTGGTTATTGAGATGCATTTTGTATCGTGACACATGAACAGGCAGCTGAAGAGAGAAACTACCACATCTTCTACCAGCTTTGTGCTTCCAGGGATTTGCCAGAGTTGAGGACACTCAAATTTGGTAAAGCCTAAATGTCCCGAAAACATGTTACTCAAACATATATGTGTGAATGTGTTTATTTGTGTTGTGTTGTTTTTGTTCAATCACCAAACGTTACTGCATCTCACTAGATTCTGCGGAGAACTTCCATTACACCAACCAAGGACAAAATGTGCACATTCCAGGCACAGATGATGTTGTCGAGCTGGAGCGGACGAGAAATGCTTTTACTATACTTGGTAAGTTAAAATACATCCATATATTCCTTAAATACAACGTGATGAACTTGAAACTTGTGGTTCACCCCTGCAGGAGTGCAACCGGACCAGCAGATGGAGATATTTCGTATACTGGCAGCTATTCTTCATCTGGGGAATGTCAACATACAAGCCAGTGGTCGTGGTGGGGACCGCAGCTACATTAATGTACATGCACCATTTCCACTTATTGTGTAAATTTTTTGTGTATGAGTCAGAATAAAATTTTTAAGAACTGTTTGATGTCTGTATAGATAAAAAAAACAAAAAAAAAAACAGGAGCAGTGCTGTCCAAGTAGTTTGTGATAATATGTACATATTTCCTTATTCACCATACTGGCAGGCCGATGACCGCTCCTTGGCTATCTTTGCCAAGCTTTTGGGGGTGGAAGGTGCTCAGATGGCCCAATGGCTATGTCACAGGCGACTGGCGGTGGGTGGGGAGATGCTTGTGAAGCCCATGACAGGCCAGCAGGCTAATGAAGCACGGGATGCTCTGGCTAAGCATGTGTACGAGCAACTATTCACATGGACGGTGCAGAGACTCAACTCATCCTTACGAGCACACCGGGAACAGCCCAAATCTTTCATAGGAGTTCTTGATATCTATGGGTAAGAGTTATTTTAAACGTAATAATCAATAATATAACAAAAATGTACATTTTGGATTGTTTTGTTTTGTCAGGTTTGAGACTTTTGACAGGAATAGCTTTGAGCAATTCTGTATTAACTACGCCAACGAGAAACTCCAACAGCAGTTCAACAGGGTAAGTTTCCAGATATCGGGACTTGGATTACGTTGGTGCCTGACTTGAGTCTTTTTATATTTTTGTCTAGCGAATCGTGACTTGAAGCATTTCTCCACACTAGTGAAACTGTACAAGTGCCTACTTTTGTTGAGTATTTCAGAACTTCTCTAGCCATTAGTTGACTGGTTGACTCAACTTTGTTCATTAAGTTAAGTTTTAAGTATGTGGTATGTCCTTGTCAGCATGTGTTTCAGTTGGAGCAAGAGGAGTACCTGCGAGAGGAACTTCCCTGGAATCGTATTGAGTTCAGCGATAACCAGCCATGTATTGCGCTCATAGAAGGCCAGCTGGGCCTACTTGATCTTCTGGATGAGGAATGCAGAGTGAGCAAACTACATGTCGTAACACAAGTTGTAATCCCTCTTATCATGTCACCAAAATGTGTAAAACACATTCTCTCTCTGTTCTAGATGCCGAAAGGCTCAGATGAGAACTGGGCTCGGAAGGTTTACGATCAGCACCTGAACCACAGCCCCTACTTTCGTAAACCGCGCATGTCCAACTCTGCCTTCATCATTGTGCATTTTGCTGATTTGGTCAGAAAACATCTACTGAGAATAATTTAGCAAATGGTGGCACAAAACCTTTCAAAGTTTGTGGTAATATTGCTGTTTTTTTGCATTAGGTTCAGTATGAGTGTGATGGGTTTTTAGACAAGAACCGAGACACTGTGCTTGAGGAGCCTATCAATATACTGAGAGCTAGCCAGGTACTGTGTGAATAGTTAAATTATTGTCTTTTAAAAGATTTAGTTTTGTACTCACTCTGCCTCCTCACAAGTGTCCGTATCCTTCCCAGTCAGAACTAGTTGCAGAGTTGTTCCAGAAGGAGTCAGCAGGGGGATCCCTCCCCAACTCCTCGCTTGCAAACGGGAGCGTACGTTCAGGAAAGCGAGCTCACAGAGAGCACAAATTAACTGTGGGCTTTCAGGTGAGCTGCTTCTCCTGGTTCCTGTCTGAAGAAAACTCTTTTCAAATGGTTAACCAGTCATGCTCAAATCCATCTAAATCCCTTAAGGTGTTCTCTGACTCTTTAGGTCTGAGATTTCAATCTTTTCTTACATGTTCTTTCTTTGTGTGTCTAGTTTCGTCAATCCCTGCACCTATTAATGGACACCCTGAACAGCACCACTCCGCATTATGTCCGCTGCATAAAGTCCAATGACCTCAAACAGCCCTTTCTGTAAGAAAAATAAGATATCCTGTGTTTATGTCTATCAGATTTTGGAGTTACCTTTTCAAATCTCTTTATATCAGATTTGATCCCAAGCGAGCAGTGCAGCAATTGCGAGCGTGTGGAGTCTTGGAGACCATCCGAATCAGTGCCGCAGGCTACCCCTCCAGGCAAGTACTCTTCTATAAGTCTGTCAAATAAGAAAAGCATAAGTTCCTTCTTACAACCTCGACTCTTTTGTCCTTACTCCAGGTGGACGTACGAGGAGTTCTTTACCCGCTACCGGGTGTTGCTACGTGGTTCTGTTTCTCAAGAGGATGTACGGCGTTCCTGCCAAAGTTCCCTGCCCTACCTCATCCCTGATCCAGAGCAGTACTGCTTTGGCAAGACCAAGGTCTTCTTCCGGGCTGGACAAGTTGCAGTACTGGAGAAGCTGAGAGGGGATCGGCTATGTGCAGCAGGGGTTTTGATCCAAAGCTGGGTGAGAGGCTGGCTGGAGCGTAGGCGTTATCAGCGGCTCCGGTGGGCCACCTTCATCCTGCAGCGCTACACCAGAGGAACCCTAGCTCGAAGGTGGGTTAGAGTGTTACCTAAAGAACACACTGTGTACTGTAGGTTTTGAGGTCCCATTCTAGTTGTGTAGGTTTTCTAATAGGTGTTTCTGTATGTTTGTGATCCAAATTTTGAAGAATATACTTCATTGTTACCTAACCATTAGGTTGGCGTGGACCCTCCGTTATACACGCGTTGCTTTAATCATCCAGAAAACATATCGCATGCTGGCTGTGCGACAACTTTATATGACCATCAGAGAGGCCACCATCAAAATCCAGGCCTTCATCAGAGGCACCCAGGCTCGTCGCATTTACAGACAGGTAAAGTGCTTTAAAATGTGTTTCTGGGTATAGTTGAAAGTTACAGGCTCATTTGACCCTACACCTGCAGATGCTGAATGCATAAAAAATGGCCAAATATTAACTTGATTATTCTAGTTCTAGTGCTATTCTGAAGTTCTATCTCAAGTAATGCAAATCTCAATGCAGCATCTCTGTCATGATATACTCAAGCAAAGCAGTTGGACTAATGAATTTTTTTTATTTCTGTAAGGTCTATGCTTAAAAATTAGTAAAGCGTATATGTTTGAATGTTGTTGCCTAATGTAAACATTGTTATTTTATGATTTGTTTTATAAATCTCTTCTCTCTTTAGATGCTGACAGAGCGGGCGGTGGTGTTTTTGCAGGCACAGGTGCGAGGCTGGCTGGCCCGGTGCAGTTTCAGGCGAGTCAGAACTGCAGTGGTGCTCCTGCAGAGTTGCGTGCGCAGACGAGCGGCACGTAAAGAGCTGTTGCGCCTGCGTGCTGAGGCTCGATCGGTAGAGAAATTCAGAGAACTCAATAAAGGCATGGAAGTCAAACTCATGCAGCTGCAGCTCAGAGCTGACCAACAGGTGAGAGGGTGCAAGAAAGCTTTGAGCAATTATGTAATGACAATTTTTTAATTCTCTGACTTGTACCACCTGACTGCTGCAGATTAAATTCGGCGTTGATAGGGTTTGACATAATCCATAAATCTGAGTCTGAGGACAGTTCTGGGTTGAACGTCACGGGTTGCCATCCATCCAATTACGGTTACGACATGGCGTGCCGTGAATGCAGCATAAGCTCATTGTTTTGGTTCAGGAATAACTGTATGATGCACACAGATAAATCATTTATCATAACTATTGTAATATTCTATAAAAAATAAGAATTGTCCACTTTAATTTCACTGTGACTTTAACAGGAGGAAATATGAGCATCCAGCTCCAAATCCGGACAGATGGCCGCACAATGTGAATCATGTGTGCTTTTCTTTTCCCAGGCGAGAGAGAGTGCGTCTCTGCGGGAGATTCTTCAGGCCGAGCGAGGAGCTCACAGCTCTGAGCTGGAACAGCTGCGGTCAAAACTCCTCAAACTCCAGATCCAACTGCAGGAGAATGCAAACACTGCTCCTTTACTCGCAGACAAACAGGAGGAGGACATGAGGAAAGCTGAGGAGAAGGCCGCCCAAGAGATTCTCCAGCTTACACAGGTGAGCCATGTTTCACATACACAGTTAACATCAGCCACTTATTGTTATCTATTTATTCATTTTAAACTTTACCTTTAAAGGCAGTTGGTTCTGTTAATACTCACCAATTTTGTTTGTTTACTTCCTGTTTACTCTAGGAAATCCAAGCTCTCCGATTCGAGAGAGATTCTTTGGCGAAAGAGAAGGATGATTTGGTTATTCGTTTACAGGATCAGGAAAAGGCTCAGGAGGGTAAATGGATTCAATTTGTGTCATATCTTATTTTGAAATGAACCACCACAGTTTCATCTCAATTCATGTATTGCATTTAATTAGTAAATAAATTGGCAGTCTAAGGCTCATTTAAATGTAATAAATATAAAAATGATATAAATCATATATGTTAAAGTAAAAAGTTGAATAAACTGCATGTTTCAGAGAGCCGGCAGCAGTCTGTGGATCAGGCAGGTGCATCAGTGCAAGCAGAGCTGGAAGAGGAGAGGAGGAGATACCAGAGTTTACTTAGAGAGTTCACGAGGCTAGAGCAAAGATACGACAACCTAAGAGATATGAGCCTATTCACCACCAATGAGGTACATCTTTAGAGAATTTGTAATGTATATAAATATTTAAGGAATAATTGATGACGGGCGGTTGAATTTTTAGGAAAAAAATGCACACCTCACCTCATGACATTGTTCAGATGTTGTATTTCAAGACATTTGTCAGGTTTTTGTCTTTAAAAAACTCTTGTGTGTAGGACTGATTTGTACATCTTACACCTCTGTTGCCAAAATGTAATTTCACAGCTAACGGAGGCTTGAGCCATTGATAGCAGACTAATGCAGTTATTAGAGAGAGATAGCGATAGGGAGAGAGAGAGAGAGAGAGAGAGAGCGAGCAACATAGTGTCGGCCCAGATCCAGGCTACATCTGGTACTTGTGGATTCCACGTGTACCAAATGTGGGCCGACACTATGTTGCTGTCTGGGTATGCGTGTGTGAATTACCTGAGTCTCTATGCGTCTCTCAACAGTGTTCGACAGCAGTGTCTCTAAAAATAGCGAAAGTTTTTGGTACGTTTATCTGCTCCAAGAACAGCACCGTTATTACCGCACTAGTGAAAAATTTCATGTAGCTTTTAAGTTAATAAACTATTTTACTGATAAAATTGTCAAAGCAACGCTGACAACACGTTTTTGTGCGAGTGTGTCCGTACTGATGTCTGTGCATTTGAGTGCGAGAGAGAGCGAGAGAAAGAGAGTATGTGTTTTCCATACATAATAAAATGTAATTTTGTGGCAAAAAACATGGAAATAATTTGTCGTTTTTTTACTATATTTCACTGTTATTGTTTACTATATTTATTTGCTCAGTCAGTGTCCTTGTGGGTTTTGGTTCTGTAGGCTGTAAAGACCTTTGAAATAACTGAAATCATTTGGCGAAGTGATATGGAACTGTAATGCGGTCAAGACCTGCCTGGAACTACTTTTTCCGTGCGTTTCCCTAAAAATAACTGCACACCTTAAAGGAGAACTCCGGTCAATTTTAACATTGAGCTCATTTTTTTGTACATTTGGAGTGCTGTCAATACAGAGAACAACGACAAAAATCGGTGTTGCCTACACCGAGTTATTCTATTTTTAAAATTTGCACCCTATTGACTTCAATGGGGCAAGTAGTAAGCCTGCTTTTTAGCCTCTTAACATCCTTTAAGTGTCATTACAAGTGCACAGAAAATGTGAGTGATTCCTTCCGAGTGAACACGGGTGGATCTGACTGCAGTAGATGTTAGAGATATTAATAAAAATGAAGTTAATTCAGCCAGCGCTCATACCTTTGTTTACATCCTGTTTTCGGTGGAAGGCCATAGTAATCGATTGTCGAGTTCACGCGCGTGATCATAGGTACTAAACCTATGCGCGTGAACTCGACAATCGATTACTATGGCCTTCCACCGAAAACAGGATGTAAACAAAGGTATGAGCGCTGGCTGAATTAACTTCATTTTTATTAATATCTCTAACATCTACTGCAGTCAGATCCACTCGTGTTCACTCGGAAGGAATCACTCACATTTTCTGTGCACTTGTAATGACACTTAAAGGATGTTAAGAGGCTAAAAAGCAGGCTTACTACTTGCCCCATTGAAGTCAATAGGGTGCAAATTTTAAAAATAGAATAACTCGGTGTAGGCAACACCGATTTTTGTCGTTGTTCTCTGTATTGACAGCACTCCAAATGTACAAAAAAATGAGCTCAATGTTAAAATTGACCGGAGTTCTCCTTTAAACGTTCGTCAACCAATCAGGGGTGCGTTTCCCGAAAGCATCGTTGGCCAACTATGGTCGCAAGTTCATCGCAATGTCCATTGAACTCTATTGGTAACGACGGAACTTGCGACCATAGTTGGCCAACGATGCTTTCGGGAAACGCACCCCAGATCAACAACCCCGTAATATAAATTATAATAAAATATATGTAAGAATAAAATAAAAACAGGTACACGATGCCCCTGTACATGTACAAATATGAAAATATGACAATTGACTGTATATTAATCAAAAAAATGAATATAGGCTAGTATCTAATAATAATATGTTTTCTAGTTTTATTTTGTGTTAACATTGTATTTAATCTTAAACGAAAGCAAGCATATATATGTGTGCTCCCTCGCAGCATTCACGTGGACATAGGCGAACAGATTCGACTGTGTCTTTGGAGCTTCTTTCGCCCGTCACCACGCCGTTCTCGAGCTCGCCCGTCTTCCCTTCACCCGAGGAGATCAGGAGGATCAGCGTCACGTCACCCACCGACAGGAGACCCTGGAGCCATGAGCAACCTCTGGTCAGACATTAAAAGTCTCTTTCTAAAATGTAAAAAAAAGCTATATATTGCAACAATAAAGTGACAATATTTACCCACAGAACATCCTAATGGAGGATATGAGCGTTGCGAAGGACACAGCCGAGAGGATGAAGGGGGAAGATCTCAGATATGCGTACGATGCTGTACGGGTGGCCAACAAGTCAGTTTCCTTTCGCTCATTGAGACCTTATAAAGTCATTGATGACTTATAGGCTATTATCGGCACTAAATTGTATGGTTCTAGGTTTCTAGAGACGCAGCTGTTGTCTCAGAGAGGACAGTGGGAGCAGGAGATTTCAGCTCTCAGGATGAAATTCCAGCAGGCCCATGACAGAGATACGCCTGGAGATCCTGAGATAAATGTACCTGTTCCATCTGAACCTACCATTGTTCTTTGTACTATGTACTTTGTTCAGTTGTAATTTTTTGCTTCTTTATGTGTGTGAATGAAGGAACTAACGGAGCAGGTGGCGGTTCGAGAGCAGGAATGTGTCCGATTACGTCGAGAGCTCAAGGAACTGAAAAACACTGTGAGCCTCAGGAGAATCCTGTCTTATGCAGGTCTGTGTGGGTCCATTTAAAAACAACAAAAACAACATCTACTCTACACTTAAATAAAGGTTCCAAAAAGCCTTTCCCCCCCTGGAAGAACCATTTTGGTTCCTCAAAGATCCTTTCAGTAAACATTTTCTTTTTAGTGTGAAGGACATTTTAAAAATGTAAAGCTTTTTTCCACTATAAAGAACCTTTTGTGCAATGAATGTAAAAGGGTTTGAAAGTTTGAAGATGTTTTTTGAGAGAAGTCTCTTAAGGTCATCAAAGCTGCATTTATTTGATCGAAAATACAGTAAAATATTATAATATAATGTATAATATTGTGAATCATTACAATTTAAAATAACTATTTTCTATTTGAATATGCAATTTATTCCTATGATGAACAGCTGAATTTCAGTGTTCAGTGTCGCATGATATTTTAGAAATCATTCTAATATGCTGATTTTGTTGCTCAAGAAACATTTCTGATTATCATCAATGTTGAAAACAGTTGTGCTGCTTAATATTTTTGTTAAAAAAAAAAAAAAAAAAAAAATCAGGATTCTTTGATGAATAGAAAGTAAAAAAAATAGCATTATTTGAAATAGAAATATTTTGTAACATTATAAACATCTTTACTGGCACTTTCGATAAATTTATTATGTGCTTGCTGAATTTTTGCGCTTATTTTTTTTAACTCTTTCGCCGCCATTGACGGAATTTTATAGCTTTCCATGTTTTCACTGTTATACGGTCGGGGCCCTCCCCGACAGCAACATAGTGTCGGCCCAGATCCGGCTCATATCTGGTACAATGTAGCTTTCACACTGCCCAGATGTGGGCCGGATCTGGGCAGACACTATGTTGCTGTCTGGGCTATTACATGATTTTCACGATTAAAAAAAAACACGATTTTCTAAGCTTTTTGTTCAAAATGTACTTTTTTTTTTTTTAAATCAGAGGCTTTGTTCTTTCTTTTGATATATAGCTGTTCAGATATACATACAACAAAATATTCTGGGGGCCATTACATTTTTGTGATAATTATCAAAAACGCTTACAGTGGCTGGCAACTTAAACGGTAACAAAAACGCTGGCGGAAAGGAGTTAAAAAATTGTACTGACCCCAAATGTCCTGCTCAGGTCTAGCGATAGCTGCGTCTCAGGACCCAACATCTCCTGGCCCTCAGAAGAGCCAGACACTCAGCGGACTACTGGAGTGCAGGAAAAGAGATGAGAGCAAGCTGATCAAACACCTTATAACAGGTCAACAACACACACAACAGTTGGCTTACTTTTGAGATGGTTATTCAAGCTGACTGACAGGATTTATCTTTCCTCTGTGACAGATGTGAGGGCGGAGGGAGTTTTGTCTTTGTCCCCTGGACTGGCGGCCCGGGTTCTGTTTCTGTGTGTACGGCAAGTGGACTGTAGTGGCGATCAGACGCGAGTGAAGGGGCTCTGCGGTGCTGCTGTCAGCGCTATTAAAACTGTCATGAAGGTGAACAAAAAACTTTAGTCAAACAATATCTTTACATGCCATCAGTTTATGCTTCTTTTCCCTTATTTGTTTATTTCCGGGTTCAATAGAAATTAAACTCAATAGACCGCATTTGTGGCATAGGTTAATGTTGAATACCACAAAAATATTTAGTTTTTAAAAAAAAAGAAAAAGCAAAAATCGAGGTGATGGTGAGGCACTTAGTGAATGGTATGGTTTCCACCATGGAATAAAAAACATTAAAAAGGTAATTGTGACTTTTTATCTCACAATTCAGATTTTTTCCTCAGAATTGCGAGTTAAACTCAAATTCGGAGACAAAAGTGAGAATTTTGATATATTAAAAATAAAATATATATATCATATATTATATATATATCAAAATTCTGACTTTTGTCTCTGAATTTGAGTTTTATATATTTATATATATATATATATATATATATATATATATATATATATATACTCGCATTTGAGAGAAAAAAATTCTGAATTGCGAGTTTATACCTCACAATTTAGACTCTTTTTCTCACTTTTTCTATCTGAATTGTGAGTTTACATCTCGCAATTGTGACTTTTTTTCTATCAGAATTGCGGGATATAAACACGCGTGTGTGTAGAGTAGATTTTAA
>NC_140222.1:28207308-28454808 GCF_951802725.1 Rutilus rutilus | reverse complement strand
AGGCACTCGTACTTGAACAGATCGGAAAACATATTAGATACACAAAAACAGGACAGAATTGGCCTTGTGATTGAATCTTAATGTGCAAAGCATCTTTACAAAGTGTCAGTATCTCATAGTCTTTACAATAAGTATAATTCGTTGGATTTCCTGCAAGTGGTGTCTCTGAAAAATTAATTTAATCCCACACCTAAGACATTTTCATACTACAGGAAAAAGCAACCACTCTGCATTCAGAGGTGTATTTGGTTGTAGGTCTATTTTTCCCCCGCAATTTTCTTGTGCTTCTAAACAATTGCATAACATTAAAGTCTGACCCATAGTGGGTTTTGGTCCCTAATAAGTAGGTTAGGGGGTGAAATGGTGGTACATAGTGGAGAAACGATACCCTGACATTAAGACACCTTTAGAAGGGTGCAGGAATGATTGACAAAAGGCCTCACTAAAGAGGTTTTTGACATCATTACAGATTGCTTGATATGGAAAAAAAAAAAAGTGTACATCATGTTTACACGCCTTAATCTGGTTATATTTCTGATGCATTTGAAGAAAAAAAAAATCTAAATCTAAATAATATAAATCTATTTTTTATGTAATTACTATAATATAACATTTTGTTGTTATTATTATTATTATGATTATTATAAATATAATAAATATTTTTTTCTGGATTTATATTTTGATACCTGTGAACTGATATTTAATGTTTTGCAGAATAAATAGATAAATGTGTTGGATTTAAGTACCTTTTTTCCTTGGAATATGCATTATAAAAATCAAGGACATCACAAACATCAAGTATTTAAAAGATACAATATCCTGTGTCTGTTTCATGTGCCAAATTGTGCTTGTTAAACAAGCCCTTCCTGGCAGGTCTAATGGCAGTGCACTGAGTACAAATATATAACTGCTTTGTCACGTAAACGGTTGGTCATTAAAGTGAAGAACCAAGATAAATATGTCTTGTGTATTTTTTTCTGTGTGCTAGTGCAACATCTGAGCATTAGGGGGCAGTGTTTTCGGCAAAGTAACTGTGCCTCGCTAGATACGTCCTGGTCTTAGCTCCGCCCCTCCTCAGCAGAACGCTGGTCGGATTTGAGTTTGACAAATTCTTTCGCGACGTCGTCGTTGTTGCGCTGGGACAGGATTCGCAGTACGGTCAGGCCGGTTTCGTCCATGTGAATGCGTTTACCTAGTGGTAGCCAGCATGCTATGCTACCCCGCGATGCTACGTCCTTTAGCTGCAGTACCGCCATTCCAACGGTGCGGTCCTCTCGTGCAAAGCAGTAGTCTTTCACGCACACCTGCAGCTCGTAGCACTCCGGACCCACTTCGTTACTCAACGTGCTTTGGGAAAGAAGCAACGACACCAGGATTAAATTTAAATCAGGAACTGTAACATAGACTGCGGTACGAAGAAACTGAAACACAAGCTAAAGAAACAAGTGCATGCCACTCACAATGTAAAGGTCTCGTTGTATTTTGGAGCCCAGCTGTTGTTCTTGGACTTGGTGGCGTACTTTCTCTTCTTATCGCTGAGATGAGGGCCAATGATATAGACCTCCACGAAGGGCCGGAAAATTCCAGAAGTCTGCCAACGTAGGTCATTCGCTGCCACCACTAAAACAAAAAAATACATTGAATTGTTAAAATTTCTTAGACTTCCCTTTACTTGTGTCCTATTATACTGCAAAAATGAAGAAACTTGAGGGACCACTTGGTCTTTTTCTCAGGAAAAATGCACAAAAACTTTTACCTATGGGGTAAAACAGCTTGTCACTGGGGCAGTACCCTTAAAGCAGGGCAGGGGTGTCCAAACCTGCTCCTAGCGGGCCACTGTCCTGCAGAGTTTGGCTCCAAGTTGCCTCAACGCATCTGCCTGGAAGTTTCTAGTATGCCTAATAAGAGCTTGATTAGCTGGTTCATGTGTGTTTAATTACGGTCGGAGCTAAACTCTGCAGGACAGGGACCCCCCAGATGCAGGTTAGTACACCCCTGCCCATAAGGGACACCTTTATATCTTATTTACCCCTAAAATGTTCATAGTATTAAGTACATATTATGACGCTAAAGTACTAATATGCACCTTTTAAGAGTAGATAAGGTATAGTTTTAAGGGTACTGCCCTAGTGACAAGCTGTTATAACCCTAAAGGTAAAATTTGTGCAGTTTTTGGGAGAACCTCTAGGCACCCTTTGAAAAAAAGGGAAGTTCTCAGAGGAACCTAAAAGATGGAAGCCATAAGTACATGCAAGAACTCTAAAGATTGTCAATGGTTTTGAAGCATTTGACATGAGTTTCTAGAGGTTTTCCAGTGGGTGATCTAAGGAACCAAAATAGTACCTCACATTCCATCTCATTTTTACAGTGTAGTCTCTCCTTGACATTCTTCCTGTTACACTACAAAAATGAAGCTACTTGAGGGACCATTTTGGGTTCCTTAGATCGCAATATTAGAAGAACCCTTTGAGAACCTCCAGGCATGCTTTGAAATAGAGAAGTTCTCTAAAGAACTTACAATATGGAACCCTGAAGTTCGTGCAAGAATTCTAGACTGTCAGCAATTCTTCTAGCAACGCTGTTATATAGAAAAAGTTTTGAGCCTCTTAACAAGAGTTCATAGAGGTTTTCCAGAGGATTCCGCCACATATACCTTTTAATTTTTATTCTAGACATTCTTCCCATTACCCCGGAAATGAATCTACTCGAGCATAGGTGGTCTAGCCTAGTGGTCTGTAAACACTGACAGTTAGTGCTTTTATTTTTTTGGAGAACCGAGTTCAAGTCCAGGCTCATGGACTTTTCTGGATGCCATACTGTCCTATCATATTAAAAGAATAAGCATCTTTTAAGCCACTACCTCAACATCTCTCATATTGCGGGTGGGGGAACGGATTTCGAGACGACAGCTGAATTGTTTGCCGTCGGATTCTGTTCCCCCCCAAGGGTTCCAGATTAGCACACAAGGAAGACATTTTAGAGAACCTCTGGACACCCTTTAAAAAGGGGCAATTCTGTAAGGAACTTACAAAATGGAACCCAGAATTTAATGCAATAACTCTAAAGACTGTTTGCTCCAGGAACCCTACAGTAAAGAAAAGATTTGAGAACTTCCTCGAGTACACAAGATAGCTGAGGCACCTTCAAATGGGTGCCTAGAGGTTTTTCAAAGGGTTCCTGAGCTTTTAAGTTTCACCTTAATAGAAGCAACTTCTTCCAAAGTTTAAACTTAAGGAGGAATGCAAACAGGCTTTAGTTAAAAATGAAGAAGCACTACGTACCCTTCACTGTGACTTTGTGCTCGCCAGTATTTGGATGAGTGAAGATCTCCACATGGATAGACACCTCTCCAACTGCATCATCAACACCAGTACCTGCAGACAAGACGAGACAAGTCAAGACTCCATTCCTGGTCTGTCAGGATACTTTGCATCCGTATGGCTCAGTGGAACTTCTAATCACTTCCTTTATGAATTCAGTAATCACAGAGTCATACAGAGGCAATGTATGCTTTTGAGCTATTGGATTATAAAGAAGTTTAAACAGCATAATGGTGTTGAACCTGGCTTGAGAGATCATTAATAATATGAAAAGGAATTCAGGTAGTTCTTCCATGTTGAAGCACTTAATAAATGCAAATTCAGAGCTTACTGTATTGATCCGAGTTCAAATGTGGATTTCTTTTTATTCCCACAGAATCTTAAATTAAATGTATAATAATTTAGATATGAGCTAATGTACACTATTTAAAAAGACTGAGCTGTACAAATTTGTACTTTACTTAATTGGGGTGATCCATTTGTGAACTTTTAAAAATGGTATAGTACTGCGTCGAAAGATGCTAATAAGCTCTGAAAATGATTTAACAAGTGATCCCTGCAACACATCTCTAAATCTGAATTTGTGAGGCTTATTCAGGCAAAAAAGTTGGTACACTTTATTCCAGTGTCTGTGTACAGTGCTAACAGCTTCTTACAGCTAGCTAGCTAAAACAAATAGCAAGCCAGCAAGCTAATGTCAACATAAAAATCTGACAAGACTTGAAATAATCAATGAAAATAGCTCACAATACACAGACAACCAAAATAAAGTAATGCCTCACAGGATTCTTTTGCAACAAAGTGTTTACAATACAAGGAGAAGTGTGTTTCCTCAGATTATCATGAGTGTACCATCTGCACACATGCTGTGTGGTCACACTTGATTTCTGGTGTTTCATGAAGGGTTTATAACCATGATGGGGAGGGGGGAGAGCAGTCCTATTGGTCCAGTCATTCATAGGAAGGAGAAGACAAGGAGAATGTGATATTGTCCTTCACTTGGTTTCAATGCAGGCAGGTACATGCGGAAAACCACTTCCATTCCCACACATCTGCATTCACACTCATGGAAAGCTGCCACGGTCTTTGGCATACAGTATGCTACAATAATATTCACTAACAAATCCTTTCGAATCACTTTTTTAAACACTTTTGACTCCAATGAATTTTCACGTTCAACTAAATGCGACTTAAACATCTAAAACTTGTGCATCTCTCCACAGAATCTAGGTCAGCTGCAATCAAATAATAATAAAAAAATGGGTTGCTTTCAGCATCTGTTATATGTGTGTGCTTGTCAGAGAAACAGGCTGATAATGCAGTTTCTCTTTAGAGCGGAACTGTCTAAGAAGGGATTTGAAAAAGCTTGAACAGCGGCATGTTAACGTTGACGCTGGCGGCTGTTGATGCAGCATTTTATGACTATTTCTAACCAAACAGCATCTGGGTAAATGTCACAAAACCTGTCAAGAAATTTCCGGGTCATATTTAACCACAAAATCAGAAATCGTTAATAAAATATTTGCAATATATCTTTTTTAATTGTCTTAAATGTAATATTATTTAGAATAATTTAGCTAACATTTTTTATATAATATTAAAAACATTTGTAATATATATATATATATATATATATATATATATATAAAAAAAATATTTAGCATTATTTAGCAATGAAAAAAACATGTCAAGAATATATATTTACCCCTAAGATTTTTTTTATATAATGAAAAATCTAAATTAAAAATATTTGATAATATATTACAAAAGTTAAATATTATATATAGTAAATAAAAACTATTTGATAATATATAACTATATATATAACTATATATATATATATATATATATAATATTTAACTTTTGTTATATATTATCAAATATTTGTTACATTTTTCATTTAATATAGTTTTTTTTATAAAAATGTTTAGGTTCATTAAGATTTTTTGCATTATGCAATATTTTCAAGAAAATATCCACTCTAACCCATATTAAAAACTGCTGCTGTTTTTGAGAATAAGTAAACACTAATTTGGCTCAAGCATATCAACGTCTAAGATTGGTCATTTTGAAGCAACATAAAACATATCTCATGTTATAATCACATATAGAATTACAATTTAATATAACAAATACATATACAATTTTTTGCGGGGCCCTTAAATGCCAATTTAGGGCCTTTTTGAACTGATGTACACTGACAGAAAGCACATCACCTGACCCCAGGAGCGAACTCTGATTGGCTGAGGGAGGGTTGTCTTGAGCCTAAGGGATGAGACTAAAGGGAGGGGAAACCACGTTGCGTGGTCGTGAGGGAAAATCACACAGAGGAACAGAACAGACCCTGCCTGCGGACAATCTGAGTCAGTCGCAATTAATGTCACATCTACATTCGACAACGTGATTCAGCGCTTGGAAAAATAACGTTTCGTCACGGTCTCTTCACTCGCTTACTCACTGTCACTCACGGCTTGTCATCCGCAGTACACACATGCACCTCACACTGCAGAAGTGCGTGCATTCCTCATTCACTGCCATTCAAAACACACTTCATCCTGGGCTTTCTCGCTGCTGTAGCGTCAAGATACATTTCAGACCAATGTATGCGAACATACAGCATGTTCTTCCCAGGTACTCATACATGCAAGGCCCTTTCTGTGGGAAGATATGGGTGGTCGTGGGGCATGCGATTGGCCCGTTGGAATGGGAGGTGCATGATCTGATTCGGGTGGATCACTGAATAGTTCTTCGTCGTGAAGGGCACCGGGCCCCACTTGAACGTACCCTTCTCTGGGTACACGTCTTCACTATGGCTGAACCTTACCCCCTTCCCTCCATGGACTGGTGAAAGAGAAGGAAAGGACGCAGAAAAATACAGAGAGAAATTGAGACCACATAGTGATGGGGATTTGAGAGATGGAAAGAAAGAGATACAGAAGAAAAAAAAAAAGAGACAGTCCAACAAGCTCAGTAAATGTTAACAGTCTTTAACAGTCCATCTTCAACCTGCTGTGGATTTTTACACACACATACACACATTTGCACACACGCTTGCTTTTTAATATGTGTTTAAATACTTAAATGAAGTAGTGACATTTACTCTAATTACATTTTAAATGATAATCTATTAAAATGGCTCTGCCAGGGGCGTCTCGACCTAAAGTGTGTCAGGATTCCCAAAGTGTGTGAGGGAGAAAAAGAAAGATGGAACTCAGATTAAACACTAAAAGAAAATGCAATATTTTTTTTCATTAAAAAATTTAATAAAAAATTATATATATATATATACACTGAACAAAATTATAAACGGAACACTTTTGTTTTTGCCCCCATTTTTCATGAGCTGAACTCAGAGATCTAAGACTTTTTCTATGTACACAAAAGCCCTATTTCTCTCAAATATTGTTCACAAATCTGTCTAAATCTGTGTTAGTGAGCACTTCTCCTTTGCCGAGATAATCCATCCACCTCACAGGTGTGGCATATCAAGATGCTGATTAGACAGCATGATTATTGCACAGGTGTGCCTTAGGCTGGCCACAATAAAAGGCCACTCTAAAATGTGCAGTTTTATCACATAACACAATGCCACAGATGTCGCAAATTTTGAGGGAGCGTGCAATTGGCATGCTGACTGCAGGAATGTCCACCAGAGATGTTGCCTGTGAATTGAATGTTAATTTCTCTACCATAAGCCGTCTCCAAAGGCGTTTCAGAGAATTTGGCAGTACATCCAACCGGCCTCACAACCGCAGACCACGTGTAACCACACCAGCCCAGGACCTCCACATCCAGCATCTTCACCTCCAAGATCATCTGAGACCAGCCACACGGACAGCTGCTGCAACAATCGGTTTGCATAACCAAAGAATTTCTGCACAAACTGTCAGAAATCATCTCAGGGAAAGCTCATCTGCATGCTCGTCGTCGTAACCGACTTGAGTGGGCAAATGCTCACATTCGATGTTGTCTGAATTGTCTGTTGCGGTGGGGTAATGGTATGGGCAGGCGTATGTTATGGACAACGAACACAGGTGCATTTTATTGATGGCATTTTGAATGCACAGAGATACCGTGACGAGATCCTGAGGCCCATTGTTGTGCCAATCATCCACGACCATCACCTCATGTTGCAGCATGATAATGCACGGCCCCATGTTGCAAGGATCTGTACACAATTCCTGGAAGCTGAAAACATCCCAGTTCTTGCATAGCCAGCATACTCACCGGACATGTCACCCATTGAGCATGTTTGGGATGCTCTGGATCGGCGTATACGACAGCATGCTGCCAATATCCAGCAACTTCGCACAGCCATTGAAGAGGAGTGGACCAACATTCCACAGGCCACAATCAACAACCTGATCAACTCTAAGCGAAGGATATGTTGCACTGGGTGAGGCAAATGGTGGTCACACCCCCGGACCCCCCGGACCACCCCCAATACAGTAAAACTGCACATTTTAGAGTGGCCTTTTATTGTGGCCAGCCTAAGGCACACCTGTGCAATAATCATGCTGTTTAATCAGCATCTTGATATGCCACACCTGTGAGGTGGATGGATTATCTCTGCAAAGGAGAAGTGCTCACTAACACAGATTTAGAAAGATTTGTGAACAATATTTGAGAGAAATAGGCCTTTTGTGTACATAGAAAAAGTCTTAGATCTTTGAGTTCAGCTCATGAAAAATGGGGGC
Organism: Rutilus rutilus; assembly: GCF_951802725.1. NCBI lineage: Eukaryota > Metazoa > Chordata > Actinopteri > Cypriniformes > Leuciscidae > Rutilus > Rutilus rutilus. The sequence goes on along the minus strand of NC_140222.1, from coordinate 28,446,791 downwards.
AAAAACAAAAGTGTTGCGTTTATAATTTTGCTCAGTGTATATACAGTGCCCTCCACAATTAATGGCACCCCTGGTAAATATGATCAAAACTGGCTGTAAAAAATAAATCTGCATCGTTTATCCTTTTGATCTTTCATTCAAAAAAATTAGCAAAATTCTAACCTTTCATTTAAGTAAAATAATTGAATGTGGGGGGAAATCACATTATGAAATAAATGTTTTTCTCCAAAACACGTTGGCCACAATTATTGGCACCCTTTTATTAAATACTTTTTGCAATCTCCTTTTGACAAGATACCAGCTCTGAGTCTTCTCCTATAATGCCTGATGAGTTTGGAGAACACCTGACAAGAGATCAGAGACCATTCCTCCATACAGAATCTCTCCAGATCCTTCAGATTCCCAGATCCATGTTTGTGCTTCTCCTCTTCAGTTCAGCCCACTCATCAGGTCAGGGGACTGGGACGGTCATGGCAGAAGCTTCATTTTGTGCTCCGCAACAAATTTTTGTGTTGATTTTGATGTTTGTTTTGGATCGTTGTCCTGATGGAAGATCCAACCACGGCCCATTATAAGATTTCTAGCAGAAGGCGTCAGGTTTTGATTTTTTATGTGTTGATATTTGATAGAATCCACGATGCCATGTATCTGAACAAGAAGTCCAGGACCTCCAGCAGAAAAATATGCCCACAACATTAAAGATCCAACAGTATATTAAATTGTACACATGGGGTACTTTTTATCCTTGTGTTCACCAAACCCATCTAGTGTGTTTGCTGCCAAAAAGCTATTTTTTTAGTCTCATCTGACCACAGAACCCTGTGCCGTTTGAAGTTCCAGTCATGTCTGACAATTAAATTTGCTGGAGTTTGTTTCTGGAGGAGCGAGGAGGATTTTTCTTGAAACCCTCCCAAACAACATGTGGGGATGTAGGGTTTTTTTTTTTTTTTTTTTTTTGGCTTTCTGACCCCAAGACTCAACTAATCTCTGCAATTCTCCATCTGTGATCCTTGAAGAGTCTTTGGCCACTCAAACTTTCATCCTCGCCGTGCATTAAGACAGTATAGAAGACACACGTCCTCTTCCTGGCAGATTTGTAACATCTTTAGTTGATTGGAACTTCTTAATTATTGCCCTGATGGTCAAAATGGGGATTTTCAATTCTTTAGCTATTGTCTTACAGCCACTTTCTATTTTGTGAAGTTCAACAATCTTTTGCTACGCATCAGAACTATATTCTGTGGTTTTACTCATTGTGATGGATGATTAAGGGGATTTGGCCTTTGTGTTTCCTCATATTTAAACTCCTGTTAAACACGAAGTCATAGCTGGACAATTTCATGTTCTTAGTTACCCTGGTGTACTAAAAAAGGTAAATATTAATGGGAATATACTTCAGAGATATTTTACTCGTAAAAAATTCTAGGGGTGCCAATAATTGTGGCCAACGTGTTTTGGAGAAAAACATTTATTTCATAATGTGATTTCCCCCCCACTTTCAATTCTTTTACTTCCATGAAAGGTTAGAATTTTGCACATTTTTTGAATGAAAGATCAAAAGGATAAACAATGCAGATTTATTTTTTACAGCCAGTTTTGATCATATTTACCAGGGGTGCCATTAATTGTGGAGGGCACTGTATATATATATATATATATATATATATATATATATATATATGTATATATAAACCAAAGTTATGGAAGCTTGTTTCCGCCACAGAATACAAAATGAAAAAAGTTATTTTTATCTCACAATTCTGACTTTTTTTCTCACAATTGCGAGTTTACAACTCGCAATTCTGACTTTATCTCACAATTGCGTGATATAAAGTCGCAATTGCGAGATATTAAGTCAGAATTGCGTGATATAAACTCGCAATTGCGTGTTATAAAGTCAGAATTGTGAGATGTAAACTCGCAATTGTGAGATAAAAAGTCGCAATTGTCTTTTAAAATGTTTTATTCTGTGGCGGAAACAAGCTTCCATACAAAGTAATGTTTAAAAAATATATATAATAATTAGTTAGGATAATAACTGCATCTGACATAAAAGTTTAGCATTAACAATAATATATATAATACTACAATTTGATATATATCCTAATTTTATGGATATAAAGACTGATGTTGTGTAGAGGTAGAGAAAAGGTAAATAATATTTAAAGGCACAGCGAGATGTCTGGAGGAGCCTTACCTTGTGTATTCTGGGACTGAACGAAAGTCTTGATGAGTTTGTCGGTGGCCTGAGTGTAGAGGGACAGGGCGTAGTGCAGAGACAGCAGGTCTGGACTCTTCTCAAGGAACGTCTTCTTCAGTCCCACACCTCCAGCATGGAAATATTGCTAAGAAACCCCAAAACAACAGAGAATGCTTGAGACAATGCTGCTGTGTCCGGCACATCGGGATGCTCAAACAAACAAGAGAAATATTTTGATAGCTACAAAGACACAGTTGATTAATTGTGTATATTCCCTGAAATAATGTTGATTCCCAGCAAAATAATTGGGCTTCTCTGCTTATTAAACTGGTTTTTAACATTTAAAAAATCTATATTATAATCTGCTCTACATCACAAGGTGCAAAAAACAATCCACAGAATGTGGCAAAGGGCAAAAGCTTGACTGAGAGTGTAAAGTGAATAATACAATGAAGGATAGTGATGTACAAAGTGCAAATAAAACATATATCCTTGTGTATCAGACTTAAGGTTTTTTTAAAAAATTTTTTAAGAATTTAAATTCTACATATATGCAGTGTAGAATTAAGACGGTAACTATAGTTCCCTTTCGTGGTCACTCCGAGTTACGTCGGATGACGACGATTGGGGTTTCGCTTAGAAGCCTATCACCTTCGAGTATATAAAACGAGCCAATGGCAATGAAATGCCATGGGTCTGCGGAATTTGCATAGCGTAACTCCGCCCGCCGCAGGGGGTATATAAGGAAGTACGCTGCACAATGCAGACATGCTTTCGCTTCGGAGCCGAGAACTTCTCCACTCCTGCAAGCCAAAGATTCTGAGTTAGTCTTCTCTTACCTTCGAGACGAGCGAGCTCTCCGGTGTTGGTGTGACGGCGATTTCAGCGAGTGCACACTTCCCTGCTGATCTTGTCAGTGATCTGACAGTTAGTGTGATTTCTCCCTGTTCGCTTCAACATCCGCGGAGTTTTCCTCTCACAAAAAGAGCATTGCATGTGGCACGTCTTTTTAAAGATGTCTCGCCCGTGCACTTCTGGTTGTGGTCGCGATGTATTTTCTCCTGATGGGCACAATCTCTGCTTAGCGTGTTTGGGCGTTGATCACGCTGAAGCAGCGTTTGTGGATGATTCATGTTCTCATTGCGGGAACATGACCATCTCCATGCTGCGGTCGAGACTCAATGAGCTCATCAGAGCGAGAGTCCCCTCATCCACACCCCGATCTACGGTCTCCCCGAGAGGCTGTACTTCGGCTGGTGGCCAGGGTGACCTGAGGGTATCTGTGTGGGACAAACCGCCGATACGTCCACGGTCCACACACCCCTCTTCAGCATTGGTACCCGCGAGCGTGCAAACCGAAACCGCCGGTCCCTCTACGGAGGCCCCGCGCGTTTCGTTTGGCGTTCCACAGGAGGATGCAATGTCGATCACTGCATCACAGGGTGGGCATGAGTCCTCGGGAAGTGAGGATTCGGCTGTGTTGCCGCCCTCGGGCGTGCCAGCATTGCCCGAGTCTGATCCCGAGCTGACTGCCATGCTTTCCCGGGCAGCCGCGGCCATTGGGCTCGAGTGGTCCCCGCCGCCCGATCCAGTGCGCTCGCGGCTGGATGATTGGTTTTTGGGAGCGGCCGCTGACATTCGTCGCCGCCCAACCCCAATACCATTCTTCCCGGAAGTGCATGAGGAAGTCACGCGGTCCTGGAAGGCTCCCATGTCTTCCCGCGATCGTTCGTCGGCTTTCTCCGCCTTTCCTCCCCTCGATAGAGCTGATGCTTGTGGGTACACTGGGATTCCCACGGTTGAACGTTCTGTCGCGATGCAGCTGTGTCCGGCAGGCGCTTCATCACGTGGTGATCCTAAGCACCCGTCCAAAGCCTGTGGATTCTCGTCCACTCTCGTGGCGAAGTCTTACAGTGCGGCGGGACAGGCAGCTGCCTCTTTGCATGCCATGGCCATTCTGCAGGTCTACCAGGCCCAGATGCTTCGTGACATGCACGAGGGCAGGACAGACCCAGGGCTCGTTGATGAGCTGCGCGCCGCCACCGACCTCGCTCTCCGAGCGACGAAGGTGACCGCGCGCTCCCTGGGTTTGGTGATGTCCACAGCTGTGGTCCAGGAGAGACATCTCTGGCTGAACCTGGCTGATATGTGTGAGCCCGAGCGGACTCGTCTGCTGGATGCTCCCATATCCCAGGCCGGCCTTTTCGGCGGTGCGGTCGAGGATTTTGCCCAACAGTTCTCGACCGCCCAGAAGCAGACTGAGGCTATCAAGCACATTCTGCCCCGACGCTCTGCTGCTCAGCCGTCGGCACAGAATCCTCAGCCTGCTCGCCGCCGAGGGCGCCCTCCCGCGGCCGCCCCTCCCACACGGCCCCAGCAGCAACCTTCACCCGGGCCGCGTTGTGGAGGGAGCCGCAGGCAGGCGCCACAGCCCTCTCCAGCCCCGCCGCCCGCTAAACGCCAGGCCGAGCGGCGCTCCTGAGACGGGCTGCTCAGGGTTGGCTTCAATTCTGTCCCAGGAGCTGGTAGCAGGGCCACTCCTTCCCCCGGTGGAGGGCCGGGGGAGAATCTTTTGTTCTCCACTCCCCGCTGCTCGTCCAACGACGAGCAGTACCTTGATGTGGTTGAAGACAGAATTGAATTCCCCAATCCTGAGCCGACAGAGTCCGAGGGCCGCAGTGCGCGCCACCCTCGGGTCCCGCCACTGCCGCCCTCCTCTGTCCCAGAGGTGTGGGATGACAGCACGCGCCGCCCACGGGCCACGCTCCTCTCATCCCCCTCTGTCGCCAGACCCCTGCCAGAGCACGCCCCCGTGGGACGCGCGCCTTCCCCTGGCCTCCTCTGGCAGGACGCGGTTAATGACCGTGCCCCCGCACAGGGCCGCTATGCCACCCTCGCCGGTGCCGGTCATTCCGCCTCGCTGCCCCACCGACGGTACGTCTGTGGTTCGTATGACCCCGCTGGTGCACTTTCTGGAGGCCTGGCTAGACCTTCCCAGACTGTCCCGCTGGGTCGCGAGAACCATCAGGCTCGGCTACGCGATTCAGTTCGCGAGATCTCCTCCCCGCTTCAGGGGAGTCCGCTTCACTATGGTCGGTGGCAATGCCCCTGTCATGAGAGCGGAGGTCGCCACCCTGCTGGCGAAGGGTGCGATCGAGATTGTCCCTCCAGCCGAAATGAAGTCCGGCTTCTACAGCCCTTACTTCATTGTACCCAAGAAGTCCGGTGGGTTACGGCCAATCCTCGACCTGCGCGTCTTGAACCGCTCCCTTCACAGGCTGCCATTCAAGATGCTCACGGCCAAACACATCCTCCAGTGTGTGCGGCCGCAGGATTGGTTTGCAGCGATCGACCTGAAGGACGCCTACTTCCATGTCTCCATTTTACCTCGACACAGACCGTTTCTACGGTTTGCTTTCGAGGGGCAGGCATACCAGTACGCGGTTCTCCCTTTCGGGCTAGCCCTGTCCCCTCGCGTCTTTACGAAGGTCGTCGAGGCAGCCCTTGTTCCCCTCCGGGAACACGGGGTTCGCATCCTGAACTATCTCGACGACTGGCTGATCCTAGCTCACTCTCGAGACCAGGTTTGCGAACACAGGGACCTAGTGCTCCGGCACCTAGTCCGTCTGGGCCTTCGGGTCAACTGGGAGAAGAGCAAACTCTGCCCCGTGCAGAGGATCTCTTTTCTCGGTATGGAGATCGACTCGGTCGCCATGTGCACGCAGCTTACGAGCGAGCGCGCGCAGTCACTGCTGACTTGTCTTCGTCAGTTCGAGGGCAAGAGTGCGGTTCCACTGAAACTTTTTCAGAGGCTCCTGGGGCATATGGCATCCGCAGCCGCAGTAACGCCGCTGGGATTGCTTCATATGAGACCGCTTCAGCTTTGGCTTCGCGATCGAGTCCCGAGGTGGGCATGGCAACACGGCACGCTCCAAGTCCCAGTGACTCCAGCCTGCCGTCAGACCTTCACCCCGTGGGCGAACCTCAGTTTTCTACGGGCCGGAGTGCCCTTAGAACGAGTTTCCCGGCATGTTGTTGTATCAACAGATGCCTCCAACACGGGCTGGGGCGCCATGTGCAATGGTCATGCTGCCGCGGGCTCCTGGACAGGACCCCAGCGCCTTTGGCATGTCAATTGCCTCGAGTTGCTGGCTGTACGTCTCGCCCTGCACCGCTTCCATGCGCTGCTCAGGGGTCAGCACGTACTAGTCCGATCAGACAATACCGCAACAGTAGCGTACATCAACCATCAAGGTGGTCTACGCTCCCGCCGTATGTCGCAACTCGCTCGCCACCTCCTCATATGGAGTCAGAAGCATCTGAGGTCGCTTCGAGCCATTTATATCCCGGGACACCTGAACCAGGCGGCCGACGAGCTGTCTCGAGTTCGGCCTCTCGCTGGAGAATGGCGACTCCATCCCCGGACGGTTCAGCTGATTTGGGATCAGTTCGGCGACGCACAGGTAGACCTGTTTGCCTCCCACGACTCGTCCCATTGCGACCTGTTTTATTCCCTGACCGAGGGCACGCTCGGCACGGATGCACTGGCGCACAGCTGGCCGCGGGGCCTACGCAAGTATGCGTTTCCCCCAGTGAGCCTTCTTGCGCAAACCTTGCGCAAGATCAGGGAGGACGAGGAGCAGGTCATTTTGGTTGCCCCGTATTGGCCCAACCGGACCTGGTTCTCCGAACTAGTACTCCTCGCGACAGCACCTCCCTGGCCAATTCCTCTGAGGAAGGACCTCCTTTCTCAGGGACGGGGCACCTTATGGCACCCTCGTCCCGATCTTTGGAACCTCCACGTGTGGCTCCTGGACGGGACGAGGCAGGTTTGAGTACCCTACCACCTGCGGTGGTGGCTACCATCACTTCCGCTAGAGCATCGTCCACGAGACATGCCTATGCGTTGAAGTGGAACCTCTTCGTCAACTGGTGTTCTTCTAAACATCAAGAACCCACGAAATGCCCGATCAGTGTCGTGCTTTCCTTCCTGCAAGAAGGGTTGGAGCGAAGGCTGTCTCCCTCCACCCTGAAAGTGTATGTTGCCGCCATTGCCGCACACCACGAAGCAGTTGAAGGTAAGTCTCTGGGAAAGCACGACCTGATCGTCAGGTTCCTGAGGGGAGCGAGGAGACTAAATCCTCCTCGTCCTCCCCTCGTTCCCTCTTGGGACCTCTCAGTGGTTCTAACTGCCCTGCAGAGTGCTCCCTTTGAGCCTTTGCAATCAGTGGAGCTTAAGTTCCTGTCAATGAAGACAGCGCTCCTGGTTGCATTGGCCTCCATCAAGAGGGTAGGGGACCTGCAGGCATTTTCGGTTGACGAAGCGTGCCTGGAATTCGGGCCGGCTGACTCTCACGTGATCCTGAGACCCCGGCTTGGATATGTGCCCAAGGTTCCTACCACACCCTTTCGAGACCAGGTAGTGAACCTGCAAGCGCTGCCCTTGGAGGAGGCAGACCCAGCCTTGGCACTGCTCTGTCCAGTACGCGCCCTCCGTGCTTACGTAGACAGAACGCGGTGTTTCAGGACCTCAGACCAGCTCTTTGTCTGTCATGGTGGGAAGCTGAAGGGAAAGGCTCTCTCAAAGCAAAGGTTATCTCACTGGATAGTGGATACCATTGCTTTGGCATACCAGCAGCAAGGTCGTCCGTGCCCCCTTGGTGTGAAAGCCCACTCCACACGTAGTGTCGCTTCCTCTTGGGCTCTAGCGCATGGCGCCTCGCTAACAGACATTTGTAGAGCTGCAGGCTGGGCGACACCCAACACATTCGCGAGATTCTATAATCTCCGCGTAGAGCCAGTTTCTTCTCATGTACTCGCTTCAACCAGCCGGTGCTAGATTCTGCTCAGGTGTCTTCGCTTGCTCGCCATTCCTCTCCACGGACGGGATACGTGCGATTTTCTTCTCAGGTGAGTCTGATAAGCTCTGAGTTTCCTCCAGCACTGGTGACGTCAACGCCTGAGTTATGCCAATCTGCCATAACGCAGCTTTTGCGCTTGACTAGGTGCCTCCATGTGCATGGTCCCCCCTCTGGGCGACCCCCACATGTGTATTCCACTGTAAGTCTCCTTGTGAGCGTGTGTCTTTCCCTTGGCAAGCCACCTTGCCACCCCTGGGGTTTAAAATTCCACCTGCGGCTGGACACCCCAGTGATTCTCCATATGCATCCCTCTGGGTCATATGTGTATTCTAAGTGCCCCCCATCAATGGCTGGGCATGATTGCATATTTCTCTCTGGAGATATGCTTCCCAGTGTACCTTGGTATCCCTGTGTTAAGTAGGACTCCTTCGTTCGTGCTAGTCTCACAACAGGGAGCTCAGACTTACGCAGGGCACTGGAAGACAGCCGAGGTGGCGTGATTAGACTGGAACCCCAATCGTCGTCATCCGACGTAACTCGGAGTGACCACGAAAGGGAACGTCTCGGTTACGGATGTAACCCTCGTTCCCTGAGTGGGAACGGAGACGTTACGTCTTCCTGCCACTTCCGCTGTACCGCTGAAAAACGCCTGGGGCCAGTCTCGGCTCCTCAGCGAAGGCATGTCTGCATTGTGCAGCGTACTTCCTTATATACCCCCTGCGGCGGGCGGAGTTACGCTATGCAAATTCCGCAGACCCATGGCATTTCATTGCCATTGGCTCGTTTTATATACTCGAAGGTGATAGGCTTCTAAGCGAAACCCCAATCGTCGTCATCCGACGTAACGTCTCCGTTCCCACTCAGGGAACGAGGGTTACATCCGTAACCGAGACGTTATATATTTCCATTATATTCAACGAGTCAACGACCCCCTATTTGAAGCACAATATTGCTGATGGTGTCGTCATCACAAACCAGTGGAAGACCATTTTTACACTGACATTCAGCTCTTTACACACACCTTTATAGTATCCAGTGCTAACTCAATCACTGCACACTGTTTAGGGGACAGTGCCTTGGCCTCCTCACGAACCATGTGCTCCTACAAAAAGAACAAAATTTTATAACAACAAAATACAATGATCTTTTCATAATTAAAATAGTTATTCCAGGTTCATTTAAACCCGAGTAAATGCAATCCTGGGTTATTTTATGTCACAATTAAGAGACATTTTGAATAAACAAATAATTTGTTTATTAATAATGAATTTAGGTGTTATACTGCATATACAAAATTAATACAAAAAATAATAATGTTTTTTTATTTTATTTTACCAGTGACAATGAAGAGACAAATAACATGTTAATTAAAACATTTTCATTCAAACATATTTAATGATAAACTGATCAAAAAACACTATTTATTTATATAGTACTATTTATAAAACTATATTTATTTATTTATAAATAAATACATTTTAAAATATAAATTCTTTCAAATAATCGATTATAAATATTTACTTAATATTAATATTATATTTTACATAAATATGAATTTATAAATATTTATAAATGTTTCAAAATGTTACTTTTTGGCCACTACAAGTACGCATTTCAGAAAATTTCTGAAAATTAGCTTATACCTTTTTTATGTAGCAAACTAACATACCTTAAGTTTGGAGAGTTGACCGAGTTCCTTGGCTGCGTTGAATATGAGTTGAGTGCCCTGGAGGAAGAAGAGAAAAAAAGGAGGAAGCGAGAAAGAGAAAGAAAGAAGGTATAGAAGAGAAGAGGGGACATTAGTCAGGTCAGAGAGATCGACAAGGTTGTAGACAGAAATGCCACATCACAGAGGTCAGAAACAGTCTTAAACGTCAGACACGCACTCGCACAATCCCAGCGTGCCCCACCCCCAAACACGCTCGCACACAGCCACGCATCGACACACAACTGGTTTGTGCAACATTAAACGGTACACTAGCTACATACATAAGACAGAGACAAGAGTTGAAAGGTTTACAAAACCAATAGGTCCACAGCCCGGACAACAACACTCTGGTGATATATCTAGTATCTACGACTGGCCGATACCTTAATCTTTGGATATATCACTAAGTGAATGAGGCTTGTGCACCTTATTATACCATTATACAAATATGTACAATGTAGTCCTTCTAGGAAAATGAAATAGTTAGTATACAGAAATAGTCTGTATTTCTGAAATCAAAAACAGAAATAGTCGCTTAGACCAGTGTCTAAAGCGACTGTCATGCATTATTTAACCCGGAGTGTCCGAGCACCTGTGATGAACTATGTGAGGATTCGAAAGGGCACATAGTTAACTATAAATGGTGTCTATAGGGAAACCCACAACTGCATTGAAAACAAGGGGTAAAAAAACACTGCTTCCACCGGTTTGTTTCAACAGGGGGACCCAAGTCACACAAAGAAGACACTGAGAATGAAAGAGAGAGAGAGAGAGAGAGAGAGAGAGACAGGAAACATTGAGCTAAAGGGGATTCAGTTCTTACATCACTGTGACAAGCAAGCTTCACCCTGCCCTGTGAAGAGAGGATAGTGTAATTAACTTGAGAATTGGTCCTGGCGCTCTTTAATAGGCTGACAGTGTCCAATATCCAGTAACTGACTAACAGGCCAATCACATAACTTCAGGAAGAAACAAATTATGAGAAATGAGAAAAAAAAAAAGGAAAACATGCTGTTCAATACAGAAGACAGAAATTTAAATTGTCATTATTTGTGCACCCTCGTGTAATTTCAAACTCGTTTTTTTTTCCTTCTGTGAAACGCAAAAGGAGATGTTTTACAGAATGTTCATGCCACAATTTTCCATACAATGAAAGTGAATGGGGACTGGAGCTGCCAAGTCAAAAAAAAAGTCAAAAGTTTGAACAGTTTAGAAAAAAATTGCAAATAAATCAGTCAATAATTGTATTTATTTATTTAAACTAAGCACATTTTATAAAATTAATAAAATAAAATAGATTCTTTTTTTTAAATTCAGTTCCAAACCTCAAAATTAAAGTACTATAGTGAGTAAAAACAAATGTAATGATGTCAGATAATATAAACTAAATATTTTCCAAAATAATATTTTAAAATTAAATGTTCACATTATAAATTGTGTCTTTATTCACAAAAATATATAGCTGAGTTTTAAATTTTAGGATGGGGGTATACCTGGATGATCGTATTTTGGGGACCGTGATACCTGAAAACTCCTGACTTGATTGACGTTAAAGGGTTAGTTCACGCAAAAATGAAAATTCTGTCAGTAATTACTCACCCTCATGTTGTTCCAACCCCGTAAGACTTTCGTTCATCTTCGGAACACAAATTAAGATATTTTTGATTAAATCTGAGAGCTGTCTCACTCCTCCACAGGCTTATGGACACTATAACTTGCTGGCCCAGAAAATGTATTAAAGACATTGTTAATATAGTCCAAGTGACTACAGTGGCTCAATCTTAAGTTTATAAAGCGACGAGAATACTTTTTGTGCGCAAAAACAAACAAAAATAACGACTTTATTCCACTTTTCATTTCCTTCTCTCTGGGCCTCGAGTCTTTTCACGTAGTGTAATAGCGTAGCGCGTCTGTGTTGCACGTCATCAAAAATATCTTAATTTGTGTTCCGAAGATGAACAACCTTTTTTTCAGCACTCTTAATTTGTCTTACGGGGTTGGAACAACATGAGGGTGAGTAATTACTGACAGAATTTTCATTTTTGGGTGAACTAACCCTTTAAAACTGACGTGACAATTTTGACGTGCCATATATAAATATACGCAAATGTGAATGACGTTTGATTGCTATGGCAGACGAGAAGAATTTCTGTATCGACGTGAGGGTGAGTAAATTATGACATACTTTTCATTTTTGGGTGAACTGTCCCTTTAAAGCAAAGTAGTTAACACTCATTTATTTAATATTTAAATTAGATTTCTGTACAGTATTCTTTATAATCTAAAAGAACAACTAAACTGAGCAAAGGTAAACACTATGAAATCCTTTCAAAGCAATTCTGAAAAGAAAATGAGGAAAACATCTTCATATGAAAGCTAATGGATTGAAAAAGGCAGAGGAAAAAACAAACAAACAATATTTGCACTGTAAAATGACAATATATATATATATATTATTTTTTTTACAAACAACTGACAACTAGACTATATTGTTAAAATACATTTTATGGACTTATTTAAAAATTCTCAAGCCTGACAATAAGCCAGAACAGACATCAGTATGAGACCTCAGCATTCGATCAGGCCAATTTTGGTACAACAACACGAAAAAACCAAATACCAGGACAGATTGACAGAATAATGTCTTGCAGAGACTAAAAAGAGAGGCTCGGGAGGTGAAGATCAGACGCAAGCAACAACCCACAGAGGAGAGGTTTCAAACAGGTGACAGAGACGGGGAGGGTGGACCACCTGAAACCGGTTAACGTCACCCAGACCCACGGACACCGGACTGGGAGCAAAAGAGTGTCGCTTCCAGGAGAATGAGTAGAGGAAGGGGTTGGCAGTCATATGTGGGGCGGACATCAGATTGGAAGTTTCGTTGGGGTGGGAATCGGAAAAGGGCCTTGTCCAAGTCAATTAGGAAATGCACCATGCTGCAGCCACCTCGGGCAAACAGACCACTGAGGTGGCCAGGGAAAGGAGAGAAGATGGACAAAGAAGAGAAGAGAGAGACAGCGAGAGAAAGAGAGAAAGACGTGACAGGTGAATGAGGATGCATTGGACAAGAGGAAGGGAGGACATGGCAGCCACACAGAGCAGAAGGAGGTGGTGGGAAGGGGTCACCCAGCGTGGACGGACTGCGGGACATACAGACGCACAGACAAAAGTGCTCTGGTACTTACTATCATCTGTGGAGGTGGAGCGGGGGGAGAGCGAGAATGTAATAACCAGAGAGAAGGGTCAGTGAAGCTACAAAGAGCCCCACATCAAATCAAAAGAAGCATTAACATTCAGTCTACAGGACCGGCTTCGGGCCTGATACAATATTACGGTAAGTCCCAAGGTCTGTACTTGCCCGAGGGACTAAATCCGGCTTAGTCTGGAGGAATAATTGGGCTGAAAATGAAAAAATCTCACTCTCAGCATGTTCCAAACCGGTATGTTCTTCATCCATGAAACACAAAAGGAGAAATTTTGACGAATGTTCAAGCTGTTCTTTTCCATTCAATGAAAGCGGATGAGGACCAAGGTAAGCTACAAAATGGACATAAAATCCACATAAATAAATGCAAGCCCATACGACTTATGTGCTATATTTCAAGTCTTCTGAAGCAAATAGATAAGTTTGTGCGAGTTATTTACTGAAAACAGCCTAACTTGTCATTTGCAGTAGCTCTCAAACCTCATTAAAATTTCTGCAAATTCAAAGTTGGGCTTTACCAAAATTTTCTTTACACAAAACCATTGTATGACTTGGAATAAAGTGCTTAAGTCATATGGGCCACTTTTATAATGTACTTTTTGAAACAGGAAAGCACCTTCGTTGTAGAAAAAAGAACAGCGTGAACATACTTCAAAACATCTCCTTTTGTTTCCATAGACGAAAAAAAGTCATACCAGTTTGGAATGAGTAAATGTTGACAGAACTGACATTTTTGAGTGAATTATTACTTCAATTTTTGGCCTTTCACAATTAGCATAACAGCAATTGGCAACTGGTTAACTAGGCCAATAGGGAGATGTTTCCCGGTCAAATGTTCAATCTTTGAAAGAACTGATATGGGTCTCTTTTGTGTAAATAAACAAATACAAACAAAAATACAAAAAGAATAACAGTTATATCAAGACAAATTAAAAGCAGTAAGTTGTCTCTGTTCCTGTAGAAATGCTCTCAAATATTAACTAGGATTCAAAACTGTAGAAATAGAGTTAATAAAACTTTTTAGTCAAGATTAATAGACATGAAATGTACAACTGTATGACTACAGGACCAGAGAGCAGTCTCAAGAGGTGCTTGAATGATATGGTGCACTCCCAACGTTTTTAGAGTGGAAAGATGTGTCTTTCGTCCAAGGTGATTTGATTTGGGAAAGGGACATGTTTTGTTGGGCAAGAGGAGATACATTTCCAGTCCTTCTGAGTCTTCATGATCCATACCAGAAAATACAATGCTGTAAACAATCTTCATATTTATATAAAATGACTTCTACATGTAGTATGTCTCAGAAATCTGCTTTTAATGAAGTTCTAAACAGCTCATTACCGTTTGGTCAGTCAAAGGCGGCAGAACAATCGTCTTCTCCATTGTGTTCATGACCAGCTTCCAAAGCTCCTTCAGTACTCGCTTCAAGACTGTCTTCTCGCAGATCTTGGCAAACAGCGTGAGGCTAACAGGAAAAAAAAGGTAAGATTGGAAGTGGAAGTCCAAGAAGACGTCTAAATCTAAATTAGCATCTTACTTGCTGTCAAGGAAGTCCATGATGGGCTGGAGGACGTTGTCTGCGTCCTGTGCAACGCTGCTGCAAGCACTTGCTGGCACGTTCCCTGTCCCCTTCACCTGGCTAAGTATGTCACCCATCTGCTTGACATTTTCTTCGATGTTTGGTTGGAAACTAGTGGGAGAACAAGGTGGGGAACAGATGTTACTCCAAAAATAGAGCAAAAAAGCTATTTCTTCCTGATCCCTAGGTACCTCACCTGGTGGCAAAGATTCTTGCAAGGTCATCCAAAACATTGTTGAGCTTCACCTGGAGTTCTTTCAAAATGTCGCTAGCTTCAACATTCAACTGAAAGGGACATTAAAGGGTTAGTTCACCAAAAAAATCACCCTCAGGACATCCTAGGTGTATATGACTTTATTCCTTCAGCCAAACACAGTCATAGTTATATTACAAATATCCTGGCTCTTCCTAGCTTTATAATGGGAGTGAATGGTAACTGAGATTTATAAGCCCAAAAAAAGCACATCCATCCATCATAAAATTAAACCATACGACTCCAGGGGGTTAATAAAGCCCTTCTGAAGTGAAGCGATGTGTTTTTGTAAGAAAAATATCTGTTTTTATAACTTTATAAACTATAATAACTGGCTTCCGGTAACGGCCGTACACGAGTCTAGCTCCCGCGGAAGAGTGACCTCTGACCCGACGCATGACGTAGGACGTAGGAGTAGCGTAAGCTCAGGTGAGAGTAGACGCCTCTCGCGGTTCAAACAAATAGGGCTGGGCAACAAACTCAAGCTCCTCCAACATTTCTCTTTAAAACTTCTCGTTTTAGACTTTTAATTCTTGACCGGTGTTTTGTTTTGCTCAATCCTCTGCGCTTCCGCGTTCGTCAATACGTCATGCGTAGGGTCAGAGGTCACACTTCCGCTGGAACTAGACTCGGGTACTGCCATTACCGGAAGGCAGTGATTATAGTTTATAAAGTTTTTCTTACAAAAACGCATCGCTTCGCTTCAGAAGGCCTTTATTAACCCCCTGGAGTCGTATGGATTACTTTTATGATGGATGGATGTGCTTTTTTGGGCTTCAAAATCTCAGTTACTATCCATTCCCATAATAATGCTGGGAAGAGCCAGGATATTTTTTTAATATAACTCTGATTGTGTTTGGCTTAAAGAAGAAAGTCATATACACCTAGGATTGCTTGAGGGTGAGTAAATTATGGGATCATTTTTCATTTTTGGGTGCAATGGTCAAAACCACCAGAACTTGACCATGCTTTCAGAAGGTTGTAAGTCTCTGCGAATCCATGCTTTGCTAAATTAATGTCGGCAGATTTGTGGTTCACTTACATCTTTACCTCCCATGGCCTCAAACATCTTCTCAAGCTGTACCCTGAGCTGCTGGATGTTGTTGATGAGGATGCATGGCTGTGTGGAGCAAAAACGTGAATTAAAATGCCTGAAATCAACAAGACTAACTCAAACCACTACAAAAAGAGTACAGAGACTCTTTATTGTAAGCTGCATGGCATATTCTACCCATGTCAGATTTACAGACCTTGACAGCACCATCCTTTGCATTCTAGAATCAAAGAAAGAGAAAC
Organism: Rutilus rutilus; assembly: GCF_951802725.1. Taxonomy (NCBI): domain Eukaryota; kingdom Metazoa; phylum Chordata; class Actinopteri; order Cypriniformes; family Leuciscidae; genus Rutilus; species Rutilus rutilus. The sequence continues at coordinate 28,430,689 of NC_140222.1, read as the reverse complement.
ACAAACCGAATGGGTTAAATTCTGGATTGTGAATGAAACAACTATTTCAACAATATAAACCTGATTCCACAGGGCTTTTTAGACTATTACCACTTTCTCCTTGGTGCAGTGGTTGGGGTAATCCCTGGAGATAATGTCCGCATAGGAGAGCAGAACGTTGCTAATGGTCTGTGTGATAAAGAGATCACGTTAAAACAAATCTCATGACAATGCAGAACTATTTCAACAGATATTAATGTTGCTAAAGACTGGGGTCATTTGATTTTGCCAAGTAAGACATGTTCCTGGACCAACATATTGTGTTGATCCTGGAACAACATTCCTGTCTTTAAACATAGTCCTAATCCTATCCCTATCCCTACCCCTAAACCTAACCCTACCCATAAGTTATCCCTAAAATCAGAGGGAAATGATGGGTGAATTACAACAATGTAGAAGCACCTTATCCTGGTTGCAAGCCTAAACTTGACATAAACTGTAAACTTGACCCTCAAATCTGATTGGTTGATCGGAATGTTGTTCCAGGATCAACAAAGATGTTGACCCCGGACTACGTTGTACCTGGTGAAATCACGTTCACCAAAGACTGGAATACACTAGAGTACACGACTTTTGCACAGATTTTTTGCCCCAATTTGCAGTCTGGAGGAATTGACGCTAGTTGGCGAAAGTCAAAGCCTGTCTGCAGGTTTTGGTCAGTCGAGGTCCAAAGAAAATCACGTAGGGTATGATAGGCACAGAGTCTGAAGTTTTTAGCTTCAAACATGTTTGATATTTTGATCTGATTTTAGAACACATTGTTTTCATGTGTAATGCATCTCTGAGCAATAAGGCGCGTGTTCGTGTGTGAGTTTGTCAATTTCAGAATGACTTGAAAAGTCTGGTAGTATGTGATCCTCAGTTGTTAAGTATATGACGCCCAGGTTTTCTCTTTAACCCTTTACAAAGTCGGCAAGCGTATGATGCCTAGGCCCGGTTTCACAGACAAGGCTTAGATTAAGCCAGGATTAGGCCTTAGTTCAAAAACTAAGCTCCGATTTTAAAAGTTGTGTAGTGTATTCAAGCCTTTAGTTAACTTAAGTAACAATTTGCTTCATATGATCCATTCTTCTTAAACCAGGTACAAACTGTTTTTTTTTTTTTTTTTTTTTTTTTACGATAATGTTGCTGTTTGAGGTAATAAAAATGTATTTAGTTTAAGGGCAAAACTGGTTTTGGTTTGCAGTAGGTTACCAAAGTTTACTAAAATAAAAAGAGAAGTGTCTGCTTAGGACCTTTGCAAATCTCTTCATGTAGTGTCCAACAATCTGTGGGTCTGGGCACTCCAGCTTCTTAATGATCTCGAAGCTCTGGTTAAGCTGCGAGAAGACATCCACTACCGAACAGGAGAAGAGAGCGTGCTCTGAAGTTTGCTGATACTGTAGGAAAGAAAGAGTTGGATGAGCGGTCAAAAAAAGTTCTAGAATAGAAGACGCAAGAGACCGCACAAGCAATTTGCGACCAGACATCAGGTGTGAGCTCTTTCGTCTGGAAATAATTGGGTTGAGGTGAGACTGTGACAGGTTGCCAAAGGGGGCTCGGTGGAACTAATGAACTAAAGAGTGTGCTTATTGGTTCAGGAACAGGCTGAGGTGCTCCGAGGGCACTCATTCATCAAATTTTGACATGTCTGGCTGCAGGCTAGGGGTTCTTTTGTTACTGTTACTTATTACAGCTGGTAAGCTAAATAATAAGAAAAGTTTACAGTAAATTATAAAATAAATAAAATTCTCAGAAATTCTTACTTTTTTCCATTACCAAATCAATTAATCGCATCCAACATAAAAGTTTGTATATATATATATATGTGTGTGTGTGTGTGTGTGTGTGTATATATAAATGTGTTAGATGCGATTAATTGTGATTAATCAAATTGACAGCACTTTATATATATATATTATATATACGTATATATATACTGTATGTATATATATATATAAAATATATTTAATGTATTCAATATATATATATATAATATTTACCTATATATTAAATATAAATTTATTTCTGTATTTGAGTTAAAAATGTTAAGTATAAGTACTTTATTTATACTAACAACAATGGTTAAATTATGATGATGATGATAATAATAATGTAAAATTTGGTATGTTAAAGATTTTAAAGACATTTGCAATAATATGTTATTGTGATATACTATATCTTAGTAGCGATATTTAAAATGAATATTAATGCAACATTAAATGTTTTACATATTTCTAAACTGTACAATAGTCAGACACCACATTGAAAATACGGGATATCAATTTTATTCAAAACAACAACAACAACAATAATGAAAAAAACGATTAAAGTTATTTTTATTTTTTCGTGTTAAGCATAGATATTTTCTTATTGATTTATAAACTATGATGTTTCTTGAACCTGCATCGAATGGCCTTGAAGCTAGGAAGCAAAAGGCAAGAGAAATAAATCTCACCCCATCTTTTTTGTCACGCTCTAGGGCTCCGTGCAAGAAGTCGCGAGACACCTCTTCATTCTCATCCAACCACTGGATGACAAATGGCTCAAACCACCTGCAGAGTAACATCACCACCTAAAGCTTTATTACCCATCATATCATGGTCACAGTGACATTTTTGAGCATGCCCGACTTAATTTTTGTGTGTGAGAAGCCACTCACCCAGGATATTCAGGCACTCGGCTCTTGAAGAAAGGCAGGTCTTTGCAGTATTCATTGTAAAGCCACTTTACTTTGAAGTGCAGGTTCATGTAATCGGCACTCTTGCACAGGCGGTTCTTTTCATGCTCTGAAAACCGTGAGGTGAAGACAAAAGCTCTTCATGAAACAGAAGATTTAGCGGCACATAATACATCTATGCAGAGTGGAGGACCCCTGCTGAATCAGCAGATGAGAAGAACTCCACCACATGTCAACTTTTCACCAAGTGTGAAATTTAATTGGCTATCAGTGAGAAACCCCGCAATGCTTGAGTTTCTAACTAAAAAAACTTTTTTATTGCATCTCATCTGTTAGTCAAGTTATGATCATTCAAGACCTAAGCTGAAACTTTTTTATTAAATATGTGGAGTCTCGAAAGAGATATATAGCTCTACAAAATGAATGATCAATCCATACAAAAACAAGATATAATCCAGAAAAAGTGGATTTAAAAGAAAGGGTTTAAAAGACACTTAATATTTAGTAATATTATCAATTTGACTGCACTGACACTATCAGATGAGAACAAAACCTGAACTGAATTGAGCTGGATAACAACACCAATGTCTTCTGTATAGCTGCTTTATGGCTGAATCGAATTAGTTTCAGTAATTGAACTACACTGAATCAACATTGAACTGACTCAAAGTAAATTAGAATTAGAAGTTAGAAGTTTGCATCATTGATTATTATTTTCCTGTTTATGACTGTAAAGCTGCATTGAAACAATCTGTATTGTATAAAAGAGCCATATAAATAAATTAAAGACTCTTTGACTCACCTTCCATTGCGTACTTCATATCCTGGGCAAACAGGTTCCACATAACCTCTGCACTGATCTTTCCGACATTGAGCTCCTGGGGAAACCTGTGTGGACCGAGCAAGCGATATTAAAATCCTAAACAGGATTATGAAGGTACATTGGAAGATTTTGTGAAATAACATGGTGCCGGACTCACTGGTTAAGGCAGGGGGTGTAGGAGTTCTTGTCCTCTTCAATAATTGAGACAATGAGAGTGATTAGCTTGGACCAGAAGTCCAGATTCTTGATACTTGGACCTTGTTCCTCTGGAGGAACCTCTCCTTTTTTGCTCTGCACAGAAATAATTCATTTTGAAATCTAATGGGAGCTCGAAGCACATTATGTCTTTTCATTTTCTGCCAAACTCTGGAAGAAATTACCCTACTAAGCGCACAACATGAATGGCTTATTTCAGCCAGCAAGCAAACAAGCAAAAATATGCCAACTACTCCAGGGGAACAAGATATGAAACAATCCTGCAAAGCTTTGCAGCAAAATATAGTAAGTAGCCCAGGGTTAGATGTTTAATTTAACAGGAAGAGTGTTTGATATTTATGAAGGGAGTCTGTAACAGCTTCAAAGCAGCATAAACAAAAGCTGCAAGATGAATTGCACTGATAAAATGACTTGGATTCTCCCGGGGCAAAAAGCTTTGTGGCTTATCAAGGTTGTTGGGCCAGGGAGTGTCGACTCACCGGGTCTGTTTGGTATTCTCGACTATACAGTTCATGGCAGTTGTTGAAAATGTATTCATAGGTAGAGTTGAGGCAAGCCTTCACACAGTCCTTCACTACCTGGCTGGCACGAGGAGGACTCTGAAGCTCTTGGACCTAGAGAAGAAGGGTTCATGGTCCATTCAGATGGATAATTCAGCTACTGTATGAACAAAACTTTTAATATTCAAGGCAAACTTTAAAATCATCCAAAAAGAAAATTGTATGAAAATCTTAAAAGAACTCGCAAATGGAAAAGAAAACTTACAAAATTGTACTTGAAAATTGTCCAGAAAAAAGAGAAACATACAAGTACTGTCAAATCGATTAATCGTGATTAATCGATTTGATTAATCGCGATTAATCGATTTGACAGCACTAAACCATACAGAAAAGAAAATCATCTAAAAATGTTATTAAAAAAAAAATCTTAAAATGAAAAGAAAAGAAAAAGAAAAACACATACGGCAAAGACAAACTAAATTGTATGAAAATCATAAAAGAACACTTTACGGAACATGAACATTGTACGAAAATTGTACAAGACAAGAAATTTTTCCAAATACCGTAAAAAAACAGAAACATACAGAAAATAAAATCATACAAATTTTTTTAACAAAAATAAAATCATATGAAAACCATATAAAAGAAAAAACACTGCAAAGTAAAATAAAATGTTATGAAAGTCATTAAAAAAACACCTTACAAAAAGAAGATTTTCAAGAATTGTATTGTATAGTGTAACAGAGTGTTTCCTGTACATATGACAGTGAACTCTCTTGAATCTTGAATCAAAAAAATGATATGAAAAAATCATACGGAAATACGAAGGTAACATTAAAATGATTTGAAAAAAGAAAATCATACACAAATATTCTGCAAAAATAGACAAAAGACATTTTTTTACAAATATTTTAGGATGATATGTTGACACAAAGCACCAAATAGAGCTTCAATATATGACAATATATTTACACTGTCAACAGCGTCACGGATTCACAACTAACCTTCATCCTGAAAAATGTGATACTGGTCAGTAGGTCCACAGTAGACTTGAGGTCCTGTAGCCTCTCAGGACTGCTGGCTGGGAAATTATTCTAAGAGACACATGAAGGGGTGTCATCAATACTATACTTTATACATTTTAAATACTACTTTATGCTTTTAATACTACTTTATGTAGTCGCTTCAGACTAATCATTCTCATTTGTCCGACTGGACAATCTCACTTGCTGGAAACGTCATACAAAGTTATCCTTCATACAAAAGCAAGGAAACATACAAAACCCCCAAAAGTCACACTACCCTGTACATAGAGAGGTCAATCCTCAGAGAGTTGTGGAGCTGGTCCAGAAGCTTGACAAATCGCTCTTTCTACAGAAAACACACAAGAAACCATCTCAAATCATTGGCGCAAACACTTTAATGCTGAAATTTTCGCTATGTGGTGACATGGTTGGCTCAAGCACTCACCCCAAAGTTGGAGGCAGCGAAACGGTCCGAGGCAGATACATTGTTGGTGGCCTGGGTTGTGTGGGCGTAGTAAGCATTGATGTTGGCCAGTAGGGTGCTCATGACCGCAGGCACTCCAGGACACATGTACTTTGATGACAAGCAGGCAAAGTGTCTAGAAACAAGAAGGTACAAAAAGTACCTAAGTACCTAATCAAACAAGCAAAACATCAATGCCGAAATTGCGGGGACAACCATACGTCATGGCTTGATAAATGGACTCCACTCCGTAACGCATGGCAAACTCATCGACGATTTCTTGGGGCGTCTCTTCGAAGTAAACCTTCCATGCATCATCACCCTTGGCATCTGGTATCTTCACCACCCCGTTGTTCTGGATGTCCGTTAAATAGTGGAAAAGGTTCTATGGAAAGATGGAAAGAGGGTGTTCATGCTAAGGACTAATTTGATCAACTCTAGCAGGGACTATGTAGCTTGTTAATGAATGGCCGTAGGTGGAAAATGAGATAGACATGATCATGGTAGAATCAGACTGACCTCATGCAAGCAAGTGTACTGGACGTGGTACGGAGCTACGGTTTCCTCTCCTTTGATCTCCACACTGATGTGCATACGAATGGCTCCCGACACAGCAGACTTGTCTGTACGCTTGTCTGAAAGGGAGCACAATGAAGTTGGTAAACTTTAAAATCACGCAAAAGAAATAAAATCACAAGGAAAACATACAAAAAAAGTAAATCGTTCAAATATCGTATGAAAAAAGAAAACGTCAAAAATCGTTAAAAAACTAAAATCGTACGAAAATCATAAAAAAAATTCGAAATCATACGGAAAAATAATATTTTTAAGCCAAATGAGCTAGAGCCACATTTAAAGTAGTATGTGTAACATCATCATCAATCTTCATTTACTCGCCCTCAAGTCGTTCCAAACCTGTATGAATGTTTCTTCTGCTGAACACAAACAAAGATATTATGAAGAATGTTTGTAACCAAACAGTTGAAGGGCCCCATTGACTTACATAGTATGGAAAAAAGGTTACACTTTATTTTAAGGTGTCCTTGTTACAGTGTAATTATACAATTAAGTATTAAAGGAGAACTCCGGTCAATTTTAACATTGAGCTCATTTTTTTTCAGCCAGCGCACATACCTGTATTTACTTCCTGTTTTCGGTCGAAGTCCACAGTTGTCGATTGATGAGTTCACACGCGTGTTTATAGGTAACTAAGCAACAGTATGAGTTTGACAATCGACTACTGTGGACTTCGACCGAAAACAGGAAGTAAATACAGGTATGTGCGCTGGCTCAATTAACATCACTTTTACTCATATCTTTCACATCTACTACAGTCAGATTCACCGTGTTCACTCGGGAAGGAAGCACTCACATGGCTGGGCACTTGTAATGACACATCAAGGATGTTAAGAGCCTAAAAGCAGGTTTAAAACTTGCCCCATTTAAGTCAACAGGGTGCAAATTTTAAAAAGAGGATAACACGGTGTAGGCAACACAGATTTTTGTCGTTGTTCTCTGTACTGACACCACTCCAAATTTACAAAAAAATGAGCTCAATGTTAAAATTGACCGGAGTTCTCCTTTAAGTAATAGTAATTAACTACATGTACTTACTTTATAATTAGGGTAAGGGTTAAGGTTTGGTTTAGGGTCAGTTGCATGTAACTATGCATAATTGACTGTTATTACTATATTACATGTAAAATGTGTAACAGGGACACTGTAAAATCTGTAAAAAGTGTTACCGAAAAAAAGTAAATGGGGCCCATCAACTGTTAGCTTCTTTTGTGTTCAACAGAAGAAAGAAATTCACACAGGTATGAAACAACTTGAGGGTGAGTAAACGGTGACAGAATTTTCATTTTTGGGTGAACTAACCCTTTAAGTCTCTATCAATAACAGTGTTACGAAGGGGCAATTTTATGACATTGCTATGTTAGTTACGAAAGTAAAAAGTAATGAACTGCCCATGTAATATATATAACATGGGTCCCGTTTCTAAAGGTCAGACGGGAGTCAAAGATGAAACTGTTTGATCTTTAAAGCTACACTGTAGGATTTTCTCCCATCTAGCGGTGAAATTGTTTATGACTACCAACTGAATATTACTTTCTAGCCCCTCCCATTCCGAGAGCGTTTTAACTCCTACGGTGGCCGTATTATTTCAAATCTGCCGGCAGTCGCGAGTAATCTCCCCCTCGCATTCGTCACGGTGCCACTGAGTGTAAAAACGCGAAACGCAAAGCTTGAATTTCCAGGTATGTCCCTCTTTGGCTAATGTATTTTCAAGATGGAGGCGCAACATGGCTGCCGCCATTCGAGTGACCCACTCGTATGTATCCTAAATGGCAGATTCTACGCTTACGAGAATACTTGATTAGTTGGTAGAAGTAATTACACATTAATGAGCACATATCATTTTGAAAGAACAAAGTGTTTATTGCTAAGAATCAACTTAAAAAATTACACAGTGTAGCTTTAAGCATTGTGTTACAGCTTGACCTGAGTGCAATATAAATAGAACACAAATACAACATTACATTTATCTTATCAATGTATTTTGATATTTTTTAGGAAAAATATTGCTTTTTGTTACTCACCCAGGTTGTACCAGACGTCCATTTCACCGCTCAGAGTTCGTACCTCGATGATGGTCTGACCGAGGAAGTCGTCAGACTCACGTTTGAACTTCTGCTTTACTCTGGACTTAATATCGTCGTCCTCGTCCCACACGCGCACTTTGATCCGATCGGAAGAGTTGTGACACTCACTGTTGAGATGGTTTTGGATCACCATGAGCAAAATGTATTTGATATAGCCTGTATTAACCGAGATACAAAAATAATTCACTTACAAATTGAAGCTCTCATCCCATACAGGGTTGAGGTTACCGTAGATAGTCTTGGTTCGTTTTTTGGTCTTGCCAACTTGCACCGTAACATAAGGGTCGCTGGAGCCGGTCTTGTCCTTTGCCTGCAGACCCTGGGCGCATAACACTGAGCGGAGAAACAGGGTTAATACAAAGATAACCAATATGACATATAACAAACTTGTGCTGGTTGAAGTGGGTCATTACCGGTGATGCTGATCTTGGCCGACCACTTGGACGTTCCGTCCAGGACACTTTGCTTGACCTGCTTCATATTCGCCACATGCGTGGCCTTGATGACTGCAAACACTTCCTGAATCAGCTCGAATATCTCAGGCTTGTTCCGTTCACGGATCTTCATGCGGTCTTTCAACACCATGATGATGTTCTGCGTGCGATCCTCAGCTCCATGCTTTGAGCTTTTCTCCGCCGCCCCTGCAGATATATTTTATATTTACACTGCCAGTCAATACATTTGGAATAATTATGATTTTTGAAAGAGGTCCCGTTTGCTAACCAAGGCTACGCTTACTTGATCAAAAATACAGAAATAAACAATATTGAGAAATATTATTACAATTTATAGTTTTCTGTTTGAATCTATTTTAATTCTTGTGATGACAAAGCTGAATTTTATCATCATTACTCCAGTCTTCGGTGTCACATGATCCTTCAGAAATCATTTTATTATACTTATTTGCTGCTCAAGAGATATTTATTATTATTATTGTGGCGAGCAGGACTAGTGGCGTCATTGCTGATGAGCGATACCTGCGCGACGCACCGGTCTCGTATCTCTCACGGAGGAGTGGAAGCACAAAAGGAGGAGCAGTGAAGGACGAGAGAGACCAGGCCTGGACTATTTTATGTTTTGTTTTATTATGTGCGACAGCAGTCGTCTGTGAGGGGCTGCGGTCTTTACTTTCATTTTTGAATTGATTTATTTTATTATTAAAGTTATTTAAATGTTCGCCGGTTCCCACCTGCTTCTTTCCATAACATCGAAGATTGCTACAATTATCAATGGTCAAAACAGTTGTGCTGAAACCGTGATACAATACCTTTCAAAGTCTGGAGTAAGTAAAAAACAAAAAAGTAAAAAATAAACACTTTTATTCAGTAAAAACACAAAAGATTTCTATTTCAAATAAATGCTGTACATTCATCAGAGAATATTTCCCAAAAAACTAAATGAGCATATCAGCATCAATGTTAAAATATAAAGCTTTCAACATTGATAAGAACCATTATTAATAATTGAGCAATAATAATTGATATTAACAAAACCAAATATTACAAATATTATATTACAAATATAAGTGACACTTTAACAATAGCCTGGTTTCCATTACAGATTTTCACAAAACTTTTGCGATATTTTCTAAATGTTTCTAAAATTTTTGAAAAAACTATTGCGAAATGACGGTGTTTTCATTAACCGATGTTATGCGACTAAAACATATTTTTTTGCCTCTCGCGAAAAGTCATTCCAAAAATCAATGGTTAAAGAATGATCATGTGAAGAATGACGCCAGGTGGGCTGTAAATGAGAAAAACTGTTTCCATCCATTTCCATTCCATTTTTCGAATTGCCTGAAAAACCACCTCATGCGAGCGTAAAAACGGTTTTGCGAAATTGATGTGTTTCCATTAAGCGTATTTGACGCTTTTACAAGGGTAATGGAAGAGCGCAGCTACTGAAGACTGGAGTAATGGTGCTGAAAATTCAGCTTTGCATCACAGGAATAAATTACATAAAAAAAAAAAATTTATATAGAAAACAGTTATTTTAAAATGTAATCATATTTTACAAAAAAATGTTGCAGGTGAGCATATATTTTTTTTTAAACTGTAATTATTCCAAACTTTTGATGGCGTATTAAGGGTGTATTTTAAGTATATTAACATTTAGATAAATACAATATTTGAGAGTAATGAAAGAAACTCAATAAGTAATCTTACTCTGCAGACAGTCGGCATTGAGTAAATCTTGACACTTCTCGTGGCACTTGACCCCACACTCGGTGCAGCGCATGCCCTGTCGAGCGATGCCCCACAGAAGCCCCTCGCACTCGTAGCAGTAGGTGGGTGTGGTGGCCGTCCACACCTCAAAGTTATGTGGTGTGGTACAAGAAATGGGGTAGATCAAAGCCTGCAGGGTCTTCTTATAGACGTGACTCTTCTGCAAGATCATTGGACAAATCAACAGGTAAATGGAAAATGAACTGCAAAATGTGAATATCCAGGAATAAAACTGGTTGACATACCAATTCTTCATTGTTAAGTGTGCTGGAGGCCATAGCAGAAGTGATGCCTGCTTTTCGAGAGTTCTGGACAAGGGACTACAAGAGAAAACAAACATGTAGGCCTCAAAATAAAATCAGGAGCAAATGTGTGTATTTGATTTTGAGTGAATATTTTTGATTGAAATTCTTTCTAAAGTATGCAGTCATAAATACTATAAAAGTATTTCACCCAGGAGTGCTGAAAAGGGTAGTACTCACCATTGCCTGAAGGAGGTGAGGCATTGGAAAAGAAATAAAAAAAAATATATATATTTTAGAAGTTTGATTCGATCTCATTTGATTACATGGATCACAAACTGCACAACCACGGTTGATTAAGATAAAAAAGATGACAATAAGTGCTAAATTCAAGCTATACTTTTTATAAAACTACTGACTCAAACACAACAATAAAGTATTTTTGTAAAGAAGTCTCGAAAAGTGCTTGTACAACAATTATGCATGAGGAACAGCAGAGAGAAACAAGAAAGAGAGGTGGGTACTTTGTCTTCTAGATGAATTGTTTTTGACACGCATTTAATTCTTATCAAGTCAGCACTTTGGCTTCTGACTTTTAGAGTCGGTGACGGTGACGGTAAGCTGTATTAAAACCGACAAACTGCGGAGCTGTTTCGTGCAGCATGGTAATTTCTCCCTCATCTTCCAGTTTGCGGCGTCAAAGAGAGCCTGGTGCCGTCGATGTTCTGACAGCCCTCCAGTGAAGGCTGCCAGGAGTGTTCTTGGCTGAATAAGTACGGCCAGACCTACACGACAGCTGTCAGCTACCGAACGTTTAACGTTGTTTAATCAATACATAACTAACTCTCCTGTCAGTCTAATGAGAAGTTTTGCAGAAAGTGAAAGTCAAAAGTGTAGTTAATTAACATGCGCTAATACAACATAACTCTTGAGCATTTTGTTCAAACTTAGTTTCTTAATAATTTTGTTGGCTGTAACCAGATTGAATTATTAAGCCGAGTCTTTTGGTGAAAAAGTTTTGTTTTCTATCTCTTTGGAATAACATGCACTGAAGAAATTAGACCAGAAGCATGATGTATTAATAAAGTAATGTTCAATTCAGATTTTATGTTGCCTCTATCCAAGCAAGAACCAATGATGTTTAATGTTATTGCCACCCAACCTTTTTTCAAGTATAAGTGGAAAAGTTCAACAAGCTCTTGAAGTAGGTTACAGGCATGAAACAAGGTTAGCAGGGAATGAAGTCAGCTTAGGAAGAAATACAGAGAACAAAATTAATGGGACTGTAAAGGAGACATTGAGGCAGTCGTGAGGCTGACTGGACCGGTGGAGATTCATCAGGCTACAGGGTGAATGGTGCTGAGTAATGCTCCAATAATGTCTAACCCTGTAGTCGTGATTCAAACAGATGTGCCATAGAGACTTCTGTGAACTACAGACCCTTGACAGACTGCTGCCCAAAATAACCATGCTGACATACATAGATGGAGCTTTTGAAGAGTTAGGAAGGTGATGTTGGGTCCAGCAATGCTTTGGTTGAAACTTTGACGTACTAAAGCGGGGGGTTGTGACTCACCAGGTCTCGGACGAGAGGCATGGCCTTCCTCTTGCGTAGGTCAGGCATGCTGTCTATGCTGTAGAGAGCACCTCCAGGCCTGCGGATCAAACGGGTAAATGTATTTTATTAATATATATGTATATTATTAAAATGAATGACTATTTGAAAAATAGGGGTCTTTAAAAAATAGTGATAATCTTTTAAAAATGTGTATTTTCCATAGAGATTCCTAATGCTTCAGGTACTTTCCAATATTTAAATGTTTATATACATTATATATCATCTAAAGCATGATGTTTGAATAGCTCAGACGTTTAGCTGCTCTGAAAAAGAGCTGCAGTCCTCTGGTGACACTCACCCTGCTTGCAAAAAGAGTGATGCAAGTCCTGGAGTCTCACCTCGAGCCTGCGGACAACAGAGAGTGACAGGGGGATCAGTGACAGAGCTCCATATATCTCCTATTAATTCATCCAGTAAACCATATAAATTTTCTTTTCAATATCCATGCAGACCTCACAATGTAATTTCAAAGATATAATTTGTATTACAGAAAAAAGACCATTGTCTGTTTTGATTGGACCCAGAAAGAGCCTGCAGTCAGCCGATCTCATTGACGTCAGCTGCAGGCCTCTCTCATGATTAGACCGGATTTGCCGGACATCTTTATCTCAATCATCATTATTCTATCATAACTCCATGTGTATCTCAGTGAAAGTGCGCCATAGCCATCGGTCAGAAAATGCGTTTACTTCGGACCCGCACATTGCCACACCCACCTTTCAGACTGCTTGTCCAACTTCGGCAAAGCAGGGAAGAGTATGACAATCGCTATTGCAATGACAAAAAACTGAAAGAAAAAACACACAAAAACAAAAACAAATGGGGTGGAACACAAAAAGGGGCAAGGTACAACATCTCAAAACGAAAACAGGTTTTATAAACATACGTAACAGTAAAATGTAAAACTGAAAAGTAAGTGACAAAAAAGTAACATGAAATGGAGAAGACAGCAAGAAAAAGGACAACAACAAAGGGCAGAACTAACTAAAGACTAGCGACCCAATGTTGGCCAACAGAACCAACTGAATAGGCATAAGCTGGCAAACTTTGATTTAAAAGGTTACTGAATTTCTATGTACTTGGAAGAAGCTGATCAAACAAATCAGTTTCAGGCTTTACAACTTCAGACTTCACATACCTCCTGCAGCTGAAGGCGAACCCTACTGAAGAGTCGTAGCCAGTTGGCTTTGGCCCTTACTGCAGGGTCCACAGGTGGCTCCAGCTTTGGTGTGCTGGGAAAAGATGGTGAAATTATTAGATTTAACTTGTATCCAGCAAAATGTCATGAAAGGCTACAGCTTATGCAAGCTTTCAAGGAATCAGCACATGGAGCTTACCTCTCAGGAGAAGCCTCCTTCTCTTGTTCTGGTTCAGGTGGGATCTCAGCGGCAGAGGTGGGCAAGGGCTCCTCTGTATGAGCTGCCAGCTTGCCTACAGGCATTGGGACCTTCTCTGGCTCCAACTCTGAGACCCGTGGTGGGGGTGAGGTACGAGGTACCTTGGCAAAGACATCAAGTGGCTGTTGTAGGGGTGGTGACTCTAGCTTAGGCTCCATGGTCTGAAACGGTGGTTGGGATTGCGGGGGCTGTTGCTGGTGTATGGAAGCCTGTTTCTCCAGGGGTGGACGGCTGGTCGCCTCATGAGCCAACGTTGGGGCAGTGCTGGTTGGGGTAGGGGTGTAGGGTGGCTCCTGCTCTTCACTGAGAGTACCATCCAATGGATAAAGGTCTTCATCCACTTCATACACCATTCCTTCCTCTTCCTCCTCATAGGGGTACTCCCCTTCATCCTGCTGGTAGATCTCGCCATCCTCTTCATCGTAGATTGCACCTTCTTCACCGCCATCTTTGACGTACTCCCCATCATCACTGTAGACGCCCTGCGGCTCATCCGGGTCCCAGACGGGTGAGTCTTTACCATAGCTAACGGAGGAATGGCAGGAATGGTAGGAGTCGTTCTCATCATAGAACTCTACGGAACCACGGAAGCTCTCACCATCCTCTGGGCCGAACTCTTCACTGAGTTGGGAGCTGCCGCGGCTCAGCTCACCCGAGGACGCATAGCGACTACTGCCGGTGGGGCTGCGGGAGTAAAGAACTGTCAGTTATATTAAGTCATGGAAGAAAGAAGGTGGGCGACTGCTTATATACAGATTTGAGGGCAGTAAAAAGAGAGTTTGAGGCAGGAACAACCAACAACAGAGGAAAAGGACACTTGTCAGCTAATAGAAGTCTCTCCCTGCTGAAAACAACAGCTTAAACCTGCCAAAGATGGTTTTCTGCTCTTACTTGGTCTTCCAGAAGTAAGGTCGGTAGACCAGTTCAAACCAGCTAAGACAAGCAAACAAATTAAGGTTGGTTTAAGGTGTTTTCTTCAGCAGGAAAATAATTTCTGCTGGATGGATGTATGAGTGCAGGTAAGGTGGTGAGAGAAAACAAGACGGAGTCCTGAGTCTCATTTGAGGGAGTCGAAGGAAAAAGCTCACATAAATATATGGACTCAGAATGGAGCTATTTCACAATCTCAGACCAAACACAAAAAAAGTTGAGGTAGGCAGTGGGAAGAGTTGTCAGTGGACAAATTCGTCCAGGTGGACATAAGAAAGAACAACACATATAAAAAAGAGACACTGAGCTCACAAAAAAAGGGGGTGCAGCATTTTCCTGTTAAGAAAGGCTTTTTATTCTCACTGATGAATAGGCCAATTATGTATAGAGAATGAGAGAATGGAATGAGTAAGAAAAGACGCACTGCCACACACACACACATTATCGATTATGGGACGTAAGGTTTAGAAATGCATGAAGAATCAGAAGCGAAAGAGATGAGGTGTGTAATAGGCTGTGAGCCAAAAAGCATCTGGGCTTCAGACTGGAGGAAATACAAGAGCCATGGGACACACACACAATTACACACACAAGGCTTCTGTCAAGCTTTTCTGCCAATTAGTCATATATCCTTGTCACCTTTTCTAACTCCCTAGCACACAAACCCATAAATTCCCAAGACACAGCTTCATTTCACACAACATCTTTCACACAACACATTTTGCCTTTCAGTAAGGTTTGGTTCATGAGAAACGGAGAGGGTAAATCAGTGATGTACATTCCATGGACTCTGTCAAAATCAGCGACATGGTCCCGCCTGCTGCCCACACACAGCATAGTGTGTCTAAAGGATATGTAATTAGCGCACACTAGACTTTCGGAATTACAGCGCTATTCTCTAACTCTGTCAAGTATTAAGCAGCCAAATAACAGACTTCACAAAATTGCACCAAATTCCGATTACACGGTACAAAAGACACAAGAAAAAGCTTGTGAAGTGTATGGGTTGGTTACCTAATAACACGTGACAGGCCATTAACAGGTACACAGCAATCATGATAGAGGACAAAGAATACAAAGAGGTATAGATAAAATATATCAATAGATCATGTATGTAAAAGAAGGATTGTTGCGCATGCATGGCAAGCATAGCGAGGACCACAGGACCAGACAAGTCCAATTCCACGACATCATCACAGCGGGACGGAATCACAGGCTGGAGCAGGAAGAAGAGCAGGAGGAGGTGGAACAGGGTGGAGGTGTAGGAGCTACGGAGACCCACCTATCAGAGAGCGAGTGCCTACTGTCTAAGGAGTACTGGCGGCTGGTCCGCCTGCTCGAGCCAGAAGCCGAATCGAGATCGCTGCGGCCGTTGGTGGCGGAGTCTAAACTATCATAGCGTCTGGTGGGAGGGAAGGGGATGGGAGAGGCAGGAAGAGGAGGAGCATGAGAAATGTCTTTTTTATTCATTTTTCATCTCACCTCATCAGGCCACATTGGAAGGAAAATGACCCAACTTAAGGCAATGTTTAACCAAGCTGCTAAGAGACTCATATCAAAAGCATCACTTTGGGATTAGGATCTGTCTATTAATAAGACTTTATAAAGGATTCAAGAGGCTTTGAAAGAGGCCCTGTCCCAATAGGCGCACTTGATGTTGATTTACAGTCTCAAGGCCTTCTCTCCCACAGCTGGGTGGCCCATTTGTTGTTATAGTTTTCCGAAAGGCTGCTCTAAGTTTTCTGGGGCTATTGTGCATCCCTTTAGGTGAAGACTTCTTAGGGAACTATTACCCAACAGTCTGAATGGTAACTTGACTTGGAGAAGGACCCCGAGACCTTAAGGTGCCATTTGGGACAGGGCCAGAGTCTCAGAGCACAAAGTCTCCAGCATGCAATGCAAGAATGTTGGGAATAGCACTTTTGTAAGACAAAATGTTCAGGAAATAAAAGCTCGTTTTGAAGTGAACTGGGCAAAAAACGAGCAATTGAGGGGAAATGTTGCATTCATTCATATCAGTGGCACCAGTGTGGCTCCAAACCCATGAAGTGTATACAATGACGACTCATTCAATCCTTGTATACAGTCATCAATGCATAGGAATAAGAACAGAGGAAAGTTGTAAAGAAACAGTGAATGCTATTACCAACTAGCATTAGCAATAATACTGCACCCAAGAATTGGGAAAATGTACCTAATAGGTCTCTGGTTATCATAATCGTAGTCGTTAGTGTCGTTGTAACGGGAACCATGGTGCATGTTTCGGATGGGGTATTGGTGCATGGATGCGTTGGGCTGAGAAGTGGTGTAGAATGGAGGTGGGATGCTGTTGCTGGTTTCGCTGCGGTAATCACTGTCTCGATCATCCACAGCACTGTCTGGATCATCATCTGAGGAGCAAGTGCAGATTTTGAATGTAAATTGTGTGGATTAACCCTAAAATCTGATTGTTTAATAGGAATGTTCCAGGACCAAAATGATGTTGATCCACAAACCCATCATACTTGAGTAAACAAAGTCCACCAGCAAGCATCAATAAAAGTTTTATGCATGTTTTTTTTTTTTAAACAAAGCTTACTTACTTTGTTGGTCCCCCCATAGACTCCAGTTACCTATGAAAACAATAAGTCAAGACAAATATTAGAAGTAGGCCAAAAAATCGGTGATGAAAATATATCTTTGTGGAACACATGCCTCTGTTTGACCATGAACAAGCAGCTTATTATAAACTATACATTTGAGTTGTGAAATTACTAGGTGTGACATGGCAGTGCACAGTGCATGAGAGTGACCTTGCCTGTGCACGCTAAGTGCTAATGGTTAATAGCTCTGATGTGAAGTAATAAAAAATGGCCTGTTCACAAGCCAAAGCCACTCTAACAAGCCACTCCTCCTTATCCCACCCAGGCTTCCGATATCGCTGAATACGGTCCAGGAAATCTGCACCACGATGATAAGCCATCCATCAAGTGCTCAGAGATAAAGTAAACTCACATTGGACCTGCTGATGGGGTGATTGGTCTTCTAATGAGGTTCTGTACACATTAACCTACCAAGGGGCCATGTAATTTATAGTGTGAGTATGAGTTACGCTTGAAAGCTCACAGCACTGAGTTGATGGCATTGGAAGTGGTCTCTCGTGCTCCTCCTGGTATGTGTACTGCAAAATGAGCAAACAGAAATTATTGGCAAGCCAGTTTGAACAGATAAAAGTCTTTGTTTAATTAGGTCAGTAGTTCAAAAAATGCTGTTCAGGTCTCAGGCATTTCTCTGACAGACTCAAATTAATGCATGTTCTGCCCTTGGGCTCAGGGGAGGACAGTAAACACAACAAGACTGGAGTTGAATAAGAAGACTCACATCTTGGTCCCTCATGGCATTGAGCTGCTCCAATTTCTTGGCCCAGTATCGAGCTTCCTCCTCCGGTATATCTGGAAGTATGAAAACCATAAGTTAGCATCAAAACTTAGCACAAGCAGTGACCAAATACAATATTGGAGAAAGTAATAAACAGCAAGGATACCTAATGGGAGTTCGAATCGTGTATCCAAAAGCACTCGATGAAAGGTGGGATCTTTGGTGCCGCAGATCTCATTTTCAGCCATAATGACCTGGGAGTCTAAAGTCAACCATTGTCCTGGACCTTCCTACAACACAATAGAAAAAGAAACAGTGGTATATCTGCTATCAGAGACAAAGCTGTCTGTACATTTGGTTGGATCAACTAGAGAGATACATAACTCTACCTGCTTGGGGTAATTTAGCTAAAGTTGCAAGTTTAAGCCTTGCAACTTTATCACCGCTATCACCTTAAACAAGCCACTTAATCCCAGATTGCTCCAGGGACACTGTCCTTGAAAGTGAACATTTTATGCCAACATTGTAGAAACAAATTCCACTGGTGCCGGTTCATCTAATACATTTTAACTGGTAAGAAATTTTAACAAATATTAGCACAGAGTCATACAGGGAATGGTTTCTGCAACATGATTGCAATGAGAGCCAATGCCAGGCATCAGCTACAGATCTCTACATATAGCTCTACAGAGAGTGAGAAAAGATGCAAGCTGTTGGGGGCCAGGCCGGCCATCTGGGCTGTACCTCATTCGACTGTCGAATGCTGTGCAAAGGGATCCACAATGTGCCAACCATGGTGTCCCAGATCAGTCCTTTGTTCCATACCTCCACTGTCAGGCCCAGATCCAGCCTGTTAATCTCACTAGAAGATGGAGTGATGGGTAAATTTGAGAAAAAAGAGAGATGGACAGAGAAATGAATATATATTTTCCTCTGTTAGGAAGGTTCCATATATCTTCAGTTAATAACAAACTCGCATATAAAATAAAGAGCCCTAAGGCAAAATTTGCTTAGTTACATTATATGAAATTCACAAAAAGCACATTTTTGAAATACTGTGGAGAAACTGCATGACTCAGTAATTTCATTTAGATTAGACATGCTGAAAAAACAGACCCCAGAGAATAGAAGAGGACAAAAAAAGATACATTTTAACAGAGGCACAATATTAATGGAAAAAGAAACAGAAAATAGCAAGAAAAACCCAACAGGGTGCAGACAATAACGCCATCTGTGCCTTGGGCCTCTCCAGCCGCACTCCACAAGACTACTACACTCTCTAAAGCAGCATCAAATCCTAATAATAGCCTCAAATTTTCCTTTAAAACCAATCCCTCTCAAAGACCATGGGGGCTAATCTTGGAGACAGTGGAGGCACCGCGTTAGACATTGCATAGCGAGATAAAGAGTAACTGAAGCAGATCTGGCTTATAGATGACTCAAGATGAGGTTGGCAAAAAATTTGCAGGTATCATTAATTTAGAACAAACCCATAATGCTAAGCAGGAGCACTAACAATTGCTTTGTTTTGCTTAGTGAGCTCCACTATTTAAATGTTTTATGTCTACTAGTTTACTGTATCTACTCATCCAGGACAATCACAAGACATATTTCATCTTAAGTTAATAAGACAAGATTTATTGCATTCAGTGGTAGGCAACGTCTGGGCCCTTGAGGGTGAAACCATTAGGGGTACTTGACTGCCATTACCTAGGGGATGCCAACTGTTACATAAGAAAACAGAAATAGCCCCTACATCAAGGTTCTTATAAGCCTCAAAACACTCTACGCAAGTTTGTGAACACAAATGTTTACATTCGTATTGCATTTCCCAGCGCTGGCACTAGGGAAAGCACATTAAGGGCCCTATCATAGACCTGGCGCAATGCAGCGCCAAGCGCGACGCAAGTGGTTTTTGCTAGTTTCAGCCCGACACAGTAATCATTTTCACGTCCTGCGCAACGTTGTTTAAATAGCAAATGCATTGGCGCAGATTTGTGCGCCCATGGCCTGAAAACGCAAGTCTGAAAACGAGGTGTGTTCAGGTGCATTGTTGGCGCGTTGCTATTTTGAGGCAACTGAAATAGACTGCGCCATTGACCAACTGAAACCTGGTCTAAAGTCAATGGCGCAATATTTATTTTGTTATTTAAAGAGCGCGTTAGTAATGTGCACCTATAGGCAGGTCCACAACGCGTGTACACTCTGCTTATTACACACACAGGGACGCGCAGCAGCACACAGACATGCCAAATAAAAATAAAAGGATTACAATGAAAAGATTAATATTGTGTACATAAAGATGTGGTGGAATCCGGCTTGTCCCGTAGATGGTCTGCTTGCGCGCTTTAACCTCATGCACGAGCAGATCCATTTTCGCTCTGGAGACGCGTTCAGTCTTTCCGTTTGCAAATTGTGCCATCTAGTGAATCCGCCAAGGCGCGAGTGCAACTGGCTTTTAAAGGTAATGGGAAATTACACTCTGATTGTTTTTTTGCACGTTACGCCCAAAACACACCCATTAGAACAGAGACAACCGTTTTAGACCATGCGCTGGGCGCGGCAACCATTTTTCCCATCGTTAAACTAGCAAAAGTGGATTCGGACACGCCCTAAGTGCACTTGCGCCGTGCGCTTTAGACCGTGCGCTTAGATCGTTAAAATAGGGCCCTATGTATGTACATGGGACCTTATGCTTTCAATGCATTGGCCAAACATTTGCATCAGCATGTTTGTTAACTTGCATTCAATTTCTTGCCAAATTTTTTTTTTTTTTTTTTACTGCTAAGAGAAAGAGAAGTGGAACTCACAACATGAAGTCCTGTTCCCAACATGGCTGACTACCTCGCACAGCTATAGTGGTGCTTTTCACGTTCTGAACCTTCAGTGACACGTAGGTGTTGAATTTTTCTGCATGAAAATAACATTTTATAGCAAAAACACAACAGATAGGTTACATGTGTGGAAAGCTAGTTACAGTGAGACTTCAGGCATACCTTGTGGTCCATCGAGCTTGGCTTTCTTCACTGTAATAGAGAGAGACATGTATGTAAATAAGTGATAAACATAGGTATTAAAAATAATCACACTTTACATATCAGGCAGCGCATTTGAGATCCAATGTCAGCACATTTGCATTTGTGCAAGTGGAATTCCTCAAGGCCCTAGACTGCAGTTTGCAGCAATTTATTTTCTTTCAGGGAGAGAGTGGCAATTGCACAACAGTTTGAACAAACAAAAAAGGTCTACCATGTTTTTTTTTTGGAAACTGTCCAATGGAACTGCAATGTTTTCTGGCATCAATACTAGATTTGTGGATATGTTGCATAGTGGTATTGCAATTTATTGCATGGTAAAATAAAATAAAAAAATTGGTAAAAATGGTAAATAAATATGATAATAATTCAATTTTCACAATATGGGGTGAATTTATGTTTACCTGATATCAAAGGACCATGGAATTACCATCCAATACTATCACTGTACCATGGTACTACCACAGAAGGCTTTAAAACCAGCATGTCAAGCAACAAAAAAATCATAGAGCTCAGCAAAGAAACAAATTCTCCAATACACAAATTTCTTACAGATTATTACAGATTATATTATTTCTTACAGAAAATTTGAGTGGTTATGAAACTGTAGAGATGGCTAGAGAGGCAGTCACTGTCAATTATGCTTAAGGGAAATCTGAAAAAAAAAACTGTTCTCCAACTGAGCTTCTTTTCAAAGCCGAGTGACGTCAACGGCCCCATTCATAATTCATATTCCCCTACTCAGTGTGAAGCATCCTCGGGTTAAGGGGACCTTAAAATAATTCAGAGCCTTCCATTGTAATCCTTCAGTCAGCGTTCCTCTCTAAATTCAGTGCAGAATTTTTCCCTTCCTCAAAAACACCTACCGGTTGACACTTTTAACCGCTGAGAGTAGCTTTAAGTTATAACGAATCTGAAGCATGAGTCAGGGGCTTTAAAAAAATGATGATATCACAAGCAAACCAAATGGAAATCGTTATGTTGCATTTATGTGTTTGCCAACACACTGCAAATTATCACTTGAACATTGAACATTGAGCATCAGTTCCCTACAGAGAAGAAGATATGTTAGTGTGAGTTTGGTGTTAGTTAAACTGGCAGATCAGATTAGTCAAAATTGGTTAAAGATAGTTAACAAGCATGATCTTTCCGATAAACCGGATTGATCAAGGAGGTCTTGCTGATTAAGCTACAGTAGTTAGGAAGCCTAGTGGGGACACTAGCATTCAAAACACTGAAATTTGATGGGTTGAATGATGTTCCAAGAGTGCTAATAGCTCCAGATGAGACAGTTCCAGAAAAGAGAGGCCTTATGTGAGCAGAACAGCATGGAATAAGCACGGGAAGCGGAGTTCGCCCAAAGTAGTTGGTGTACAGTCGACGTCATGTAAAACCCATAATCAGCATAGTATGTGCGTGCTGTAAGTATGCAGCCCGATTTTTCTAACCACACACACTCTGTATACTCAGCTCGCACATGCACCTTGTATTTTGCCCTTATTAGTTCATCCACAAGGGGGCAACAAGACGAAACAATAACAAACAACTATTTTAGACAGTAACAGTTGATGCCTGCATTGACGAGCGTTTGTGTGAGACCGTTAAGAAACACCTGAGACTCTAGACGTTATTCATAACAATGCGTTAGGTTCTATGTACAGTATATGCTAAGCGAAGTATACTTTGGGCTTAATGGTATTTCTGTCATGACAGAGTGTTTCGCATGGTAATCGACATGACAATGTTGATATGTTTGGTCTTAGCGGAGTAGATCTGCTACGCTGCTGTAGAGCAAGTACGGGACTTGCTACTACTAATACACACACAGACATGCTGCTGTGAGCAAGTAAGACATGCTGTTGCTGTGTAATATAGTGTACATGTATTACCCATAGCAGATCTATAAAGGTGGAGCTGGGGAAGGAGGAGGGTTTCGCACTGCAACTGCTACAGAAAATGCTGACCAAGTATTTGAAGGTTGAGCAGCGAGCTCATTGGCTACTGATACAGCAGGAACACAGCGGTGCCCTATAGATAACGATGTGATTGCAAACAAATTGAGTTAAGGACCTTAACCGATTTTAAAACTGTGGGAAACCACAGACATAAGGGCAGTTTCAACTAATTTTTAGCATTATAATCCTCCGAATGCACACATTAGAAGATTCGCCGAGAACGCGAGTCAACACACCCGTCGACTGTAACATTTTCACAGTGAGATGTGATCTCACGGAGACTAGCTAGAACAAACGTGACTCAAGAAGAAAAACAAATGGGATCGACGTCGTCAGCGCCATAGATATCATATAATAAAGTCTAGGTGTCTTACGCCGGAGTCACTTCCGGCATCACCGGCGGCCATCTTACCACAGGGAAGCTCTGTGAGTAGGGTATATGTCGAACGTCGCATGACGAAACCGGAAACCTGGTCTCATCGCATCCGCTTGTCATAGAAAGTGTTAACAGCCGTATGAACTGATGCCGATATCTATGGAATTTTAAGGTAATCAGCTAACCTACCTATCTCACTTTGTTATTGGCTTTTTATTCTATTTAAATATCTAAACGTTAGTGTGAAGATTTTTTTTTTTTTTACTTTTAAATATCGATCTTCACATGCGAGGGACATTGGTTATGATCATCTTTGCTCGCTCCTTTTAAGTTATCTTGAGTAAAACAGTAAAAAAATGCATGAAGCACATACAAAAGACCTGAACCGGAAGCGATGCGTTCTGTTTTCCGGTTTCGTAATGCGGCGTTCGACATATACCCTATTAAGGTGAGTGATCAGCACGCACACAAATCCTCTCATCTCGCTGAAATCTTGACGGATTTACAAACGGTTTGGTTTCTTACAAACGTTATTAACGTGGCTATAATTCTTTTATATGGAAGTCCATTGTTATAATTATTCATATGTATGTAGTGTCATAACTACATCTCTGACGTTTATAACAAACCAAACCGTTTGAAAATCGGTTGAAAATTGAGCAAGTTGTGGTTATTTAAAAGTACATGCACCATGTTACGAGTGAGCGAGCTCCCTGTGGTAAGATGGCCGCCGTGTGCGGACACCGACCTCCATTGGCCAGCAGCGCGGACGAGACATCTAGCCTTTATTATATGATATCTATGGTCAGCGCGTTCTCCTGGCGTGAGTTTTGTTTTACGGGAAGAAAAACGAAGGAGAAAAAAGGAAAATGTGTGAACTTCTTTCTTAATACTCCACTTTTATGGCATGTGTGTGGCTGCCAAGTTTTTAGCTATAGAAGCACGCAACATCCGGTTGGTGTTGGGCCGCAGCAGACTTCTTCCCGACAGTCAAAGCGACGTTACGTCACGAAAGTGCGGACTCAGAGGAAGACCGCGAGTGCTTAGGGTGCCATTTGGGACAGGGCCAGAGGCAGCCAGATCAAGAGTCGTAAATATCAAACAATTTGGGATCGTGCTTGCTCCGATGCGATTGGGAGCAGCAAAATAATCGTAATGACACCACACAATTGAGGATTTGGACAAGTTGGTTGCGAGAAGCCTAGAATCGGGAAACCCTTCGAAGGGATTAAGGCATAGGGATGAGCCCTTCAGAATGGAACGCAGGGTATGACAGGCTCGAAACGATCAACCGCTGCACCTCCGCTCGAAGTTCCCGCTCACGATTCACCGCTGCCTCCGCCCCATCTCTGCCAGGGTTTCCTCTCTCATGCTCCCACGCACCATTTCCTGCCATGTGGTTGGCATGCACGTGTGCTGCCTCTTTATCTCTTCCCCTCTTCCTCTCGCGCTCCATTAATCTCTCTGTGTAGCCGAGCATGGGCAGAGCGAGCCATATCCTGACACTAAAAATAACCACTTAAGGGTGAATTTGAGAGAAGGGTTTTTTGGGGTGGGGGGGCTAAAAGCTTGGCATAAAGGGATGATATTAAAACATGCATCAAAGAAAGCTTGGATTTACCATGTAGGCGTTTAAAGCAATCCATCAGTGATGAACTGCAATCTGAAAACTAATTATCTACATGCAGGAATTTGATGGAATAAAGCTGTTTTTCTCTGTGGAGAGAAGCATATGCAATATATGTTATTGTAGTATAATTTATATACTTTTTATTATATATTTTAATATTCATTTTATTATGTGTTTTTGTCATTTTTATTAGTGTTTTCTTTTTATATATATTTCTATAGGCCTATATTTAGTTTGATTTTCAGTTTTAGTCATTTTGGTACTTAATTCTTTTTTTTTATTTTAGGTAATTGACAAGGCAACATATCTGTAATTTATGTATTTTAAGTTGAATGATATTTATATTTTTATTTTATTGCAGCCCTATTTCAATAACGGAAAACATCGCCAACTACTGGCCTGGCGTGAATAATACAGCGTTTTCAGTCGTTTTTTGGGGATCTGTGTGAACGGGATCATTTTGATAACGTTGTCGTCTGTACGCGAAAAAAAGACACAAAGAAAACACTTTTCTGTTTTTAGTACATCGTTGTAGCGTAAACGTACCCTAAGACCACTAGATTCAGTGTTATTTTTCTTATGAATGTAA
This sequence comes from Rutilus rutilus, assembly GCF_951802725.1. Taxonomy (NCBI): domain Eukaryota; kingdom Metazoa; phylum Chordata; class Actinopteri; order Cypriniformes; family Leuciscidae; genus Rutilus; species Rutilus rutilus. The sequence goes on along the minus strand of NC_140222.1, from coordinate 28,404,944 downwards.
ATATCAAAGAAATTTTCTGTGATTTTGCAGTTGCATATGAATATTTTCTAATAGGCTATAACTACAGAGAAACAGTGCTAAATTATACATGGTAACTGTTGTTAGTGTTAACTACAATTCAGTCATAGGAAGTTAAATAGGCAGTTCTATTAAATTATTCATATGAAACGATCTGTGGCACCCGCCCTTTAAAGGCAGAGTTCACTCAGAAATGAAAATCTCATCATTTACTCACTCTTTTACACACCTATACAAAAATCTTTTTCCTTGAGGAACACATATGAAGATATTTAGTAGAACACCCAGGCTGCTCTTTTCCATACAATGAAAGGCAATGGTTTGATTGTATGGAAAAGTCAATGGACTAAATGGTGAAATTTTTTTCTTTTTTGGTGATTCCTTTAATCTACTCATTCCACACTGTGTCACGATTTCCAGATTTTAAATAACAGCCTAGAATATTTTTATTTTATACAAACCAGACATTTTAAACCCAGCTTAGAAATGGTACATTTAAATTCCCTGAAAACTGGCGATTGGTTATGCAAGAGGAATTCAAGACTTTAACTTCAAAACACATCCAGGGGGAATTAGGCAAGCCTTACAGTACATCTGCTCAGGTTACTGCGGCAGGCGCCAAGCATGATGCCAGTCTGTGTGACACACACCCACACACCCACTGTCACTTTCGGACGCTGGTTGTGAATCTGCTGCCTGTTTAATTACAGAGTGGTGGCAGACGTGCCATGGATCAGAATGTCTGTGTGGGATGTGTTCAAAGAAACATGGCTTACAGGATCGTTCAGAATTCTGAGTCTCCTACAACAGATCTTCTACAACAGACCAATCTGATTTGCATGTCATCTTGCGTTAAATGGCAATCAAGAACTGAGTAAGGCACGCGAACATGGGCAAGTGGCCCATTGCACATGGCAGACCAAAAAGGCTAACAGTAAGTGCATGTGGATTGGAAGACATTCGGACAAAAGATCTACACCGTCCCTCTCTATTCATACTCTCAGACAAAACCCAGGGACCCCTAATATAAAAAAAATCTCAAATCTAGGACGCATAACACTGGTCAGCACAATATTAACATGAGCTAAGAATAAACTAGAATTTCGCAGCATTTTTGATCTTGGTTATTGTTATTTTCCACGTATACACATGAAATATGTATTAAACATATAACATGAGAATACGCAAATATCCGTTAAAAAAACATTAACATAAAAAATAGCCACCAAAGCTAAAATTATTAAATGAAAGTTCAGCTAAATGTGTCATTGTGCATAAATTTTTTTATAATAAAACAATCATACAAAACATTACAACGGCAACAAACGCTAATATTAAGAAACATGACAGCAGTCTCATTGTCCCTTATTTTTAATATTAAAATATTTTTTTAAATATGAATATTTAAAAAAATATATATATTAAAAAAGAAAACAATATTAGGCCTACTTAAATGTCAAATCGATTAATCACGATTAATTGCACATAACATAAAGTTTTTTGTTTATATGATATGTGTATATATATATGTGTGTGTGTGTGTGTGTGTGTGTGTGTATTATATACATATATTATATAAACAAAAACTTTTATGTTAGATGTGATTAATCGCGATTAATCGATTTGACGATTAATCGACAGCACTAATACAATATTAATGACATTTAAAATTAAATTAAATTAAATATTTAAAAATAATTCTGTACACCAATAGTGATTATTTTAATGCTTTTGCGAATAAAAAAATATTATAACATTTTATTATATTGTTATAGGCCAGGCCAAAAATGCATCACTTAATTTTACACAATAGAGGGGTCCCTGGTCTGTCCCTCTATCTACAAACAGGTCTCTGATTTATATATTTGTCGATTTATCAATTTAGACCATATAATGATTTTAAATGTTTTGTATTATTTTTTTTTATTTTTTTTGCTACTTGTAAGCATACTTAAGTAGAATAAATGTAGCAATTACAACAAAGAAAATAACACCTGTAATGTTGTCATCTGCCATGAACGCTTTGAACTATAAAGCCATTTTACCCCCGTACAGTAAACACAGTTAAAAATAGATGTATCATACATCAAAGTAGATCCCATCTGAGCAGGGGAGAAAAAGCTTTTGGAATATCAAGGGAACACACCCCTGAATACTAGCTGCATTTTAAACACGGGCGGATTCAATATACTGATATCCCTGTGCATTTCTATAAACACACTGCACATTTTATACAATAAATAAATACTTGTAGTCTAAATAAAGCGATAGTAAGTTATTAAGCTAAAATACTAAAAAGAGGCATTGCACAGATGATACACTCCTTCCACCTGACATTTCACACTGTCTGTAACCCTACAGTTCAGCTTCTGTTGCATGAATACAAACCAATAATAATATTAAACTCCACCGAATAAGAATATTTATCCGATTATTGATCCTTGATCAGAATATCCATTCTTGAAAGCACGTAAGGCGCCTAAAAACTATGCATTTAATTAAATGCAGTATTAGGTGATTTGTTAAAGACAGTCTTTTTCAAATGCAATATCCTTTTTTTTAACCCTTAATGATGTCTATATATATATACAATCAATGTATATAACGCATAACCAACAGCTGGTATTTAATGCATCCATATATGAAAGAATGCTCTTACCTCCAACACACAGCAGTGACATCTCTTTATTTATTATTATCCGCGCCCTTTTGAGTTAGCTTGGATAATAAAACTGTTTTTAAAAACGATTTATTCGATTTTTTTATATATGTTGAGAAACCTCCCCTTCTTGTTACCAAACTCTACCCCACAATATATAAAAATAACTACTCCGAATCCTTCAGATAATTCAATCCGAGGGCGTTTTTCAACCACCCTCTCGATGTAGACCGCTGTTATCCGGGCTGTGAGTGAATGTTCAGCGCTGTTTTTTCAGCCGCTCGTAACGCGCCGCACAGCCATCTTGTTCAGTTCAGCACCGCCGCCGCGAGGATAGCTACTACCGTGACGTCACGGCCCGAGCAGTGCACGAGAGCAGTGACAGCACGCGGACGCCTCTCCTTTGTAGACAGCCGAAGCGTGGATGGAGCAGTGCTTAAAACTGCACATTAAAAAGTGCCGTTTTAATTGGCAGATTCATGAAATACTGTTTTAATGGAAATAAGTCAGATAAAAAGGCTTATGGGTCCAAGAGACTCCAATGCCCGTTTTTAATAGGTCGAAAAACTACCTTAAAGTGATAGTTCATCCAAAAATAAAATCTTTTTCTTTTTTTTTTTCATCGTTTACTCACCGCCATGTTGTTCCAAACTCGTATGACTGACTTTATTCTGTGAAACACAAATGAACGGTGAATGATGGTCCCAGTCTCCATTAACTTTTATTATTGAAAAAGATTATGCGAAAGTGAATGGTGACTGAGGCGAATAGCATCGGTTTCTGTCCATAGCATTATCTCCGTTGACTTTTCCTAATTTCATTATATATTTTTTTATATAAAGAATTTTGCAATTATCTTCCAGAAAACTACTAGTGATTATAAAATTAAAACATTCTTTGACCTTTTTTGTTTAAAGTAATTTTTTTTGACTTGCATATATTTTAGCTGCATTTAGTAAGAGTCACATTCAATTCTTAGGCATGGAGAAAAAATGGTTGAATGTGATATACCGAAAATGTACTTCCAAAGGATATGAGATGTTTTTCTTTTGCTTAAGGGAACACACACACCTTTTTTCTTTAGACTATAGGTTTCTTTGTCATGGTCAATGTCACCCTCTACTGGATATAGGTTCAACCACAGAAAGAATAAATGGAATAATTTAAAATAAAGTAAAACCATTCTTATCAGATTTTATTATCTTTTTTTCACCATAAGTTTCCCCACCCAATATTAAAATAATTCATACAGTCAAAAAATTTCAATTCAAGTACATCACTAAAGCAGTGTAAACTCTGACACATGAAATATTTTAATGCTAGAATTCATCACCCTTTGCAATGCCCACTGATTCATGTTCTGTTCAAAAGGGAATACAACCAAAAATCAACATTATTTAAGAATTTTAATTAAGACTAAGCATGTTACTCAATGTTTAGAGTAAATGGCGCAGAAATTCTCAAAGAGTTTCTTGCAATCCACAGCACTGTGCAGTAAGGCTTCAGGTCAACCAATGTAAAAAAACGCTACACATTTCATTACAATATCTTAGTAAAGACAATAGTAGCATGCCTTTAATCCATGGTTTCTGGACTTAGTCTTCCCATGAGCTGCTGTAATTGTCAGCAATAATATGATGTATTAGGTGATTGATGTCAATAAGTTTAGAATCCACTGGCACCAGTGTTACAAATTAGCTTATCGGTCAAGCTAGCCTTGTCAAAATATCCAATTAAACCGTAAACCGTATGGCCGTGAGGCAGAGACGTTCGAGGCAGATCGTGGGGGTTCCAGGCCTTCCGAATCCTTTTGTCAGCCTGACGTAGAACCTCTAAATCCCACCATTCAAAGCTTCTCACTGGAAGAAAATGAAGAAGAAAAAAGATGACTAACAGATATTATGATCTTATGCAGTGGTGGACAGTAACAAAGTATTTTTTACAAGTACATTTTTCAAGAATCTGCACTATAATCAAGAGTATTTTTATTTTTGGAAACTTGAACATTCCAAAGCATAATTTACATAATATACTTGAACATTAGGAAAAGTAATTTCCTAATGTTCAATTTTAATATTAACTATTGTATATATCGTTATGTATATTGTATGTTTATGCTATGTAATAAAAAAATACAAAAATGGTGTGCACATCCCAAACACCCAGATTGGGCGCAGGTGCAGGACAACTAAATAATATAGACAAAATAAAGAAGTGTGAAGTCCGCACACTGAAAATTACTGCTCCAAAAGGGTTTATTTTAGCAACGTTTCGACCCTCAGGTCTTCATCAGGCTCAATGTGAATGTAGTAATGAAGACAACTTTAAATAGACACAGGTGATCACCTTAATCAGGCACACCCAAGAAGTCATGTGACAAATACAAGTCATGTGACAAATACAAGTCATGTATGTCATGTGACAAATACAGCTCAAGTGACAAATCAAAAAAAAAATAAAAAAAAAAATTATATATATATATATATATATATATATATATATACACACATACATACATATACATATATATATATATATATATATACATATATATATATATATATATATAATATATACACATACATATATACATACATATACACATACATACACATATACATATATACACACATACATACTTTAAATAAGATAAATAATCATTATAAAAAAAAAAAAAAAAAAAGGAACTATAAAAATGGTTGATATTAAGCCATTTTTATAGTTCCTTTTTTTATATAATTATTATTTATCTTATTTAAAGTATGTATATGTGTGTATATGTGTATATGTATGTGTGTATGTATGTGTGTATATATGTATATGTGTATGTATGTATATATGTATGTGTATATATTATATATATATATATATATATATATATATATATATATATATGTATGTATGTGTGTGTATATATGTATATATATATATATATATGTGTATGTATGTGTGTGTGTATATATATATACTTTTTTTTTTTTTTTTTTTTTTTTTGGTCACTTGAGCTGTATTTGTCACATGACATACATGACTTGTATTTGTCACATGACTTGTATTTGTCACATGATTTCTTGGGTGTGCCTGATTAAGGTGATCACCTGTGTCTATTTAAAGTTGTCTTCATTACTACATTCACATTGAGCCTGATGAAGACCTGAGGGTCGAAACGTTGCTAAAATAAACCCTTTTGGAGCAGTAATTTTCAGTGTGCGGACTTCACACTTCTTTATTATGTTTATGCTATGTGTCACCACACATTTACAAACATTTAGTTTTTGCTTATTTTTACACTTGAATTATCAATAACTTTACTATTTTTTAGTATCCACCTTTTTCCTAACGGGTCTACTGCGTCTTAGATGACGAGTGGCACTTCTGGTTTAGGGAAGTTCCACTCAAAAAGACTGAACAAATCATTTCAAATCATAAGGTTGCGCAACAAATAATCCTTATCCGTCAGTTTGACTGAATGAGCTGTACAATTTCCTTCATTTTCTCATGTTCAGACTTCAAGAGAATAACGTAACGCTTGGTATTATAATATAGTGCCCTCGACTAATATTGGCAGCCGTGGTAAATATGAGGAAAGGCGGCTGTGAAAATAAAACTTGCATTGTTTATCCTTTTGATCTTTCATAAAATAAATAAATAATAAAAATCACAAAATTCTAACCTTCCATTGAAGTAAAACAACTGAAAGTGGGGGGCAAATCTCATTATGAAATAAATGTTTGTTGGCCACAACTATTGGCACCCAATTTTTGCAACATCCATTTCCCAAGTTTTGGGAAGTTACCCAACAATTCTAATCCCTATAAGCAGTGTTTGGAATGTTTCTAAAAGCACGTAAATATGATATTTATTGTCTGGGACAATGACGTAAATCACTTTGAATCATTATCACCCAGTTAATGAACCTTTTTGATTAAGGCAACTTATGTTACATAAGTGATATTTAACAAGTCCGTAATGTTGCTGCTGAAATATGTAGAGGTTTTGGCGTTACTCATTGCCTGTTTTTTTTGTAATTTGTTAATGCTTATACACTTTTTAATTTCCTTTCAATGTTGGATGGTTGAAGGGCGAGTAGAATAATATCATCTCATTGTACCCAATTTTTAAGAAAAATGCTTATTATAGCGTTCATGGAGCAAACCTTTCACTGGTTGTTTACAGTTTAACGGAAGCTACTCCCATAATCCGTGCAAAGCATCATAAAGAAGGCATAGGAAAAAGTTGGATAGGCCTACTGAAGTTACATTTTGTGATAGTTTTTGACAAGTTTTGGTAATTCAATAAAACGTTTACTTATTTGCAGATCAATAAATATTAAATATATGCACTAATTTTAATGAAGTAATATTTTATTAGGGTATCTGTACTTTTACTCAAGTACTTAATTTATGTACTTTGTCCAACAATGGTCTTATAGTAGGGGTGTAACGGTAAGCGTATTCGTATTGAACCGTACGGTACGAGGCTTTCGGTTCGGTTTTCAGTACGCATTTTCAAACCGAACGGTTCGTTGGACCATTTTTCCTGCCGACCAAAATTTCGTTATTTCAAATATAGGCGCGTTGCGTGTGGCAAGCGCGCTCATAAAGTAAGAGACGCTGGCGCGACCACAACATTATCCAACATCTAATGGCAAACGTAATGCAAGCGGAACGAAACTGAGCTTCTGAGTTATTGTGTGGTTGACGGACCGTTTATCAGTTTGGACCAAAGAAGAACGAGCTGATCTTGATCAAACGACACTGTTACTACACAGCGCTAATAAGAGATCCAGTAAAGAAATCATTTGAATTCGTCACTTAAGTAATAACATTGCTGCGAGATCTAGTGAGAAACATTCACATTTTTCTGTTATTAACGGATCAAACAGCGCGTGGAAACCAGGAAGAAACATTGTTCCATGAATGAACTATCCAGTGTCCACAGATCTGCAACATTTACCATGGATTTACTGTAGTAACACTAACTGCAACCATGGAAGTTTGGCAGGAATAGTAGGCTATTATGCTTTCAAGTAACATTACGTTGGTTTTATTTTGTCATTATGAGTAATTATGCTTCTAAGAAGAGTCTATTATAGCTCCATCATTGCTCAAAGTAAAAAAAAAAATCATACTTTTTATTATGTTAGTTTTAATAAAAATCTTTTTGCTGTATCGAAAACGTACCGAACCGTGACACAAGTGTATCGTATTGAACCAAACCGTGAATTTTGTGAACCGTTACACCCCTATCTTATAGTACATAATATTGCACAACAGTTACCTGTCTAGGTGAGCTAAGAGCTCTTGTAGCTTGAGGACTAAGCCGCGATGTTCATGAGGCCTGCTCTCTAATGCACTACTCAAGCGGCTCAGGTACGAGTCCAGCGTTCCAATCGATGGCGTCTCACCCGTGCCTAAACGAAAAACAAACTTGTTTCCCATTGCAATCATCTATCATGGTAATAGTTTTATGAGCACTATATTGTACTAACCTGGCAAGGGCACAGTGGCCAGGCTGCTGACCAGTGTCTGTTTGATCGCCTGTAGGTGGCGCTGTAGAGCCTGTGTGCGAAGCTCATCCTGGCCCAGCTCAGCTTCCAGTCGCTCTTTAGCGCTGAACATGTCGGCAATGTGCTTCTGGAGAACCGCATTCTGCTCTTCGTACTCCACGTTAGCCTTGCGCAGTCGTCGCAGCTCCGCTTCTCGCGCTGGGAATTGCGTAATTTTAAGAAAACAGCTTTCCACGTGGACGTTTACGGTTTGAACATAAAAACCCTAACTCACCTTTGTTTTGGTCTAGAAATTCTTCTGTGAAAATAGGGACGTCAAATCTGGTTGTAAGGTCCGAGTTCTGAAGGAAATCGTTTCATTATTTCAACAATGTCCACGTCTTCCAAGTATGTACTTCAGGAATGTGGTGGACACTAGGGCTGGGTAAAAAATATCGATTTCTCGATTTTAACCGATTCTCATTTTTACGAACCGATATCGATTCTTAAATCCCAAGAATCGATTAGTCATCTGTTTTCAGTTGATGAATGAATGTAACATTGTAGCGCGCATCGCATCCAATAATTCGCAATAAGTCTCAGATTGGAAATTACGTCCATTTTCTTACGAAATTCAAAACCTTAAATACCGTTTTGGCGCTGTGGCGTGAGATCGCTCTGGCGCAGCTCAAGAGCAGCAGCAGCGCGGAGCGCACGTGATCTTCTCTTCCGCCTTAATACCAGTTACCGCGCGAAACAAACATGAATGAGCATCTGAAAGTGTGTTAAAAGGTAGAGTACAACTTATCGAAATCCATATCATGTGACATGGAATCGCTCAATCAGTGTTTCAACCGTGGAAAGACGTCAGTAAATCAGCTTGTAAACAATGTCATGTAACGTCACATTTACCTCAGAAAAAACATATCCAATGACCATAAACTTGTTAGTCAGCTAGAAAAATGAACTGTAGAGTGGAGCATTTTGCTAAATATATGCACCATATTACATATTCATTATAATTTTTAATATTCTTCAATTTTTAAAGGGATACTCCACTTTTTTTGGAAATAGGCTCATTTTACAACTCCCCCAGAGTTAAACAGTTGAGTTTTACCGTTTTCGAATCCATTCAGCCGAGTTTCTGATATTCAGAAGAATATCAGTAACCAGACAGTTTCTGGTCTCATTGACTTCCATAGTAGGAAAAAAAATATACTATGGAAGTCAATGAGACCAGAAACTGTCTGGTTACTGATATTCTTCTGAATATCAGAAACTCGGCTGAATGGATTCGAAAACGGTAAAACTCAACTGTTTAACTCTGGGGCAGTTGTAAAATGAGCCTATTTCCAAAAAAAGTGGAGTATCCCTTTAATGCATGTTTGAATAAATCTGGCAGGTTTTTATGACAGACACCATTTAAATGTTTATATTTCATATAACTGTATTATTATAAAAAATAAATAAGTGTAATTTAAGTGTTTGTATACAAATCAGTTAATTTTTACCTTCAATATTATAGTAGGCTAATGAAGCCTAGTAGGCTACCACTGACTCCCATAGTTTACAGCATTAGTTAAGAGATTTGTTTTCCTTGAGAAAATTTGCCATGTATTGTAGCTGATATCCAAAATAATCAATATTGAATCGAATCGAAATCGAAATCGAATCGAATTGCAAGCTTGTGAATCGAAATCGAATCGAATTGTGAAATTTGTGTCAATACCCAGCCCTAGTGGAAACATTCAGGCTTTGTTTGTACACTTACCTTAAAACCAGTTGATCCTGAACTGTTGGCATTGATAATGACAGAAGTCACCTCTTCTGTAAAAAGAACAATAGGAAAATGCATTGCTCTAAAACTAATATTTGATTTTTAATAGCCAATTATAGCATACTTCACAAAAAAGGTAAATACAAAACAGACATGGGGGGGAAAAACAGAAAAGTACTCAAATAACAAAACAGAAAAGAAGCATTTTTACCTCTCTTTATTCTCTTGTCCTGAACTTTTGCACATGTGATCTGATAAGCTTCACTTTTCTGGTACTCCCTGAGTTCTCGTGCATACTGCATTTTGTCCCTTTCGGCTTCATCAAGGTAGCGCTGTAAACAAAATAGTTCCGTTTCATCAGAAGGATGATATTTCAGCTTAAATGGAAACAATTTGTCAGTCAATTCACAAAAATATATAATAATAATACCTGCTTATCATGAGGAGCCAGGCGGCTCCATTCTGCTCCGAGTCTCTTGGTGATTTCCGGGAAGGGAAGATCCGGGTGAACGGCTCGGATGTGTTCGCGTCTCTCATTCAGGAAACGTACGTAACCGGTAACCGGAGCCTTGGGGCCATTTGGTAAAACCTTCTTTCTCTTTTTCCCTTTCGGCCAACCTCGCTTCTTTACCGGCTGTGAAGTCGATTGGTTCTGTAATAAATCAATTCAAATAAATATGAATCAAATTTGGGAAGAATGTATTACGACAAATATGAGCGTGCTTGACCACAAAACCTTTTACGATGACTCAATTACATATTTGAAGTACTTGTTTTCTGTGATATGTGATGATCTTACCTCCTCCTGTGCCGAGTCATTGTGGTGAGAGTCTTTAGAAGCAGGAGCATCAGTTTGCTCTTGCTTTACACCACCCATAATATGAAAGTCAAGGAATTCTGGGACACAGAATTAAAGAGCATCTGTTTAGATTGGATTAAATACTTTCTTACCTAATTAATATGCATTGGTTGCGTCTAAGCAACAGTGAAGTTTGCACACTTTAAGATCACTATCAATCAACTAGCCTACATATTTGGGTAGCATGGTTGTTATAGATAACTAAAAACTGGTTTAAAAGCATTTCTCATTACTTGAAATAAAATAAACATTAAATGGATTTTTTTTCTTTTTCTTTTATCTCAACTAGCTTTTAATTTAGTTTAACTTGATGGACTAACACAATCTATAAAAATGAATAAAAACTATAGAAACATAAAAAACAAAAACTAATAAAAATGATAAAATTATTACAACTTTAACTAAAATGCTAAACATAAACATAATTAAAAATATATATATATATTAAGGAAAACTATTATAGTATCTCAATGATACTAAAATAACACTGTAGGGCAGCACATCCGCAAAATGTTGTCTAGATAGGCATCATTAATTTATATTTGGAAACACAGCCATTAACGTTATATAAATCGATTGTTGGGTTATTTGATACGTGTTTTGTTTACATAAAATATGTTAACGCGCGTGTGAGTTGGAGCTTTTTTGCTGCATTAATGTTTAAAAATTACTTCTCTCTGCATCACCGGTTATTATTATTATTAGCTAATGTAGCATAGTTGGCTAACTAGCCTCTGCTGAAGCTCAGCTGAATTAAATAAATCGTGTCTTCATTTCGAAAGTTTATTTATATATATTTATATCTATCTGTTTGTATTTATCAGTAACGTTCGTGCGGTTAATACACAAAATTCCCACTTACCTAAATTAGTGCCCGTTTTCTTAACTCAAACGCTAGCTCCGCCACAAACGTTGGTTTGATTGACAGTTCCTTGGTCGTTTTGATTGGTTTGTGGGTTTTGGTAGGCGGGGTCAACGGCAACGTGCTTCGTTTGCATTGCGCATGACTGGAAATAAAGTTGTTATTATGGACTACAAGAGCAAAACCGCATTCCAGCCCTGATAAGAGCATTTTCTGCTATGACTACAAAATTGTATTCAATTGTAGTGTTTGACTAGCCTACTAATTATTAAGTAAGCTTATAATACTGTTATGAATCAATACATTAAGTCGTATTTTCGCACAGGCACCCTTTATTATATCACCAACCAAACTTCTCTTTAAGTCAACTTCAACTTAGATGTCTCACATCAATTATTTTACTTGACTAGCATATTTCCTCTACTTTATTATAAGGTAGTTTTCAATCCTTGGAATTTAATGGGTTCGATTTTTTAAGGGAATGAAAAGGATTTCTATATTTTATTCACTCAATAGTCTACGAAAGCGATACGAATTCAGCACAAAAACACAGCACAATAAAAATAATATAATAATAAAATAAAAAAAACGCAGTGGAGTAGTCTACAGTTGGTTGTGCTATCAACTTCCATCATTGGCCATAATATCTGCAGGTTCATTTAAGAGGTTTGTTCAAAATTACTGATTCATCCAGTAATTAAACAAGTGAAGTCTTTATGAGTGAGTCATTGAATCATTCATTCAAACTTATGGGAAAAAATAATAATTTGAATTAATTAAATATTTTAAATAGACTGCAGCAAATAATATTGTATCAGAACCTGTTATTTAGTTTAGTAGTCTATTCAGATACGAGGGAGAATTGTGATCTCTGGTTTAAAAAAAAGCTATTCTTAATTTTCAGAATTGTGCAGCTCATTGAGAAAAACATCATAACCTCATGTGATAAGAAGGGGGAGATCAACTCATTAAATTCTTCTTCCAAAATAAATTTGAATCAGCAGTTGAAATTATTTCTCAGAATTCTTATATCAGAATACAACTACATGTTTAGGTAGCAACATGTTTAAAAAAAAAAAAACCCTCCAATGTCTATATGGGACCATCCTCAAAACAAAACCTTTTATAAAATGAAGAGTTTGTGCCACACACAATTCATAAATGTTGTTCATTGACCTTTAATGTGTCTGTCTTAATATTTAAGAAAAATAGTTTGGAAGAAACATGAAATATACTTAATATATAGGCTATATATATATATTAAAAAAACATATTTATTGAATATAAAAAAAATAAAAAAAAATAAGGCAAAAACGATTCATATTGTTTTAGTTACTGTAATCAGATACTCTTTTTATATGGTTCAATTGAATTAAAACACTTAATTTTTGACGTGTGGGAAAAGTTGCTCTCATGCCACTTTCCACATTTATGCTCTTCCTAGAATGTAACATTTCCACGAACACCTGCCTCCTCTCCTCTCCTTTCCTCTCCTCTCCTCTCCAATAAAGCGTCAGCTAGAGAATAAAACTGTCACATCCTAAGCATGAAGAGAGACTAAATTTAATTATAGTCAGGAAGGCCAAGCTAATTAAAAGGGGCTCGATGATGTTCAAGTCTCTCGTGGGAAGGCAGTCATTTGGCCAGTATTTCTGGTTATGCGCTGTTGTGTATGTTTATTCCAGCAAAGCCTGCAGTGTTCACCATCCAAGATGGCTGCGGGTGAAAGCAATAGCCGATCCTCGTGTCTAAACTTGTCTAATTCGGGGCCTCTTGGTAATGCACCGCCGAGCAACAGCGCCCATTCTTCACCCGCGAGCAACGGGGGATCCATGGGTGCAGCCGGGGGGATCAACCGGAGCGCGGGGAACTCGAATCCCCAGTCAGGGCCTGAAAACGGCGGAGGCGCCGAGTCTGCGGTGAGAAGCACGCCGAGCGCACAGAACCCTCCCCGGCAGCCGGTCGGTCAAAGCGGAGCGACTACAGGCGCTGCGTCAAACATGACGGCGACATCATCATCATCATCCTCATCCGCGTCTACCGCATCCGCGGACGCGTCCGCCGCCGTGCCCTCGCTTCCCAGCAGTCCGGCTTCGGTTTTGGTTTATCGAGAGCCGGTCTACAACTGGCAAGCTACAAAAAGTACAGTGAAAGAAAGGTTTGCATTTTTGTTTAACAACGAAGTGCTAAGTGACGTCCATTTTTTGGTTGGGAAGGGAATGGGAGTGCAGCGCATTCCAGCGCACAGGTAGGGATGAATAGCGGTATGTTTATATGTTTTATTAGAATCTTATTTTGTATATTGCTATAAAAAGCTTATGCCAAACTCTCCCGCTCGATTAATAAAATAAAGCATTTAATACGGCGAGGATACATCCATATTTAATCCTCAACTGGCCGTGTTTACAGCCCGATCCCGTTGCTCTTCGCAGATTTGCTCTCGCTGTGGGAAGTGCCGTCTTTGATGCCATGTTCAACGGTGGCATGGCAACAACGTCGACCGAAATTGAACTGCCAGATGTGGAACCGGCTGCATTTCTAGCCCTTCTCAAGTAAGAATGGGCCGCGTAATGCTTCGCTGCACGCTTAATGCTCTGTCCTGCTCTTCTGTGTGTTGACCCCTGTTGTCGTAACGTCCTTCAGGTGCCCTCTGTCATTGAACTGCAGTCGGCAGACCCTTACAAACATTTATCATGGGATAATAATACACCAGTGGTTTCCACCGATATATCATACACAGTTAGTTACTGTTGCTACTAATCTCCTACTACAACAGTGCGAGAAGCTTTTGGATTCTTTGTTAGTTTTTAGTTTTAAACGATTGTGTTAGCTATAACTATGATATTTTGGTGGAAATCATTACCATGGTAAATGTTTGTCAAGGGAAAATGAACCAGAATTTAAAAATAGACACTGTGGCCAGAAGTAGTCTCATACTACTATTAAACAGGGATCAATATATGTATCACTATCAGTCTATTTATATCTGTCTGCCCAATGTTCTGATCGATATAGTCTATCGTTTTGACTCTATCTATCTGTCTGTCTGTCTATCTATCTGTCTGTCTTTCCGTCTGTCTGTCTGATAGCTTGGTTATATGTCTTTCTGTAAATCTGTCAGTCTATAATTGTTCTTTTCCCTTTTGCAAATACAGATTTTTATACTCGGATGAAGTGCAAATTGGACCAGAGACCGTTATGACCACACTGTACACAGCCAAAAAGTACGCAGTACCTGCACTCGAGGCCCACTGCGTCGAATTCTTGAAGAAAAATCTACGTGCTGACAATGCATTTATGTTGCTTACCCAGGTAATCACAGGGGCTTGTGTCCGATTTCATGTTCACACTGGAACTGACATATCGAACGCCACCTTTGTTTCAAGTTTGTTCTCCCGGCCGTCTTGAGTTCCCATGTTTGACAGCTCCCTTTCAAATTCTAGCAAACAGAGCCTGGAGCTTTCTGAGTGTGTTTGTTGTCTGCTTTTTGTGCACAATCTATTATAGATTACATGAAAACGTGGTTCCTTTTGCTTTCAGGCACGGCTTTTTGACGAGCCCCAGCTGGCTAGTCTCTGCTTAGAAAATATCGACAAGAACACGGCTGATGCACTAGCCGCCGAGGGCTTCACAGATATTGACCTTGGTATTGCTTTTAAGTATCAACTGCTCAAATATCACAACAAAATACAATCACAAAAGTGAGTTCGAAATAGAGCGTTTTATGTTCCCTCCTGTGCAGACACGCTCATGGCAGTCCTGGAGAGAGACACGCTGGGTGTGCGGGAAGTGCGTCTCTTCGTGGCTGCGGTTCGTTGGGCGGACGCTGAGGCCCAAAGGCAACAGTTACAGCCCACGCCGGAGAACAAGCGTAGAGTGTTGGGAAAAGCGCTTTCCCTTATTCGCTTCCCGCTCATGACTATTGAAGAGTTTGCGGCAGGTAATTTCCATTGGTTTTACCTTGATGTCGGTTTACCCTCTAATAAAAGTATTTGTATTGTGCCAATTATTACATTATGAAACAAATTTCCTGAACGCTTTTCTGAAAAGTGGATCTGCAGTATTTCACTTGCCAGGTCGAAGTCGGCAACCTTTTTGTCACGAAGTGCCAATTTTAAGTTTCTTAGTAAATCACCCCCACCCCGCAAATTTAACGTCAAAGAAAGCAAGATATGAGCTTCATTGTATTGATCATTAGCTAATTTCAAGATCAAAGACCCCAACTGGAGAGAGAGAGAGCATCATCAGCACTGGTAAGATAATTTAGTGTCACTACCCCAGGGCTTGACATTAACATCCGCCAACCCGTGTAACGCAGTCACTCTTACTAGCCACTTTGGCGGGTTAAACTTTAGAATATATACATTTTTCAATTGTAATATTTTAAAAAGGCATCTTAAACAATAAATTAAGTTCAATGTAGTGTTGTCGAAAAGAAACAAATTTGATATATTGATACTGAAATCCTCTGTATCTGAAACGCTTCCAATGGGTAATTTTCAACAGGATAGATACACGATACCAGCTGCGCTTTCTCGCTCTCTCATCTCTCCGTCAAAGCGAGTTGACACACAAACCCGCCTTCCCTCTCTCACTCATTTCATTTGCTCTGGATGAATATTGTTGGTGTTGCAGGGCTTGAATTTGCCGTGGGATTGCGCATAGTTTTACTCATTCCCGCAGATTTTGTGTCCCGCATAAAGCCATCTTGAGTTTGTTTTCGCTGCCTTATTGCACTTCAACAGTACACACAAAATAATGTTAAAATGCCTGTCTTGGCGAGCATTCACGTAAACACAGTCAGTTATGTTTTAAGTGAATGTAAAGTTGAGAAAAAAACGCATGTGTAACAAAGGGATTGGATCGGATTTGCGGCAGTCTGCGCCGCGTGCTGCAGTAGCGTTGTCATATCTGGGTACCGGTAGCCGTTATAACAAGCTCTCGCGTGTTTAGTTTTTACCATGTTAGGAGGAGTACAATTTATATTTGTGCCTTCAACAATCAGATGCATTTTGTCCAGTTTCATCTGTAATATGAAAAAATGCCCTCTCTTTCTGTCTTTTCACGATTGGATAGCTATACGATCAAAGAAAACACATGAAGTGACCAGGTACACATGAACGGAGTCAGTCCACATGCATCAGTCAATTTGATGTAGTCAGTAACTTGTGTGCTCGTGATGTGCAGTGGTCGCGCTAATAGTTCTATCAGAGCTTGACTTGCGCAGTTTAATTCGAACACTTAAATATTATTTATAACTCCTAACTTAATAAAACAAGCTGTGTTACTATGAGGAATGATTACCTCAAAATGTACAGGGTGGGCCATTTATATGGATACACCGTAATAACATGGGAATGGTTGGTGATATTAAAGTCCTGTTTGTGGCACATTAGTATATGTGAGGGGGCAAACTCCTCAAGATGGGTGGTGACCATGGTGGCCATTTAGGAAGTTGGCCATCTTGGATACAACTTTTGTTTTTTCAATAGGAAGAGGGCCATGTGACACATCAAACTTATTGGTAATGTCACAAGAAAAACAATGGTGTGCTTGGTTTCAACGTAACTCTATTCGTTCATGAGTTATTTACAAGTTTCTGACCACTTATAAAATGTGTTCAATGTGCTGCCCATTGTGTTGGATTGTCAATGCAACCCTGTTCTCCCACTCTTCACACACTGATAGCAACACCGCAGGAGAAATGCCAGCACAAGCATCCAGTATCCGTAGTTTCAGGTGCTGCACATCTCGTATCTTCACACCATAGACAATTGCCTTCACATTATGGGTGCCAGGTCCGAGCATTCCTAGATGAACAGTTTCCTGGAAAGTGGATTGGTCGTCGTGGGCCAGTTGAATGGCCCCCAAGGTCTCCCGATCTGACCCCCTTAGACTTTTATCTTTGGGGTCATCTGAAGGCAATTGTCTATGGTGTGAAGATACGAGATGTGCAGCACCTGAAACTACGGATACTGGATGCCTGTGCTGGCATTTCTCCTGCGGTGTTGCTATCAGTGTGTGAAGAGTGGGAGAACAGGGTTGCATTGACAATCCAACACAATGGGCAGCACATTGAACACATTTTATAAGTGGTCAGAAACTTGTAAATAACTCATGAACGAATAAAGTTACGTTGAAACCAAGCACACCATTGTTTTTCTTGTGACATTACCAATAAGTTTGATGTGTCACATGGCCCTCTTTCTATTGAAAAAACAAAAGTTGTATCCAAGATGGCCGACTTCTAAATGGCCACCATGGTCACCACCCATCTTGAGGAGTTTGCCCCCTCACATATACTAATGTGCCACAAACAGGTCTTTAATATCACCAACCATTCCCATGTTATTACGGTGTATCCATATAAATGGCCCACCCTGTAGATCTGTATGCAGGTGCTAGGTATGAATTAAATGCGTATACCTCTTTCTCTTTTGCTCACGTGCCAGCGATTACCCCTCCACTTGCTAAAGGTTGCCGACCACCGGTCTAAGCTAACAGAATTCCTGAGTTGCAATAGCCATAGCACTAAACCTCGTGAATGTTTGCGATAGGTCCGGCTCAGTCTGGTATACTCACAGACCGGGAGGTGGTGAGTTTGTTCCTGCATTTTACGGTCAATCCGAAACCACATGTGGAGTTTATTGACCGGCCTCGCTGTTGCCTCCGTGGGAAAGAGTGCAGCATTACACGTTTCAGTCAGGTGGAGAGCCGCTGGGGCTACAGCGGAACCAGTGACCGCATCCGGTAAGCGTGTTTTTAAAACGGACTGAAAAAGTGATGTTGAAAGGGAACATGTGAAGTTGATTCTACCCATTTTATTTATCTGATATAGGGGAAATGCTAATAACTGTTGTGCGCAGGTTTTCGGTGAACCGCAGAATATTCGTGGTGGGATTTGGGCTCTATGGGTCCATACATGGTCCAACTGACTATCAGGTCAACATCCAGGTGAGAAGCAACAATTTCAATCATTTTAATTCCAAGTCCATGAATCTTGGTTCTTGGCTAGAATAGGCTGCAATAAAAAAGCAGATTTTATGCTGCAAAACTTGCTGTGCAATGATTTTTTTGTTTTGTGCTTAAAGCTTTGTACTCAGAAGTGTGAAAATGTGGCGGTAGGCAAGTGGTAACGGTGCATGTTTTCCTCTAATGTAGATCATACATACAGACAGCAACACAGTTCTCGGTCAGAACGACACGGGCTTCAGCTGCGATGGAACAGCCAGTACCTTCCGAGTCATGTTCAAGGAGCCTGTGGAAATTCTGCCTAGCGTCAACTACATTGCCTGCGCCACCCTCAAGGTGAAACAGTCTCAGAATTAGAGTTTGCTTGTCTATTAGCTTCTAGGTATTTTATGTGCAATTATGCTATTGTAAATGCTACATGTATCTGACATCAAATCATGGTTCATTATGTCGAAATCCAGTAATTTCAAGAGGAATCTGCATGAAGGGGTGTTCGCATGTGGATGAATGATGTCCCGAAGCATATTTTGCATTGGGTTCAAGTTTGTCAAGCGAATTTGCTGTGTTTGGTTTGATTTCTGTCTGAGTTGTGCTTTATATATTGCTTAAGTTCTGCACCCTTAGATCCCTTAAACCCCTCTGTTACTAAAGAATAAGCTGAATTACAAAGAATAATTTACAATATACTTAATTTAATCATTCATATTTCATGAATTTGAAATGAACTTTTGATGGGTTCATGCTTTTGCAGGGACCAGACTCTCATTATGGGACCAAAGGGATGCGTAAAGTCACACACGAAGCCCCCGCTACTGGTACCAAGACCTGCTTTACATTCTGCTACGCTGCAGGCAACAACAACGGCACTTCCGTAGAGGATGGACAAATCCCAGAGGTCATCTTCTACACATAATGACCAAGCGGAATCATCTCACGATTGAGGACTCTTGCATTGCATTTTGTGGCCAATTCACTGGTCTCTGTGTAGACCGGCGACCAAATACTGATCTCTCATTTCTAAAGGCTTTTTGTTTTTAAGATTTGAAGCATGAGAATTCAGTCCTTCAAAGTGTACTTAGGGTACAGTTTCTGTTTCATCCCAAGTAGCACCTCATAGTACCACTTCGATGTTATGACCAGCCAATGTCATTGCTAATTAATGAACAAATAGCTGAACTCAGTCATTGCAATGATCTACTACAGGTACAGTTCAGTAACTCTATAGAAGGCAACTTTCTTCCATTTGTCCGTTTATTTGAATGTTGACAACGTGTTTCTTTTGATCCCATGTTTGACCCTTGATTGTTCAATGATTATCAGTCCTTCAAAACGCACTGATGCACTTCAGTTCCAGGAGCAACAGCAAGTTTGGGGAAAGTACACTACATCTTGATTAAGACTTTAAATCAGTGTAAAATTGACTGTTATGTACCCGTTTTGAGTGGCCTGCACCCCTTGATAGAGGTGAAACTTGATTTCTTCAATGGCAGTGTGAACAGTAGATGTTTATGTTTTACCATAGTTGCCCATCTTGTTAATAGCGATAAACCACAAGAGCACTTGCATTCACAATGCCACTATGTATAAAATCTTTAAAGTATTGACTGCAGTGAAATACTGAACACATTTCTGTTACAGAATTTGCATATTTTCTTGAGATGTTGATATAAGGAAGATGAACAGGAAACAGCTTCTTGAATGTACCAATGCTTACCTTGTAAGCGCTGTAAATATAATGTCCTTGTCTTGTTTCTGTATGTTTAATTAAAGTCTGCACCCCTAGTTTGGGTCACAATGGATCAATTTATGCAGAATGCACAATAGCTAATACTAACAATTTAATAATTTTAAGTGGCAGTTACTTATGCAAAACTTGGTAGAATGCTCTTTTGACGACTTGGTCTTTACTGAGCAAAAGTAAAAAGTCGAATCTTGGGTTTCTTCTTGAAAGTCTGTAGGTCTTTTTGCCCACCAAGTCAGACTGCTTTGAAACTAGAGCACCTGTCATATTTGCCTATTCTTGTTCCAATGACATTAAATATGTACTAATAAAGTGATTGCCTTGGCAGGCCATGGAGTTAAAGTTGACATGCAATCGGTCAACTTTGACTAATGGACCTTAAAATAGACAGCATGTTTTACATGGCAAAAAAAAAAAACAAAAAAAAAAACACTGGAAGGGATAGAACTGAAATCCTAAAAGGCATGCATTATTTTTTAAATGTAAATCAAAGACAGCTTATAATAACCCTGAATTTATAAATGCACACAACAAGGTGACTACACATTATACCTGCATGATTTCTCACTTCAGCATATAAAAACAACGACTTAAAGAGACACTGAATTGCTGATCAAATATGCTTTATATTTCAGTTATGCAGTGAAAGGCTTCCAAATTTCCAGAAATACACCAACTTGGAGGTAGATTGCTAATATTTTTCAATATAACAAGTACAGAATATCCATGTTAGTATACATGTTATGTACACAGTACATAAATTGTAAAATATATAGTTTAAATATACATTTTCCAATTCATTACATTTGAGTTTTAGCACAAAACATCAACTTGAAAGTCCACTAGGAACTGAGAAAAGCCACCGTTAGCCTGCTGGTCCATAATTAAGATGCATGCATAGTGCAATCTTACAAACAATGGTCATTTTTAATGTTTTAGGTCATTTAAACAATCTCCTAGTGTTCTTGTCTGGTCCCTCTATATGAGGGAGAAAGAGGAATGCAAATCTACAATTTGTCTAAGTAGTTGTCTAAAGCTGGAATGCCTTCTTTGAGCCCCTTGCGTTTTCGTGTGTCAGCCACAACCTGGGCAGGTTTAGTGTTAGCTTCCATAGGGTCTCCAGGCAGGATCTGCCAATGGTCAAACACACACTGTGGGAAAGCCTGGCCGGATGTGTTGGAGCGAAGGTCAGCTGTGAAACCTGTGTAAAGATGACCGTTTAAGGCTTTGTAACTTTAAATGCGTTGAAGAGAGAAGACAACAAAGAGGTCTTTATGCTTCACTCACCAAATGACTCGTTGACGGGCAGGTAGGCTTTGACCACAAACATAGGTGTTCCCATAACCTGTGACTCCTCAAATACAAGCCCACGTTTCCTGTTCAGTACACCATAGATTCCACCAACAACTGACTCTGGGCACTGTAGATGGATGGAAGGAAGTAAGGTTGTACAATTTTGACAAGTATGTTAAACACCAAAAGGAAAACTAGGCTTTCACGTGTGAACCCCTTGCATACCTGAATCTCCACCAGGTACACAGGCTCAAGAAGTCTGGGCTCAGCTGTGAGCTGACAGGCATAAAGCACTCTGCGAGCTGTGGGAATGATCTGGCCACCACCACGGTGGATTGCGTCAGTGTGCAGGGTCACATCATGAACATCAAAACGAACCCCACGCAAGTTCTCCTCGCACAAGACTCCCTAAAAAGCAGAACACTTTTATAAACTGCATGACTCAAACAACTAAACCAAGAATGTCTTGCTCCAGGAGGGCCATCTTCTTGCAGAATTTAACCCCAATAAACACCAGCTAATCAAGGTCTTCAGGACTCAGAGTACTAGGAAGGTGTACAGGAGCAAAACTCTTCAAGAAGGTGGCCTTGGGCCTTCAAGAAACAGGAGAGGACACTCTTGATTAAAAACGTGTGGCATTTAAATTAGCTTTCTTACCTCTTTAGTGGCCCATTGAAATCCAGCCACCACACTATCCTTGATCTCATTCAAGTACTGGACTCCCTTGGTCACGTCCACCAAGAGGTTGGGCCCAGTTCCATCAGGGCCAAAGCACCAGATCTTACGAGCTTCTGTGACTTCCCACTCGTACTTATCAGCAAGGTAACGGGCACGGGCCTTCATCTCCTGCCTAGCAGTGACCTCACCCTTATCAATATCTTCAGGAAGACCCTCAGACAGAGGACGGGCTTTCATGAAGAGACGATTGTGCTTATTTGGGGACTTAGAAAGGCACATTTGTTTGGACTCATCACTGACAGTCTCTCTGTAGGAGACAACTGGATCTGATTTCTGCAAAGCAAAAGCAGCTTATTAAAGACTGTTATGAATATTATATTGCTCCAATTGTGCTCAGAATAAGTCAATTGTACCTTGAGGGGAATGCAGGCATGGTCCTCTTCAAGGTCCTTCAGACAAATCTCCAAATGAAGCTCACCAGCTCCTGCAATGATATGCTCACCAGACTCCTCAATGATGCACTGCACCATGGGATCTGACTTGGCCAGACGCTTCAACCCTTCCACCAGTTTAGGGAGATCAGCAGGGTTCTTGGCCTCTACTGCCACTCTCACCACAGGACTGACACTGAACTTCATCACACGCATGTTGTGGGCTTGCTCGAAAGTTGTGATTGTTCCGGTCTTTACCAAAAACTGATCCACACCTACCAGACCCACAATGTTACCACAGGGCACATCCTCAATAGGCTCGACATAGCGGCCCATCATCAGAATGGTCCTGAAAGACAAAAACAGCAAAGTCATTTACAATCTTAACTAGTAGTTCTTTTCGGTGACAGAACAGTTGCTCGTTTAAAAAAAAAGAAAAAGAAAAAAAACCACCAACCGTTGAATGGGTTTGATGTAAAGATCCTCCTTTTTTCCAGGAGTGAAGTTTGGCCCCATTATGCGAACCTTCTGGCCACTGGACACAGAGCCAGAAAAGACACGACCAAAGGCATAGAAACGACCTTTGTCAGTGGTCGGAACCATCTTCGAGATGTACATCATGAGAGGTGCTTTGGGATCGCAGTTCTTGATGCCTGAGAAAACCGAAGATTTGGACTATAACCAACCTTGAAAATGGTTCATTCTAGAAGAAATGCAAGCAGTTCCTAGCACAACATACCCATGGCAGCCTCATCATCTCCAGGTCCTTCATATAGCAGCTCACAGCGGTATTTCTGTGCAGTAACTGGTGAGGGCAGGTGGATTGTGATCATCTGAAGTAAAGCCTCTCCTGCCGGCAGCCAGCGACGCATCACAGCCTTTAGCAGGGGCTTGCCCTCCTTCTCCTTGTCTTCAGCATCTAACTTAATGTCCAGCTTCTCAATTAGCTTAGCAATTTCCTCCTTCTTGAAGTTCATGACGGCATCAAATACCTACAGTGGGAAAATTTAGAGCTCCATATAATTTCTATATGCACATGGCAGACAAATCAATGTCGAGTTAACAACAGCCATATCAGACTGAGATTTTTCATCAAGAAAATCAGGTCAAAGTGAAGAATTAAAAAAATCATCATTAATGGCTTGAATAACAAATATAACATTGCTACTCAGTGCAGATTACTCACTTTGAAGATCGGGTCCAGGATCAGTTGAGCAAAAGTCCTGGGAAGCTTCTTGCCATCCGGTGAGTTGGGAGACTTGCTGAACTTGCCAGTAGCAGGGTCAAAGTACCTGCAAGCAATGGCCACAAGTGTTACATAAAGAAAATCTACATTACATTCAGTTGTGTTCTGTTGGGTCATCCTTTCACACCTGTCTCCCCAAAGCTTCTTCATCATGTCCTCCACCTTCTTGCAACGCTCAGCTGGTCCCAGCTGGGCTTCACCCTTGGCAGCAAACTTCATCACGTACATCTCAGCAAACTGCTTCAAAGTGAAGGCCCATCCATGCAGTCCAGATCCAAAGCCAACAGTACCAATGACTGGATCAATCTAAGAGCAGGATGTTAAAAATTAGAAGACTTAGAAATATTTAGTCAATCTTAAATTCAACCCAGAGAGAGAGAGAGAGAGAGAGAGAGAGAGAGAGAGAAAGAGAGAGAGAGAGAGATTACAAGAATAAGTTATTTTACATTTTTAAAGGCCCCATGAGGCACTCACCATAATGCTGCCCATGGGTCCATGCTCATCCTCGCCATAGGTGGAGATAATCACATTGACATTCTCAACAATGCGCTGGAAGGTCTGGTAAAGCTCTTCAGGGCCCAGCTGCAGCTCCAGCAGTGCACGGTCCATCTTGTTCATCATCAATACTGGCTTTATCCTCTCACCAATAGCTTGTCGTAGCACAGTCTCTGTCTGCACGCACACACCTGCAAGGACAGCGATTTTTGACATTTCAATAAATATTCCACAGATTCAAGCAACATTTCAGAATGTCAGTGATGATTAATCCTCTAATAGCATCAACCCTACAGTCCAGTATTACCAAAACACCACCATTTTAACATCACAATGACAATTTATGCACTTACCAGACACGCAATCTACCACCACCAATGCTCCATCTGTGACACGCAGTGCAGCTGTAACCTCTGAAGAGAAGTCAACATGCCCAGGGGAGTCGATCAGATTAATAAGGAAGCCTAAGCCATCTTTGCATTGCTTAATGAAGGCCATATCATTTTGACTGAGCTCATAGTACAAGGAGATGGCACTGTGGGGGAAAACAGGGATGAAATCAATCAATCTCTCAGTGTTCACGCACACAAGCATTTCATTCTCAATGTTTGTACATCAGCATTTAGACATTTAGGTGTAACGATATCGAACGGAAATGTTAAAACTCACATGGACTAGAATGAAAATGTTTAATACTCACGTGGACTTGATGGTGATGCAACGCTCCTGCTCGTCCTTCCTTGTATCCGTGAATCGGGTTTCACCAGCACGGGCTCCGGCGATGATACCAGCTTTTGACACCAGCGAGTCAGTCAAAGTGGACTTGCCGTGATCAACGTGCGCAATCACAGACATGTTACGGATGTTAGACTTCTTGTCCATGATGCCACGGATCTGGTCTACTGTGAAGTTCACCTAGGGATGTGAAAACGGGTAAAATTCTAAATAAAGGTACATTTCTAGTTTAAAATAAGGATGTTTTCCTAAATGGGCACTCGGTCCCAAAAGTATTAATGGTTTTGGACGATATACTGACCTACCTACCAGCCTAAATTAATGAAGGCATTAACTGTAACAGTAAAGCCATGTGATATTTCATTCCTTAGTTGCATCACAGCATGTGAAATAATACAAACATTTATTCAGTAGTGGCTGTTTTATCAGTAAAATGTTTATTGTGAATTTAGATGCACCTTTATTATGATGTTTTTAAAGTGACTTTAACACTTGGCAAATAGCCCAAGTGATTTCAAAAGTGTTGCATCATTGAGGGGATATTTTGAATGAAATTCCAGAAGACCGATATTATATCATAGTTATTCACCTTAAGAGTACATTTAAATATTTCTTTTAAATCTAATCATCTTGTGCAAAACTTTTACTTGCAAAATCAAAAAATACTTAATCTCCAAGGTATTACTGCAGAACAACGTGTCACTTTGGGCAGGTATTACAAAAACTACAATGTCTGCATTGTATGAGCATTATTTTGCTGACACCATTTAAACAGACCTAAGAACAGGGCTCCAGACTAACTTTTTTTATTAGGAGCGCTGTAGCCCCTGACTTAAAATTTTAGGAGCGCAAGCAGAAAATTTAGGGGCACACCTTCACATTTTCCCCCTAAATAACTATTACAGACAAATGCTTTGATAATAAATAGATTAAGCGTACAGAAATTATGGTGCAATTTTATTTTAAGATCACAGGGCTCCAGACTAACATCTGAGGGCCGCGGCTCTAAGTTCTACAGAAAGTATTTGGTAGCACTGTGGGATGACAAAGCACTGAGATAAATTTGAGGTGTATAGATAAAGTTAAATTTAATTATTATCCTTCATAATGTCTTAATATTATTTCAAAAGCAAAATGAGTGACAAAATAGATATTAGGGAGTGAAAATAGCCAATAAGCACCCTCAGCAGCTGTTTACAATGGTAATTTAGTCTTCTTTTAAAAAAAAAATAAGTGTGAGTTTTCCTACTTCTTGAAACTTTCAGTTTTATAAATAGAGACAATCTTTAAAGGATGAACAAAACTGTTTTGGTCGACACATTAAAAAAAAAAACATTTTAATAGGATATAGTTTTGAAGTGCTGTAAAAAGATGTGTAGGCTACTTTCATAACCACAGTATACCATAGTTATAGTTATGCCTGGTTCAGAATACGCAATTTTTTTGTCTGTTACTATAGTCAATGTATCAGATTACACGATTTCGACTCCTAAAAATCTTGTCATGTCCTGGACAAGAAACATTGTCAGACTACACATTGCTTTACAACCAGTCATCTCGAGCCGTCTCACACACATATTCACTCGCACATGTACACACGCACTCACTCACATACACGCACATAGACTAACGCACGCACGCACGCACACACTCACTCACTCACTCACTCGCGCACACACTCTCTCACTCTCTCTCTCTCGCTCGCTCGCTCGCTCACTCACTCACTCACTCGCGCGCGGGCGCACACACACACACTCATTCACTCGCGCGCACACATACACTCATTCACTCGGAACCCTTCATGGAGGACCGTTAAAAAATTAAACATGCTAGTCTTCTTGTCGTGATGTCGTAAACAAAGCATCGCAGACGCGACGTCGGTTGTCGCCCACTATGAACGAGATGAAATTTACTGGTCGCACATGTGCGACTGGATGTAAAATTTAGTCGCACACTCTCAAATTTTGGTCGCAAAATGCGACCATTTGGTCGCAGTCTGGAGCCCTGTAAGAATCAATAATGCTAACAAAATCAGAGCAACAAAGCTAAGCAGCACAGTGGGTAAAAAGTGATATAGGTTCACAATTTCTCTACAAGCTAACAATGAATTAGAAATAATCAATTCATCTAACAATTCTTTTCATCAGTAACTGTCCATATAATTTTCTTAACTAAGCAGGAGTTGAATGAAATGAGCCACTTCTGAAACACTTATCAGCATGTGCACAGCATTCTTAATGTTAAGTAAAATTCAGTGACTCCAAGCACTTAAATCGTAACAAAATGTTAAAGTTTAGAAGGTTATAAATGCATACATGAAACATTATCATATATCGACTTACCATTTTGCCTGATGTTTTTGGATTCGTTTAACGGCGAACCCAGTTTATTTTACACCGCCAACCACGTTGAGACACAGACAGGAAGAGACAGATGACGTCAATGTTCATAAATATATATCAACCGCGCGCCGTACGTAGTGTACGTAATGACGTCGGGGCATTTCTCAAATTTAAAGGTGTAGAATCTGTTAATCGCTCCCTGACAAAGATGACAGAAAAGTTATTTTTATTTTTAATGGTCGATCGAGATGGAGTTTTAATGGCCCGTGCTGATAGTTAAATCTGGCGGCAGGGTATACAATGCCGATGAAATATAATTTATTTCTTAAATAACAAAGGAGCTTCTCATGAAAGTGCTACAAAAATGGTTGCTTATTTTACACACTCAGAATTCACTATATGTATATATGGAAATTGATAATTTAAATGTTTTGCTTAAACTGTTTCCTTCATATTTAGGCCTATTCAGAATAAAATGGGCATTCGAACAGAAGGTGGCGCCTCATCACTACATTCACTGTTGTAATTTCCCCAAAGTCTTGCATTCTGTTTTACACTTCTTTTTTCCCCCAACAAAACACACGTAACATATCGAAAAATACAAATGTAAAACATTAAAATGTGACTCTTGTCTATATCTTTTTCTCGTTATAAAAATAGCATCTAGCCCAGGGGTGGGCAACTTCGGTCCTGGAGGGCCACTGTCCTATACAGAGTTTAGCTCCAACCCTGAAAAAAATCACCTGCCTGTAATTTTCTAGTAATCCTGAGGACCTTGATTAGCTTGTTCAGGTGTGTTTGATTAGGGTTGAAGCTAAACTCTGTAGGACAGTGGCCCTCCAGGACCGAAGTTGCCCACGCCTGATCTAGCCTATGTTAATTTGAATTCCACGTAACATAGCCTATTAAATAAATATTCAACATTAATACATTTTTTTTTTCATTTTCCAAATAAAATAATGGACTAGACTAAACGAGAAACTTTGAGTGACAAATCCCTCAAAAAATATGATGTTATTTTTTTAATTTTCACCATAAAGGGTTGGAAATTGGATTGTACTCTGACATGTCTGACTGATTTTTTATTTTATTTTTAATACAGCTTGCCTCGTATATCTGTTCTTATTTACCCCTCAGAATAAAATGACCAAAAGAAGTTGAAAAGTAGAACAAGAAACAAAAAAGAACAAAGAAACAAAATGATTTTCTTCACCTTTTGAGTACTAAGTAGAACAAGCAAACATGGGTTTATAAATCTCTGACCTTTTAAATTTCAAACATTATGGTATAACAGCACATCACTAGATGTAATTTTAGAATACAACTGCACTTACTTCCCTTTAACATCACGTCAGGGCTATCATTATTACATTCTTATTTCTTTACCCTCAATGATGGCTTTGGCTCAGACGAAGGCCTTTTCCTTTCCTGCCTCTTCAATCTGTGGCCACAGTTTGATTTGTCATCTCTTTGTATTTTGTGGTTAAGTCTTCACCAAACGTCTTTGTTTTGAGGAATTACTTTTCTTTGGTTGATCTGCATGGATGCAAATTCCTCCAAATTCCTTCCCTCCATCCGATCCTATTCATTTGGGAGCGAAGACCCTCTTCGGGGTCTTGAATGAATGCCTTACAGATGTCAATCATATGTTGTTTAACGTCTTCTCCTTCCTGCTCTTGTAGATCATACAGCCTCAGGTTCCATCTTTCTGTGAGCGTTGTAAATTTCATAAGCAGTTGTAATTGGGACAGCATGGAATTCTCGGTAGAGGTGAGTGATTCTAAATGGGATGTAAATCAAATATTTGAAAGATCATATTCGATTAGGATTATTGTGTTTATGTGTTTTGGATGGGATTAAGTCAGCGAAATCTACTTTGCCAATACGCGCTATTATGACATTTTTTTTACTCTGAGATATTTTGACCTATTTATGAAAATGTTACTGTCTGTACTGTCAAACAGAATAACCCTTCATGACATTATGATGTTTTAAAAAGTCATGGTATATTTATTTTAGCTTTAAAAACAGGAAAAAATTCGAAGAACTTGACACTTTTTAAAGTTTTCTCCTTTTTGTCATTTCAGTCATCTTATCATCATTGCCCCTTTAACATTTTAAACTCCGGATGTTCAGCGCCCTCAAACACCACCGTAGAACCGGGCCTGTCTGAAAGATTCACATTCAGTGTCAGTCCTGTAACCCGCTAAAGCTGCTAGATAAACAATGTTACAGCTGGACTGAATGTATGATTCAGCAGATTGCAGTTTGGCTCGGGTTATGCGTTTCTTTTGAAACCAAGAGCATCAGAGCAGCTTGATGCGTGCACTCAACTATGACAGATTTTGCACTTCAGAGCAAGAACGTTTCATTTCTAAACACTTCGTGCTCTGCTTTTGTTTGTCTGCGGGCTATTCTGTACAGCTACAGGTTCGAGTGGCTGCACATCCAGATGGCTACAGCGCCCACGCCGATTGAATGTAAATGAGAGATAATTGGTACCCAAATGCGTTTGAGATCTTAACGTCTATGTGACAACAACTAAAAAGACATCTGAGGTTTGAAACAAGTCAAGGTCACAGGGTTACTGAATACAACCATCTTGAACTGAACCGAGAAATTATTATTTGTTTTTTGACAGTGACACAATATAGGACACCATCAGTCTGTCTTGTGATGAAATCAAAGTGACAGAAAAGAGCAACTTGGTCAGGCACATGAGCCTGAAAATGTGTGAAATTTTTTCATAATTGAAAAGAAACAAAAAAAAAAACAAATGCTACGGTAAAAACCTGTTAACTGCATGGTAAGTTCCTTTATACAGTGGGATTGCCACAGGGATATTTCATGTACTTTTACAGTAAAATACCATTAACTGTAGTTTTTAGAAGTAAAAAAGAACAATTCATCTTATAATTTACAGTGAAAAACCATCAATTGACATTCCCAGAATTCCGTATGTGACAGCCCACATTTGGTGGTTTTTCATTGAAATAAGATTTTTTTTTTTATCAGTGTAAGAAAGTGTAGTCTGCCTCGACCCAGATTCCACTCCATTACAGAATGAGCTCATCGCCAAAATGGCTTAATTATCATAGAGATGAAGGAAGTCAAGTTATATTGTTTCTTCACCATTTGGGTTAATCACATCCTGAGCAATCAATTGTAAAATGGGAATGGGTGTGGGACACAGAGAACCATCTCAGACAAAGATGTGTCTCAACTTCAGACCACAGCTGTTACAACAACAAAAGCAATTTCATTTACATTAAGAGTGGTAAATTGTAACAGGATAAAAGGTTTAAGATTTGGATGTTCTGGGTTCATTCTGACACCAGTGAACCCAAGGTGCTTCGTGTACTTTGCCACTGCAGCTGTAATAAACGTATTTTTTGAGAACTTCGACGTCCAAAATTTGTTTCTTACATGTATGTACACTAGGGTTTTTTTATTACATCCTGTTGTTAAATGAATGTTTATTGCATCATGTGTGTTACCATGATGGTGTTTGTGTGTATGACAGTGTGCACCTTATAGTATTTGTGGAAATGCAACAGCTGTAATCAAAATTATTCAACCCCCATTGCATTTGTGAAGGGTGATGATATCAAACCTAGCCAGTTCAGATATTTCATGTGTTCTAGCTCAAGCGCACCTGAAGCAACTAATGAAACCCTTGATTAGTTAGAGACCTCACCTGTTTTGCAGATTTATGCTGTTTTGAGGGATTCTATTCAGGGGGTTGAATAATTTTGAGACTGCAGAAATCATTGAAAGTTGTTTTTTCAGTTGAATTTGGGGAAACCACGTGAAACATTTGTTGTGTTGAGCTTTTTCAAGTACTTTTTTTATTTATTTGTTCATTGCAAACAGCTGAGAGTCTGTATATTTTGCCAGTAAACCTGATTTGCAATGGGGTTGAATCATTTTGATTACAACTGTACTTGTGATGAACTTTGATTAATCATGATTCATGTGGCTATCTTTTTTGCCAGTCGTGTTTTTAAAGTTGTCATGAAACGGAACTTGCGATACTTTTGAGATAGGCTTCATCTGAATGATTTTGAAGGCAGCTAAATGAATACTTCGCTGCCTTTGATATCCCACAATCCTTTGCGTTTCATTCTGTGATAATGTTCCCATTGTCACATTTAACTGTGCCTTTAAAATATCAGGGCTCAACGCTAAGGTTTTTCCTTAAGCAAAAAATAAATAAAGATGGCATATAAAAGTAGGGGTTGGTGTTCAGTTTGTGTGTAAATGTATGTTTTTGGCCAACTTTTTCCACTTTTGATTTAATTTCTAGTGAGTAAATAGTAACTTCACTTTGTTATCGTTCATTAAACCGTTACGCTGCCTCAGAAATCAGTTTCGTGAGGTACCTTCGTGCGCAAACCCTGCCTGCAAAGCCATGGCCTGAAAGGGCAGCGAGGCAACAAGTCAGTGCCTAAGTTTTCAGATGCACCAGTATTGTTTCCCTATTGTGACGTGTATCCGTGTGAAACGGCATCTCGAACAAGAAAAAAATGGAGGGCGGGACTTGATTTAGTCCATCAGGAATTGATTGGATGGTTGTGGTTCGCTGTTGCTGTGATCTCTTTGTCAGTGACGGGTTGTAAAGCAGCAAATGTCCTTGTCTGAGTCATTAGGGCTTAATGGAAATGGTAAGGAAAATCTGCACAGCATATTCAAAGCCCCTTAGCTTGCCATTGATTTTTGCCTAACTGTGATGTCTCAAAAGGGCTTTCGTCTTAGTAAACAATGCTTTTATAAGGAAAAAACATTGATGAAGAAGGAGAGGGGGCAAACATCCAGGAGAACTTTCTGTCCTTGAGTTTTCCTTCAAACATTCCCTGAAACTGAAACTCCATATCGGAGTTCCGCCGTAATTATGTCTCTTGTGGAGAGGTACGTGAGCGCTTCTTAAAAAGGGAGCTTATGCTTTGGATCACGTGCCTGACGCTGGTGGTAAGCACACATTCTTGAATCCAATGGTGCAGCTGATTCCTGTTTAAAGTTTC
The DNA here is from genome assembly GCF_951802725.1 of Rutilus rutilus. NCBI lineage: Eukaryota > Metazoa > Chordata > Actinopteri > Cypriniformes > Leuciscidae > Rutilus > Rutilus rutilus. Next base: position 28,372,327 of record NC_140222.1, on the reverse strand, counting down.
CAGCATACAAATGGCATTGTGCCTTAATTGATGACTGCATCGGTGCTTGCTTACGAACAGTAAGCAAAGAAATGGTTTGGGTAAATTTCAACAAAATCCATTTGATACACGATAGATTTCCTCTGAGAATGACAAATTATTTTTTGATGCTACAGCCAACAGAATAGATGACTCCTCGTAAATCACGATAGCTTTCAAAGTTGGATGGGCCTGTTCAGCCTGAAAGTTTTATGTGGCAAGTGATGAAAAGGCCTTCGGATTAGAGTAGATGGAGAATGAGATGTACTTGCTTTATAAGAAGACACAGTGTGCCAAGATGAGATGATAATTTTTTTCCTGTGTGACTCAGAACAGCTCCGACATCAAGAGCAGGATGCGAACAGGTCTTTACCATTCAGAAATAAAGATGTACAAGCAGTATAATAACACAATTATATTTAAATAATAACATTAATATGAGTTAAATGGAGCTAATAATAACAATAATAAATAAATGCAAGACACAAAATAGCTCAAGAACAGGATATAAACAGATTTTTACCATTTCAATCAATCAATCAATCAATCAATCAATCAATCAGTCAATCAATCGAAACAGTGGTGAAGTCAGATAAGTAGTATAATTATTAATAAAAGTATAATTATTTATAAAATTATAATTGGTAATTACAATCATTTCATAATAATAAAACAGTCTGGTGAAGTCAGAGAAGTAGTATATTTAATAAAACATTTATAATTGATAATATTTTTAATTATTTAATAATAACAAAACAGTCTCAGAGTAGTATAATTATCAACAAAATGCTAATTGATAATAATTCAAATGATTTAATAATAATAAAACAGTCTAGTGAAGTCAGAGAAGCATTACGGTATATTTAATAATAACATTATAATTGACAATAAAAATAATGTATATATTCATAACTCTAAACAGCTCAGAAGTTAAGAACAGGATATTAACAGATCTTTACCATTTAAAAACAATAAATAAATAAATTTAATACAAACTAGATGTACCGCATCGCGGTACAAAATATGACCGCCGCTCAGGCCTGCACTGGCTTTCCACAAAAATAAATGACGTGGAGTAATTTGGCTGTATTGCGTGTTTATGTATATACCTAAAAAAAGTAATAGTATGTGTGTGTGTGTGTGTGTGTGTGTGTGTGTATGTGTGTGTGTTTGTGTATGTGTGTGTCTGTGTGTGTGTGTGTGTGTGTCTGTGCGTGTATGTATGTGTGCGTACATGTGTGCGCGTGTGTGTTTGTGTGTGTGTGTCTGTGCATGTGGATTTGTATGTGTGTGTATGGGTGTGTGTCTGTGCGTGTGGATGTCAGTGTGTGTGCATGCTTGCGTTTGTTTGTATTCCTGCATGTGTGTGTGTGACAGTATCATCCTAAACCAGCAACCCTTCGCTCAACAGCACCATCTACAGGCCGATGAGTGTACAGTCACTAAATATGCACATAAATTAATTTATTTTATACCCCCCCATGGATGAAATTCTACAAAACTTAGCAGAGGATACCCCCAGAGGATGTCAAGTTAATCATACACATGAAATATGGTGCAGTTCTGAACATCTCCACTGAAGATAGGGGCGATTAAAGCAGAATAATATTGCATTTTCATTTTTTATGGGAGGGGCGCAAATCACAAATGAGTGATTATGGGCTAGGTTGATGTGGGCCCTTAAGAGCAACATACCATAAAAATTTCTTCATCCTCGGTGCCACGGTTCAGGTAGTTATTTAGGAAAAACTGCATTTTTTGGGGTTTGGGGGGGCCCAGCGCGGGGGGGGGGGGGGGGGAGTGGCCCCCGGGGACCAAACGAAATTTTTCCGTAGAAGTCTAGTGGGGCTACATGCCCACCAAATTTCATGTTCCCCGGTGTTTCGGTGTCCCTGGTATCGTTGACGAAAAATTTACGGGGGCCCCAGCGCAGGGGGGGGAAGTGGCCCCCGGGGACCAAACGAACTTTTTCCGTAAAAGTCTAGTAGACCAACATACCATAAAAATTTCTTCATCCTCGGTGCCACGGTTCAGGTAGTTATTTAGGAAAAACTGCATTTTTGTGGGTTTGGGGGGGCCCAGCGCGGGGGGGGAGTGGCCCCCGGGGACCAAACGAAATTTTTCCTTAGAAGTCTAGTGGGGCTACATGCCCACCAAATTTCATGTTCCCCGGTGTTTCGGTGTCCCTGGTATGGTTGACGAAAAATTTACGGGGGCCCCAGCGCGGGGGGGGGAAAGTGGCCCCCGGGGACCAAATGAAATTTTTCCGTAAAAGTCTAGTAGACCAACATACCACAAAAATTTCTTCATCCTCGGTGCCACGGTTCAGGTAGTTATTTAGGAAAAACTGCATTTTTTTGGGTTTGGGGGGGCCCAGCGCGGGGGGGGAGTGGCCCCCGGGGACCAAATGAAATTTTTCCTTAGAAGTCTAGTGGGGCTACATGCCCACCAAATTTCATGTTCCCCGGTGTTTCGGTGTCCCTGGTATCGTTGACGAAAAATTTACGGGGGCCCCAGCGTGGGGGGGGAAGTGGCCCCCGCGGACCAAACGAAATTTTTCCGTAAAAGTCTAGTAGACCAACATACCATAAAAATTTCTTCATCCTCGGTGCCACGGTTCAGGTAGTTATTTAGGAAAAACTGCATTTTTTTGGGTTTGGGGGGGCCCAGCGCGGGGGGGGAGTGGCCCCCGGGGACCAAACGAAATTTTTCCTTAGAAGTCTAGTGGGGCTACATGCCCACCAAATTTCATGTTCCCCGGTGTTTCGGTGTCCCTGGTATCGTTGACGAAAAATTTAAGGGGGCCCCAGCGCGGGGGGGGAAGTGGCCCCCGGGGACCAAACGAAATTTTTCCGTAAAAGTCTAGTAGACCAACATACCATAAAAATTTCTTCATCCTCGGTGCCACGGTTCAGGTAGTTATTTAGGAAAAACTGCATTTTTTTGGGTTTGGGGGGGCCCAGCGCGGGGGGGGAGTGGCCCCCGGGGACCAAACGAAATTTTTCCTTAGAAGTCTAGTGGGGCTACATGCCCACCAAATTTCATGTTCCCCGGTGTTTCGGTGTCCCTGGTATCGTTGACGAAAAATTTAAGGGGGCCCCAGCGCGGGGGGGGGAGTGGCCCCCGGGGACCAAACAAATTTTTTCTGTAAAAGTCTAGTAGACCAACATACCATAAAAATTTCTTCATCCTCGGTGCCACGGTTCAGGTAGTTATTTAGGAAAAACTGCATTTTTTGGGGTTTGGGGGGGCCCAGCGCGGGGGGGGAGTGGCCCCCGGGGACCAAACGAAATTTTTCCTTAGAAGTCTAGTGGGGCTACATGCCCACCAAATTTCATGTTCCCCGGTGCTTCGGTGTCCCTGGTATCGTTGACGAAAAATTCAGTAAGGTGACAAAAAAAAAAAAAAAAAAACACTTTGACAATCCCTATATGACCGCTTTCGCTAGCTACGCTAGCGGCGGTCATAATTATTACATTCTTCAACTAATAATCATAATAATAATATGCTTAATATATATATATATAATAAAATATATAATGTTTATTATGTAAATTGTCTTTCTGGATTATCACAACTGTGTAAAAGGTCACATTACCTCAGACAGAAAGGGAAAAAAGAAGACCTTTGAACTATATGGATTAGGTGTTGTCCCATAACAAATGTCTGAAGTTTTTACTTGAAAGCGCATTGAAGTAACTTTGAGGAATGTTTTTCCAGGGATAAGAAGGATAAGAAAGATAAGTATGGTACACTGCCAGGATATTTTTGTACCTTCTTCTGGCAGTGTATGCAAAAAATTAAATTTTTTAGGTGTGAGGTTGCCCTTTTAATGCACCTAAGTCCAGTCTTTTTTTACTGGATTCAATTATTTGAATGCTATAGATTTTTACTTGATACAAATTACCACAGAAGTGGCAATGTTTGGTTGAAATATAAGCTACACTATTTCTCCAGGGTGTTCCCACATTTTTTATCTTACATCCCTACAAAGAACAACCAATCAAACGCAGCCCTGAGGATGATGACCTGACTGTTGCGTTGGAGTTCGAACTTTGTCCTGGGTGAGCAGAGGGACACAGACAGAGTCAGGACAACCTACTGGCAGATGTTTTGGTTTTGTCCCATTTAGACTGCGTTACCCCTGGACAGTAATGGAGCACTATTCAGACCAGGTAAGTCCTTAAGTTTTATTAGTTTTACATGCTAGCAAAGAGAAGTTAGTATTAAACGTAGTTTACGTTATCTAACCTGCATGTGCAATATCTCATACAGAGCAAAGTTCATTTTTTTTTTTTAAGTTATCTGTTCCGTCTTCTCGTTTCAACATTTGGTTGCTTTTAACTGTTTTTGGTGCTTTCATCCATTTTCTATTTTCCATTTCCATTGAATCCCACTGACAACAGATTAATTAAACAGCAATTATATTCATTGTGTCATAGGGCGGTGAGGGGTTAGATCTGCTCGATTTGCTCTTCGATAAAAATGATGGTATCCTACGCCATGAGAATACGGGACAACAAAACCATCAGCTCTGGCCAGTTCAAGATCCTCACGTAAGTCGAAGTCAACAAAGTCCGGCTTCCTTCGAGTTTTTTCAGTTTTTTGGATTTTGACATGGCATATTAAAAGGATAATTCACGCAAAATTGTTAATTGTCATCATCATGCCATTCCAAATCTGTTTGACTTAATTTCATTATGCAGAACACGCTGAAGATATTTTAAAGAACCATTTTGTCCATTTGGACACCATTTACTTTCAATGTATGGACAAAACCAGTTGTTCAAAATATTATCTTTGGTGTTCTGCAGAAGAAAGAATTTAACATCTCACCTCCACCATCCTGTATTTTCGATTGCCAGATGATGATGCCTGCCCAGGGAATACCAAAGAAGATATTTTGAAGAACATTTTTTGTCAATTTGGACCCCATTTACTTTCATTGTATGGGCAAAAATAGTTCTTCAGAATATTATCTTTTGTGTTCTGCCGAGGAAAGAATTTAATATCATACCTTCACCATCCTGTATTTTCGATTGCCAGATGATGATGCCTGCCCAGGGAAACGAGGACTTCTTCAACGCACTTTTAGATGGGTGCGACTCTGTTTCGGGGTCTTCAGTTTGGTCGCCCTCTCCTAGCGACAGCGGAATTAGCGAAGACCCTCATTCGGATCACATCGACAGTCCGCCGCCAACCACAAGCCCCCCCGTGGAGCCTTGCATCATCATATCTCAGACGCAACACAATCTCGACACAAACTTCCCATTTGAATTCAGTGAGTATCAAGTATTCGTCCTGGTGACTAGCGATATACTTACACTGTAAACACAGATGATTAGCCTCCCACTTATTAATTCACAGCATTGTGAGTTGGTTTGGTAAACTTTCTGAAGATAAGACCCTATTCCTGAGCTTTGTGAATCTCTCCATAAGCACACAAAGAAGTATAAATAGTATTATCTGTTGTCGCAGATGGCTGGGAGACTGGCTTCTTTCCAGACAAATCTGGAGGGATACAGCAGGCATCTGAAACTCCACAAGCACAACCGACCACTGGATTCCCCCTAACTGTCAAGGACCTGCTGCTATCTGGCACACCAGAGCCTGTGAGTTTGCACTCAGGCGTGAAGCTAGGTAAAATACACAAGGCAGAATAGGAAAAAGGTGAAATTTAGAGAAGATAAAAGCTGAACTCAATAGGCACCATTCAGGCACATTGAAACATTGATTGGATTTGTTACTTTCATGTCCGATTGATATTGCAGACCACAAAGGCGTCCCAGCAGTCCTACCAGGAGCTGGTTCTCACAGAGGATGAAAAACGACTCCTTGCCAAGGAAGGAGTGACTCTGCCAAATCAGTTCCCGCTCACCAAGGTACCTCCAGTTGGAAATCACACCATAATAGTAGAGCACAGTTGTTTGTCTTTGTAGCTCAATGTTTCTGCTTCCCTCCCGTGATCAAGTACGAGGAAAGGATTCTGAAGAAAATCCGCCGAAAGATCCGCAACAAGCAGTCGGCCCAAGAGAGCAGGAAGAAGAAGAAAGAATACATAGACGGCCTAGAGAGCAGGTATTGACTGTTGTGCTCGAAACAAATGAAGCAAAAGCGGATGCTACGTGCATCGAATCACACAGGGAAAATACATAATCTGAGTTGATGGAATTTGCAGCTACTGAACACAACCCCCCTGGCATTATGCAGGTGGAGGTTTACAGCTGTGTCTGACAGTTGGCTTGAGAGCGGATTTGATTACAAGCTGTTTTCCTTTACATGGTTCTTACGAGAAATTTGTTTTCGTAGGATGGCGGCATGCAGTGCACACAACCAGGAGCTGCAGAGGAAAGTCTTCCAGCTGGAGAAATGCAACATGTGAGAGAATCATTTATTTGGTAATCTTCACAACAACATACAGGCCCCTGAAATTGAACTTTTCCCCCTGCTCTCTCCATCTCTAGCTCCCTGATGGAACAACTGCGTCGGCTCCAGGCGATGATCATGAACGGATCCAAACCGGCCCAGACTGGGACCTGCATTCTGGTGAGGGTTAAAAAAAAAGAGCAGTATTAGCACATGAAAGATACAGGCATACAGTAATCATGCTTTGGGCTTTTAAAAACACACACTAGACACATACATAACACATGATATTTTCTCTGGCACTTGCAGGCGTTTTCTTTCAGCACATGTCAGCGTGTATTAACCACAAAATATTTTACATCAACACATTCTTGGTCCTATTTTGAATTATTTATCAGTACATTTTATTCTGACAATCTTTATTTAAGCAATCCAAAAGCAGTAGCACCAAGGACAATTCTCTAGAAATATGCAATACAAACACAAGCAAACACTGCAAGGAGAGAAATAAAAAGTTTTTATTTCTTACTATTACAAACTATTTCTGTCAACATAATAATCACACTTTTTTATTATTACAAAAAGATCAAATGAAGTCTTATTAAACATCTTGTTTCATTATGATATATATATATACAGGGCCTAAGATTAACACACATGTGTACAGAATGCATCGGTATATTGCATTTGTGCATTCGGTCTTAAAGTGACAGCAGCCTAATATAGCTACCGCTGTCTGCGTTTTTAAAGTTAAAAAACACTCACTGCTCTCGACTGAATAACTTTTGTAATTTACGCAGTGACTATGTAGTGTTATTTCTCATTTGATTAGCCTACTTTATTCAATTTCGCTACGTTTAAGCTTTCCATCTGCCTCTGTCCCTCAGGTGCTGCTTCTGTCATTCACCTTGATTCTGCTGCCCAGTCTGAAGCCCTTCTCTGATACCAAGGTCAGCCAGCATGGAGACTTCAGCCCATTGAGAGGTGAGTTTTCTGGCTGAAATATCTCCTCCATCTGGTCCTTGAGGGGAAAACCCCATTACAACCTTATATCCTGCGACTGCTAACTTGAGAGGAAAATGTTATGCTTGAAGAACAAGTGGTTCTTGAATCCATGTAATGTATTATATGTTTGACAAGCCATTAGGCTTTGGGTGACAGTGATTGGAAGGACTGAGGGAGGTGACGACGACTAGAAGAATGGCAAATGGCTTAGTCATGTTTCCCACAGATTGAATCAACGGCGTGAAAGAAAAGTTGTAATTTGTCCTCATCAAACTTGCTGTCAGTGTTTCTGAAGGGAATCAATTCTAATTTTGCAGGTTAAGCGTAGGTCATGGTCTAAAGTTTGCCGCACTTGATCACCCTCTCGATGTCACTCTTTTGAAGTGGGTGGCTGAAGTTCAGCGAAAAAGAACAGGGTAAAATGTGTCAATGCGTGACTCACTCGACTGTTTATTTCATCCACAGACTTAAAATAACTGGACCAGCTACAGGAAGTAGACTGTGAATTTCTAAAGTCATGAGTTTAATTCTGAGGGATTGACTATACAGTATGTATTTGATAAAAAGTGTATGAATGGCTTTACATATGGGCGTTTCAGGCACTTTTATGTCCTAAAGGTTTATTAAAAACAGATTTCAACATTTTAACACCAAAACTTGGAAAATGTAATCGTGCTTTTGTAAATCGTTTTTGCTTCTTTTCAAATGTCCTTTATGTTATTGTTTTACCCTTGTCCAAGGGCAATCCACTATAGAAATATGAATTCCATGGAAACTATGAAAATCTAAACAAATATTGAAATAATATTAAACTATTTTAATATTTATTGTATATTAGCTATATAGCTTGTATTTAGTTTTCTATAATAAAAAATTATAAACTTGTGGCATAATTTACCCAACCCAAACAATTTTACATCCAATAAGGTAAATACACAAATGTGCTTTTTTTTTTTTTTTACGATGCATAATTTAAGTGTGAAAACACAATTTTTTCAGTTTATTTACGATACATGAAATACTAGCTATGAAATTAGCCTTAGCCAGACAAATGATTCTGCCATTTTATTCCTAATGACAAAATGTCATTACCATCACAGAAAATTATGAAATGATTTGAGATGTGGTGGAAATGACACTGTGGTGGGAATTTACACGATAGGGAAAAAAATACAGAAATCTCTCAGTATAGGCTATACACTATTGGAGATTATTAGTAGAATAATTACATAAACTAGTCAGGGTGTAGGCTACATTTATTGTATAAACGTCCACAGGGCCAAAAGTGCCCACAGTTGAAGAAACTTCTTTATTTAAGAAAATATCAAATTAAGTTGTGTTTGTTTTAAAGAACGATAGCACATATTTTGGCAAAAAGAAGTCTAAAGTATTTTTCTTACATTTTCTTGAACCCCTTGCAGTTCAGTCACGGTCCCTGCGCAACCTCCAGTCTTCCCGCGTGCTGCACACCCTCGAGCATCCGTACTCAGCGACAGAGGATCCCAAAATTATCCCGCGCTTCTCTGAGGATGAAAGTATGAAGGAGATTGCGTCGCTGCTGGGAAGACTTCACAGGAGACCAGAGTTCACCAATTACGACTCTGAATTCCACAACCACAGTTTTGACCAGCATGACGAGCATCACCATGGAGACCCCATCACTGGGCATGTAGCGACAGTGACCTTGAATCCGCGACGTGGCTCACGGCGGAGTCCTCATGCGGATGATATGTGAAGGGCAGAAGGGGATTTAGCCGGGGATTTGTCAAATTTCCTTTAACAGCGCTTTTGAAGACGGGAGCCAGCCAACAGATGGCTGGAAGCTATTTTTCCCCCCATTCTTTCTATGCTGAAGTAATCTTTAAGAGATAAAGAAGCTTATTTATGATCAAACTTCGAATAAAATAACAAGTCCAATTTTTATCTGCTCATTCGGAATGCAGGAAGTGCTTATTTTTCTCGTCTTTAAGCTTGACATTTAAGAAGAGCATATTTTTTTTATTTAAATTTGTTTGTTAAAATGTAGGCCTATTTTTTAACTATAAATGAGGGATCTTTTTGCGATAATGGTTGACTGTAGGCGAGGCTACATTATATCGCGCTTTGTTACTCGGCTACAACATGAAAATTTGAAATGAAATTATTAAAGCTTACCTGTAGGCTAAAAGGCTTACTTAAAGATTCCGCTATGAACAAATGTTCCACTAACAACGTACGAAACAATCAAACAAGCGACAATGCTGTAATATTATTGAAATAGACTTACTGCAATATCAGGATCATGAAGTAGCTAATTCTCACTGTAATCGATAACTGAGGCGCAAGATGGCGACAGTTGCGTATATGAAACAAGAGCCCGCGGTGTGATATACGAGAAACATGAAAGTAGCGCCGGTTTCCTTCACGCGAATGAGCGGAATGATACAGGCTACTGCGTTGATATCAGGCATCTGGATGACACAATAGGGGTTATGCGGAACATACTTCCGGGTTCTACAAAACGGGTATAACTACTTCCGGTCGTCAGCTACTGAGGTAAACACAGCGTAGGAATGGCGACCTTTTATAGCCGGTGTTTACAGGAGCTACCCATTCCAGATGTACATCGTATTGCCAAACGGACGTCCAGAGCCCCGAGTACTTCGGTAGATAAAGGATTTAAGTTTTTACGCCTCCTCATTTATTCATGATTATGAAGGTATGTAAGTTAGTATAGCTTTTGCTAATGGCACCTGATGTAGAGTTAGCTAACTATCAGTAAGTTAGTTTAGACTTGTATGCTATCATAGTAGTTTAACCTTTTATATTTGCTTGCAGACGATTAAAACAATCAAATGACGACTGCATTTAATTTTTTTAATAAAATTTTATTTTCGGATACTTAAGCATTCGTGACATTTTTATTAAAACAGAAATAAGAATTGTATTCTAAAAAAAGCGCAAAATAAGTTACCTCAGAGATAACCTACCGCTGCAGATGCGTACGGTAATGCAAACCGGAAATGTTTATACCCGTTTTCCGGTTCGAACGTTGGGCGTTCCGCATAACCCCTATTGACCAATCATAGTCAAGTATTCCAGAGAGCCGTGTAAAAAAACTATATAAAAATAGTGTAATAACAACTTGATTGAGTGAAAAAAAAAATATCAATTTCAAATTTTCAAACTTGAAATCTGACCGTTTGTACAAACAAATTAACATATTTATTTTCCTTTTTTATTATTATTATTTACAAATTAAAGGTTATGAAATATTAATAATAATAGAAATCCCAGATGTGACATCAGACTTTTGGACTTTTGGACAATTTATTACAGCTGAGGTGAATAATAATACAAAACCAGTTCTTTCAAATTCATAAATTTTACAATTTGAATCCTTCAAATTGTAGAGTGCCTTGTGTTTGTCTTCCCTTTGAAGACAGTTTTGCTTTATGTGTATTAATCTGAAGGCTGAAGTAAAAAATTGTATGGACTAAAAACAAGTTAGTTCGCTTAAATTGCTTTTGATAACAATTGTGCTTTTTCAGTAAAATCACATTGTGTTGAATTGTCTTTCAGTTTCTTTCAATGTCTTTCTCCGTCGTTTGTATTGTTTTTTCCAATAAATGTTCTAAAATATGTCTTATGAAATGGACAACTCTCTGTCTTCAACTCTGGGTTGATATCAGCACATAAATGCCTTTCAGCACAATTTGGGTGTCACGAGAGACAGAATGAGGCCAGTGCAGATGAGAAGAACAGGTGAACAAACCATCGCACTAAAAACAGAAATGATCTGAAATGAGAAATGAGGTTTTTTTAGGCATCCCTAAGAGAGATGCACAAATGAATAAATAGGAAAGCAGTAGTTTGTGTAGATCATACAAATAAATCAATACATAAATGTCAACTTCATTTTTTTCTTTGCCAGTTTATGAACTGAATAACCAGTGCTCAGGAAAGAGAAAACAGTGTGGGAGGTATTTCAAGTCACTTTCAGATAAGATAACTTGGGGGAAAATACAAAAGATAGATAGACCATCATGCATAATCTTTCTATTGTCGTCAATATAGTCTTGGCTCAAATGTAACTGACTGCAGGGTTCAGCAGGTTTTGATAAAGACCACACTATTGGTCTAGAAGATTTCAATCATGAAGAGAGATAAACTTGCGTCGTGCCTCTTCGCTTTCACATCTCCCTTGGGCCCATGGCCTCCAGTGTGCAAGTCTATTACACTTTAAAAAGACTGTAAAAGAACTGCATTTTACTTGATTACAGTTTTTCTCAGTCGCTTTGGTGCATTTCTCAGATCAGAAATGAAATTCTCAAAACTACTTGTTCAACCTCCACATCATGTAGTCACTTGTGCACATCATAAAAGCAGTTTCTCATTCTTTTGAACAAGTTGCGATTGCTTTGGTACATTCATCCAATTTATTATGCACAATTGTCTGTGGTTTCCTACATTATCAGTTGCTAATGCCATGTTGCTCAAAATTTATGAAATAGTTCTCTGTGCAATAGTCTTACCCTCAAAATATCCAGTCATTAGTTCATTGTATAAGTCATTAAATGCAAAATGGTTGATCTAGTTGACATAAACTGTCAAGCATACTTTCTACACATTTCTATTAGACTTTTTGTAAATGTGCTATGAATTGATGAATTGTGCAGGTGAATCTTGACTTTCACTAATGAAGAGAATGATCAAACAATGAGAAACCAGCATCTCATGACGCACCTTCAATTGGCAAGCATAGTCACCTTCTTAGAGACCCTCTACAGGACTCTCATCTCTGATGATGAGAGGGGTCCATTTCGAGATGATTTACCAAAGTATGTGGTAATTTGGGATAATGTGAGATTCCATCACTCAAACGCCATCAGGCAATGGTTTGTGACGCACTATAGGATACTGATGGAATTCCTCCCACCTTATTCTCCATTCCCTAACCCAATCGAGGAGTTCTTCTCAGCATGGAGGTGGAAGGTCTATGATCGCCAGCCACATACTCAGATGACCCTGCTGGCTGCCATGGATGTAGCCTGTGAGGACATCACAGTAGACGCCTGCAGAGGTTGGATAAGACATTCCAAAATATTTTTTCCACGTTGCATTGCAAGGGAAGATATTCGTTGTGATGTAGATGAGAATCTGTGGCCCGACAGACTGGCACATCAAGAGGTGTAGACAGACTGCACTGCAATTCCTCATACAGTGCTGCATGCAAAAGCAAAGTTCTGCCTAAGGGGTATTTCCTGTGTTTGCCTTTCTAATGTTGTATTTTCGCCTTTGTGCCCCTATTTCTTTTCTTATCACAATAAGTGGTACTTGAGACACAATGACCACAACATGTAACTCATTCACCAACCCCCTGAACCAATTCTGCTAAACTACAAGAACAATTCCTGCTTTACACTCAAATTGCAGTTCTAAAACACACCTTTTTTCAAAACACTACACACAATTCTCTGCTTTTGGCACAATTTTCATGCAGAAAATCTCTTGTTTTCACAAGGAACACACTGCCATTCAAATATGCACACTGACTCATCACATGGGCAAACACCCGTCACACAGTTTTACAATTAGCAATCAGAGCTTTAGCATAAAAGGGCAACAGGTGAGCGCTTCAATGGAGCAATGGATGCCAACATTGGAATTTACTGTAACTGTATACAGTCAATTCTTCTGTTGTTTTGTATGTAGAGCACTGTATGTACAACTTTGTGTTGGTTGGCATGTACACTGTGTACAATGTTTTTGTGGGAAAAATAAAATATATTTGTTACCGTGTATTTGTGTGTTCTGAGTATAAAAACAATATTCTCAAATATTTTACAACACACTTATGTATGTACTGTCTGTAGTAAGTGTAACACTGAACATAAAAAGGCCTAAGTCATTATGATGAATGGAGAAGAAGTGTTTTACATTCATCATAGTTTTTTACATTGAGCACATCAGTGTTCAACTGGTTCTTATAAATGTCTATTCATATGATGGTTTGTGTGTGTCATTTGAAAACAAAATACCATTTTGAGAAGAAATAACATTGTTTTGAATGTAAAGTTTCATTTTGCAGGATAATTGAGAGGTTTTGCCCATTGTGTGTGTGTTTTATGATTTGTGTGTAGAGTTCTGAGAATATAAGGCATGCTTTCAGAAAATGTGTGCAAACAATCGAGAAAAACTGTAATACTGTAAAGGTTTTTCTTGTTTAATTTTTTTGTAATTTTTTTTGTCAGACCACTAGTAAAAGTGTAACTGTGAATTCTATCCAGTCTCTTTCAATCAATAACTCGCGTACAGTTGTGTGTAAATTTGTACTTTTGAAACCAAACTGTTGTCATAGTTTACATCAGGTAATACTAACAGAATGCAGTGTTTTATTGACACCATGACTAAGCATCTTGTTTGTGAACTGTTAAAGGACTTTTCATTATGATGGCGCTGATATGTTCCCTGACATAAACACTTACTTTTGAGAGATGAACTAAAGATTTTGAGTAAGTTACAGGCTTTTGGTAATCCAATGTGTGGTGCTGTTTGTACGAACTGTTTTGAGAATGCACATACTTCTTTGCAAATATTAAGGATGATTTGAGAAATGCACCAAAGCGACTGAGAAAAACTGTAATCTGTCATTGGTTTGATGCACAAATAAATTTCTCTTCGCTCCTCAAGGCAAAACTATGCAATTCTTGGCTCAGTAATCTTCAAAATTAACCCAACAAATAAGATGAAAGACTCCAGTCTGAAATCAATAAGTTATCACTTTCATTGTGGGAATCTCTGGGTTATTTTCAAGAACTGTAGGTTGTAGGCTAATTACAGTTTTTCTCGATTGCTTAAACACATTTCTTGAAACTATGCCTCGTATTCTCAAAACTATAAACACAAATCCATAACGTCTCACCCAATTCCCCAAACATCCTATTTTCAGGTCAAAATGAAGCTCTACACTCAAAACCATTCACTCTTGCTGAAAAACCAAACTTTGCCCTCAGACAGGACACCCAAGCCCTCAAAATCACACACACTACAACATAGTCTAACACACTGGTCCAATAAATTCAAAACAACATTTCCAGTTATGTTAAGTTATGTTGCTTGTGGTTCCCCCCTCACAAACCTTTTCACATGATGAACACAAAAGACACAACCAGTGGATACATTGGCACATTTTTATTCATTCATGTACTACACAGTACAACACACACACACACAATTATTATTATTTTTTCTGTTTTACTCTTTTTTTTCTTCTTTTTTTCTTTACTCTCTCCTCTAAATTTGTTTTTATATTTACTTACAGTAAGATGTGTGTGACCATCATATGACAGTAAAAGAGCACACACAAACCTTATTCTAATATGGAATTGTATTGGAATGGTAAAGAGTGTTGTTACGTGACAGGAGGGCCTCCACTCACAATATGATGAACAAGTCTAAGAATGTTCCACATATGGTTGAAATACCATCATTTGCCTAGAAAGATAACATTCTGGGAGTCAAGACTATAAAGGATGAAGGATGCCCTCCCTTCAATGTCACACTCTGCAGCCACTCTGTGTGACTGTACGACTGCTGGCCTTTTCTTGCAAGAAAATACACCTCATCAAAGACTATTGGAAATGTTCGTCTTTTATTCAGTGATAGAATTTTGTTTGCCACCACACCTCCCTGAAGGCCCTCGAGGCGACTGTAAAGCGACTCAAATTTGGCCTTACTCGTAGCCCAGCTTTCCTCATAGTCATACCATTGACAAAGACAGGGGCAACTAGAGTGACTTGAATTTCATCTGAGACTGCTTGTCTTCTTGTCCTTGCCCTTCCTCCTCCTCATTCTTATCCCTCTTCCTTCATGTCTTTCTGGATCCATTGTTCCAAAACTCAATGAACTGATTTGGTCCCTTTTATATATCTATTGAAGGTTCTGATTGATGTGTGTTCAATTTTGACTCTTAGTGTTTCCACCTGGGTAATTGTGTGCTAACTGAGCTGAAGCTGTGCTGACTTGAGTGAACAATATTGAATGCTAGTGCTTTCTAAATGACAACATGGTGTAGGCAATGAGAAATGAAGGGATTTGTGTGTAGAGTTTTGCAGTGACAGTTCAACAAATCTGACTCATGTGTCAAAACAGGGAATAGTGTTTATAGTTTAGTGAAATGGGTGTGCTTTTTGATAAATGGCATTATGGTTTTGAAATTTTAGTTCAAAAGCCTGGTTATAGTGTTTAAGCAATCGAGAAAAACTGTAAAAGTCTGTGAATGTGAAAAAGCTTATGTGTGACCTGTTGATAGATAGATAGATAGATAGATAGATAGATAGATAGATAGAACATATGCCAAGTATAAAAATAAAATATTACACACACACACACTGTAGTTGCGTTTAGAGAAGCCAAATTACTATATATAGTAGGCCCTACATTATATATCTGGACGCAAAAAGTAGGCATATATTAAAAGTCTTTCAGGCTATTATATATTCGTCCAAAACAATATTTCTGTAGGCTTCATAATCAGATTGAAGTCAGTGAGCTATATCCGTATGACTTAAAAACTTTACCGTGCAAATTCGTATGATGTAACATAACAGAAAACCAGGTTTCATTGCTTACCGTATTTATGTATGTATCTGACATAAAGCGGCGCGTGCTTCAGCAGCGCGCGGAGGCGCGTCATTCTCATCGGAGTATAAAAGAATGTGCGCGCGCTGCAGAGCGCACAGAAGTGCGCGCGCGAGAGAGAGGCACGGATGAGACCGCGCTCTCGCTGCCGGTGAACTAATTATACTTGCTCGGAAAAAAAGTGCAGGGGTCACAATGAACTTGAGATAAATTAGATGAATGGACTCTTTTCTCCGTTTGTATCATTTCACCATGACAAGAGACTGAGTGGGAGTCTGCAATGGAGAGGAATAACACCACACAAACTCTGGATCTGGGAGAATGTGAGCACACACTGGAACCCATTGCGGCTCTGGACAATTGCACAGACTCTATCAGCGGGAACCTGTCTGTACGCTGCTGGCTGCAACTGTTGACAAAGGAGTCTAGTTCAACACTACAAGGTGATGGGTCTAGTTTGGCTGTGCGTGTGATGATCGCCCTCATTTATTCGGTGGTGTGCGCTCTAGGACTTGTAGGCAACTCTCTGGCGCTCTACCTGCTACACTCACGCTACCATCAGAAGCAGTCTTCCATCAACTGCTTTGTGATGGGTTTGGCTCTAACCGACCTGCAGTTCGTCCTAACCCTACCGTTCTGGGCCGTAGACACGGCGTTGGACTTCCGCTGGCCCTTCGGCAAAGTTATGTGCAAAATCGTCAGCTCTGTCACCACTATGAACATGTACGCCAGCGTATTTTTCCTGACCGCCATGAGCGTGGCCAGGTACTACTCCATCGCGTCCTCGATGAAGATGCACAGTCGCAGAGCGGCGGCGGCTGCGGCCAAATGGATCAGCTTGGGCATTTGGGTCGTAGCCCTGATAGCGACGCTCCCGCATTCCATTTATTCCACCGTAGCTCAAGTTGCAACGGATGAGGAGCTATGCTTGGTGCGCTTCCCCGAAACGGGAAGCTGGGACCCGCAGTTGTTGCTAGGACTGTACCAGTTGCAAAAGGTCCTGCTTGGATTTCTGATCCCACTGGTGGTGATTACCGTATGCTATCTCCTACTTCTAAGAATCGTGCTAAGCCGCAGGGTTAGCGGCGTTGCTGGCTCCGAAAGTGAGCAGGGCCGGCACAAGCGGCGCTCAAAGGTCACCAAGTCTGTTGTGATCGTCGTCCTGTCGTTCTTCTTGTGTTGGCTGCCCAATCAGGCCCTGACTCTGTGGGGCGTCCTCATTAAGTTTGACCTGGTGCCCTTCAGCAAGGCCTTCTACAACGCCCAGGCGTACGCTTTCCCGCTGACTGTGTGCTTGGCCCACACAAACAGCTGCCTCAACCCGGTGATCTATTGTCTAATCCGCCAGGAATTCCGCGCCGGACTCAAAGAGCTTCTGCTGAGGGCCACGCCGTCCTTCCGGAGCCTTACTCGGATGCTCCCGCGCAAGGCAAAGGTGTCCGAGGCGCCTCCGGTACTGGTTCTCATGCAGATGGATGTTTGATGCTTTTCAGAGAAAAGCGGATGCTTCACGTTCAACTTTGTTTTTGATTGACAGGATGAAGCAGGCGTGAGAAACGTCCTTTGGGAGCTGCCCCACTTTCCCTTCCTCTCATTCAGAAACTCTTGCGCATTTCTCCCCTAACTTCCTCCATACCTTTTGACGCAGAACTGTTTTCACATGCATCTCTGGTCATCGGAGCCACTGCTGAATTCTGGACACATTCACCTGTTTGCTTTGCTGCATTTTTGCAGCAATGCTTGCCCTGAGACATCCTTCAAGGGAGCGCTAAAAAAAAGAAGAAAAAAACATTGAGATGTGGAGAGGTTCAGCCCTTCTCTCGTTTTATGAGGTATAAAAAATGAATATGTGAGGAGGATCAGTGGTTAATCCATCAATCATTCAATACATTGTCAATTATACATTTACTTGCAGTTGTGTAGATATAGCCTAATGAGGTTTCACACATTTTGATTTGTCTTTCAGTGTGCTTAAATCCTGTACAAAAGAAAAACTAAACTAATAAACTATCTAACTAACAAAATGATCATTTTGTGAATGACCAGGCAAACTGTGCAAATAATGATTTAGAAATTCATTTCAATTTTGCTTATAACTGGTTGTATAAAACTATATTTTATTCTAAATACACCATATTTGAGACTTTAAGGGATAGTTCACATAAAGATTTATTCACCCTCATATCATTTCAAATGTTCACTTCCAGAAAACACCAAAGGAATTGAATGTCTGAGCGGCTCTCTTCTTCACAATATAAGTGAATGGAGACCAGGGTTAAAAAAAAAAAGAAAGTCTCTCTGATTCAAGCACTATTTTCAAAGTCTTCTGTGAGAAAAAGACTGCAATTTAAGTCAGGATTAATTTAAAATCCCACCCTAATAGCCATAATCCCCATTGACTTTCATTGTATGGAAAACAGCAGCTTGGACATTCAGTTATAAACTTTTCCTTTTGTGTTCTACTTACAAAAAAAGTCATCCAAGTTTTGAAAGACATGAGGTGGAGTAAATCATTTAAAGTCACACTTTAGATTAGGGTCCAATTTTCACTATTAACTAACTATTAACTGACTTTTGCCTCAATAAACTCCCAATTACCGCTTATTAATAGTTAGTAAGGTAGTTGTTAAGTTTAGGTCTTGGGTGGGATTAAGGGATGAAGAGTATAAGGCATTAATATGTACTTTATAAGTACTAATAAACAGCCAAAATCCTAGTAATATGCATGCTAATAAGCAACTAGTTAATAGTGAGAATTGGACCCTAAACTAAAGTGTTGGCAACAATAATAGAAAGAGCTTGCTGAAAGCTTTCTTTTGTTGACTATATCCTCAGGACTTCATCAAAAAAATGAAAATAAATACAACTTTGGCATAAAATATCTTTGTAGGAATGTATAATAAATCATTTTTGGACTCTAAATCCCCATTCCTAAGCCATCAAACAGAATAAAAAATCTATCTGAGATAATTAGTTATATGGGATTATTGACAATAAAAAGGCAGAGCTAAAGAGTTTTAGCTCAATAATGAATTTTTTTAATCTTTATTTATTATTTATATATGTCAGTTATTCTTCCCCCCTATATTTATATTCTTGTATCATTTCACATTCAACATAACTTACAGATGCTGTTTTAGGCTTTGAGACTTTTGTAATTTGGCACCACAAATACACAGACAGTAAAACGATTTTAGTCAGACACCATTAATCATTAGTCCTGCAATTTTCTGAAACTCTTCCAAGGACATTGTTCCTCTAAGCAAACCATTTTAGATGAGACAGATTTGTCAGTTAAAGCCACTTTTATCTCTTCAATAACATTGCCAGGTAGTGATATGAGCCTGGGGCAAGTTGTCACACTTTCTTTTTTTTTACATTGGACATTTTTATTGTTATTGCTGAGGGAAAAATGCAGTCCATTAAACACATATTGATCTTTTGGAACAACATGCACCAATAGCATGATATCACACTATATGGGCTGAGTTCTTACAATTAAACCTGCATTTAAATGCCTATTATAAGATTTTCAGGAAAAAAACAACAACATACAAAATATCACTATGATAATTATTGTTTTTGGCAACAAATATGATTACTGAATTGTTTAAATTTACAACTTGCCCCAAGTCTTGCCTCATAGTCATGAAAACACTGAATGACAGATTGAAACTGTGGTTTCATGTTCAGTTATGAATCTATGACCTATTAGCTATAAATAAACATGTAAAGAACTCATATCTGTAAATGTGAGTTTCTCTTTCTAGGTGTTTAGGGCAAGCAGATGAGTGGGTGCGAGAGACCATTAATGAGCCAAACTGATTTAAAGATATGAATCTGAACTCACTGTGCTCTATAATTACTTGTCGTGACATTTTGGACCAACGTCAGAGTCGGTGGGGAGCTTTTTTGTCAGTATATTGAAAACCTTGGGGTGTGTTTTAGCTTGCTGAACTTAATGTCTGTATGAAGTGTTTAATTACCTTATTATGTTGTTTGTAAAAAATATATATTCCATTAACAAAATTTGCAAAAAGAGTTCTGGACAAAAAAAAATCTTGTGTACATTTGAATAAAAACAAGGATCAATGTGTCTTAAAGGTGTAATTTACAAAAAACATGTACACTCACATGAGACTGCAGTCATATCAACCTAATAAAAAAAAAATCTTGTTGATTATGGCTACAGCATGTCTATGGGTACGTTTATACGACATCAATGTACTAAAAATGGAAATGTTTTTCCTTCGCATTTTTCGCGTACAGACGATGCCATTGTCAAAACGATCCCCATTCACAAGGATCTGTGAAAACGACTAAAAACGCTGTATTATGCCCCCAGGCCAGTAGATGGCGATGTCACTTCGTAAAGAAACACTGTGCGCCTATAGACTGAACATGTAATACGCATGCGCATGACGTCACCGTTTTAACAAATTCACATTTTTGTGGTTTACACAGAGACGATAACAGTATAGTTTTTTTTTTTTTAAACTTGCACTTTGAAATACGTTTTCAAAAGTTTGCGTTTTCAGAACCCCAAAACGTTGACGTGTAAATGTACGGGCAAAACGCATTAAAAACTTTTCCATTTTTAGTTGACAATGTTGCTGTGTAAACAGCCCCTAAACTACACTACATGGTAACTGACACCGATAATGCATCCACACCACTAGGTGTCAGTATCAGTCCAAGACAACTTATAAATTAGTCAGTGCAACCAAGAATATCAAGGTGCATTCACGTATGCGTAATTATGAGATTTCAACTTTTAAAAAGTGCTCACGTCCTTGTAGAGCTTGTAACTTGTAAGATTGGAATTTCGAGATTTCGTTAATTACGACATGACGTGAACGCAGCTTCAATCCCTGCATCCGAATATGCCTACTTCCCTACTAAATACTAGGCAAAAAAGTATGTGAAATGAGTAGTATGTCCTTGTTCATAGTATTCTTAAAAGAGGTAGGCGAAATCTGGATGAACTATTTTCGCCAAGATTCAGAAATTCATACATATACACATTTATACTATATAGAACATGCATTTTAACAAAATCGTCACAAAGTTAGTTCTTCATCAATTGTACTAAATACTCAGACATTATACGATTTGGACGCACCTTATAATGTGTGGACAGCTATTAGGCAGCATAATAACGTTAACAATACCAAACTCTTCACTAGGTAGCAACTAGCCTGAGCTATAACATGAGAAGCCATAGACAAAAAAACATAAAAGCAATATAGGCTACCTTGCTCACAAGGATATTGTTAGGGGTTAACAGTTTAGGACCTAAGGACCAGATGTTTGAAAGAAGACCCGGAGTCAGAATTATAAAAAATTGAAGAAAAGTTTTACTGAAGATAGTTTGCAGTTTCATCAGCAGAAGTCAGCTTCAAGACTCACACAGGAGTTCGTAGGCCGCCCCCCTTACAGTTACAAAGATCACAGCAGTTATACCCTTCACCAAGGTACATCATTGCTTACAGGCTGAATGATTCTTATTGGCTAAGAAATTCATAAACATAGAAATTTTCCACACATATACAGATAGACAGAAGCATATCTCCATAGATTATGCAGCTGACACTCTGACCCTGAAGTTAGGCACGTCGTGACCTTCCAGGTCGCAAATTTGGGTTGCTGGGTGCCAGCATGTCCAGAACAACAACTCAGTCAATCTCCAACAATGCCAGTGGTTCCTTAACCTGTAAGCATGTTATAAACATCTTTTCCAAGGTTGGATTTGGCCAGGCTCTAACTATGAACAGGAGTCTCGTCTCAAAACATCAAGATAACAAGTTCTTTCTCTCAGGATAGGACACTTTATCCTAAATGGAAACTATAGGCTTTAACTGACAAATGGTACCTTAAACTATAGACTTAAATGACCCCTATGTGTTTTAACATGTTGAAGACCTTTCTCAAACACAAAACCAGTCCCTATTTAATTTCTGGAAGCTGGGATAAATAGGCAAGCAATGTTACTGCATTCAGATATCAAATACTGACATTAATGAATACATGAAAAGAACATTTCAGTAATCACACTGGTAACTTCTATAACAAAGTAAAATCTTCAGAGAAGTCATTCAACTCATTTGATATTTAGAAGGAAAAGTATTGATTAATACCTTGATTATAATCACTCATTACATATACATTGAAGCAGCAGTGGATTCCAATCCACTCCCTTCAAGCTAATTTTGAATGACAGTCAAAGAAAAAAGATGCTTTTTAGTAGATGAAGTTACAGCACCTACCAACAGAGGCTAGCATGGCTATGCTAACCAGTTAAAGTCCTCAAATGTAACAAACCAAAAATACTTTAAAACTTAGCTGTAAAATATTGACTTACAATCACATTGCATTCATTAAAGTTGAGCAAAAGCAAGTCAACAAGCTCCAACAAAGTATGCACTTCAGAAAAGTATGCAGATAACTTTGTAGAGGACTTAAAAAATAAATAATGAATGCTCACTCCTCAAAACAAAACCTGGAAATGAGGATGAAGATAAAGGGCCCTATCTTGCACTCAGCGCAATTGACTTTGTGCATGCATGTATCATTCCTATTTTGCACCCGACGCACAGCAGACTTTTCCCTCCACAGACACAAGCTGATGAATTAGGGAATGAACTTGCTCTCCCGGGGGGCGGTTCAGCGAAAAGAGGAGACGTGTTCCAGCGGAAACGTTCCCTGGTGCTATTTTGCAGTTCCAGAAAACAATCCCGCCACAGACCAGGAAAAACCTAGTCTAAAGTCAGTGGCGCGTTATTCAGATGCTATTTTAGGGGCGCATGCTTGGCCATAATGTAGCGTGTGCACAACACACATTCACTTTGCTTATCTCATCTACACACAGACGCAGCAGTTGCCATGTTTGCAAACCATACATAATTACAAGGAAAAATATTCCACATGAGGGAAATCATTGTTGTGTCGATGAAGATGTGAAAAAATAGGCATAAATTTAGCTTACACATTTACCCAAATTATTATACACCTGTTTAACCAAAGCTAATTTGGGTGGGTTTCTCCCATCCCCATACAATGTCACTTCTCTGTCTTTTACGGCCCTGACGAGAACGTCGGTCTCCTCGGCTGTGAACCGCTCCTGGCGTGCGCCTGGCAAATCCGCCGTTATAATAGCAATCCGCCATGGAACAAGCGCGCCTGCTTTTAAAAGGAATGTGAGATGACGCTCTGATTGGTTTATTGGTTTGTACGTTACGCCCAAACCACACCAATGAGTAATGTAGCTACTTCAGACCAACCCATTTTAGATTTGCGTCGGCCGAGATCCGCCCACAAAGTTACTTGCGTTTCGAGTTTGATACTTGCGTTTCAGATCATTAAAATAGGGCCCAAAGGCTTTCTATTCTTTTGATAAGGGCTATACACACTTTTCAGGCATGGCTAATTGCACAGTGTGTTATTATGGAATGGACCGGTGGTACAGTTCCCTAGCAACAGCCATTTAAATTTTTCAGCTTGACAAAAATTCAGCCCTGCCACCTAGTTTAAGTTAGAGAGAGGTGTGACATTTGAGACCCCTTCCTTTCTGTAATTGAATTACAGTACAAAATATGAGATTGATAAATTTTTCCCTTTTGTGTTGTGTTATTGGCAGAACATTTCAAAATCTTTTTGTATGTGCCTTTCATTTTCAGCCAGGCATCGGATTTGAACTGTTTTCCTGCTGAGGGAGATAAAAATAGCAGTCAATCATCAAACATTTGTATGCTCCATTTTCCTGTTGGATTTGTCAGAACACTAGGTGGCACATGTTCAGTTTAATAATACTCTGTAAACAGAAATAAATCTATCTGGATTCCTTCTCATCATTTTGTCCAATTTGCCTCCAATTTATTCAGCTGAACAGAACAGAACAGAACAGAACAGAACAGAACAAAACAAAACAGTGTGTATGTATATATATATATATAAAAATATACTATATATAATTATTTAATACAAATAAATAAATAGTCAATTATAATGTCACTGACTGCTTGATTTGTTTTCGTTTTCATGGACTTTTGGTTTGTTTCTCTCTATTACCTGTTTTCCTTTATGCCATTTTCCCGCTCTTCATTTGTTACCATGGTTTTTGATTAATTAGTTGTCACCTGTTCTTCATTGAGTTCATTCACCCTGTGTATTTAAGTTCCTCATTTCATTCACTTCTTGATCAGGGGGGTGTTCCAGAAAGCAGGTTATGTGACATAACCTGGTATGTTTAAGGGTAAGTAACCTCAACTTTTGGTTCCAAAACGGAGGTAACTTTCAGTGTTGTAAGTAGCCATAGCAACCTGCTCCGGAGCTGCTTCTGTTATCGGGTTAGTTTACTTCAGACGCGTTCAGCGCATGCGTGTCCTATTGATGAGGCTCCAGTGGGCGTGATATGATATGATATGACATGATATGACATGATATGATATTTTATATATCTTACCTTTCAAGCAATGTGGAAGTAAAATGACTAAACAAAAAATAAACGTATAGAGCTATGTTATCTTAGCATGTGCAGACTGTATTTAGTTTAATCAATCTTTTTTATTTATTATATAATTAGCATTAAACAAACTACACTCAACAACCCTGTATCACATGAAATACGTTCTGAGGAAACTATTTTGCAAATCGCAATTACGTTACATGCCAACATATAAGCAGTGCTATTACGTTGGTCCTTAACCTAATATAAGCAGTGCTATTACGTTGGTCCTTAACCTAATATAGCCAATCTATTGCAGTGCTATTACGTTTGTCCTGAACATAATACATCCAAAGCAGGTTTCTTTTCACACGTAGCAGCTCATTTTGTTTTAATTATTTACTCCCTTTTTTCTCATTGGGCTACAAAATATTATCTATGCCAGGGCGAGTCAAATGGCGGCACCCGGATATTTTTTATCTGGCCCTCCAACTGGTTTTTGATGTTTAAAACCCCTCGCAATCTGATATCAAAGTCCCCGCAAAGGTTTAGCGCGTTCAGCGGTGAGTTTAACAACGCACGTGATCATTCAGCGGTGAGTTTAACAACGCACGGCAGTTCGTGATATGGTCACGTAATTTAATCTATTGATTCGTGCCACGGACACGTTTATTTCGTTATTTTCGTAATACCAGCACGTTTTTTAAACTATTGTATTTTCAATGGGAAGCGTCTTTCGTGATAACAGCACGATTCTTTCTGCCTGTCGGCTGCAGCAGAGAAGCTGTTTAATCAACATTTTTTTCACGAGATCGTATGTATTTTTATGTATTTTTTTAATGTTATTATTTCGGTCTTATTGCCAGGGAAGCTGGATTGCTTTGCTGTTTATTGATATTTTTAAAATTATATTTTATCAGTAGGAAATCGCGCTGAAGAAGTCTCGTTCCGAACACATCGCGATATTTGGCATCAGTTCACGTGTGTCAGATGTTGGTAAGTAAATACCTAAATACGCTGTCCTAATAATGTGTGATATCATGTCTTTTCTGTTTGTCGATATTAATCTGCCATTATATCTGCCATCTCCACGGAGACTTTGCGTTTCATTGCTTTCTAATTCAAAACAGGGTGATTAACACTGCCTGTCACGTGACGTGCTATAGGCTTAGATATTCATATCAGATTAAAAATAGTACAATTAGTTCCAAAGTTGTATTTGTAGTAGAAGCACAGTAAAAACAACACTTACCATGCTTTTACCACAGTAACATTAGTTTTACTGTGATAAGTGTAGTAAAAAGACAGTTATCACAAAACTTACCATGCTTTTACCACACTATTTGTAGTTTTAATGTGGTACTTATTGTAAATGCACAGTAACCACAACACTTACCATGCTTTTACCACAGTAACCATAGTTTTACTGTGATAGGTGTGGTAAAAGGACAGTAACCACAAAACTTACCATGCTTTAAACCTCAGTAACCTTAGTTTTACTGTGATTGGTTTAGTAAGGACAGTAATCACAAAACTTACCATGCTTTTACCTCAGTATTGATAGTTTTAAAGTGATATTTGTTGTAAATGCATATTAACCACAACACTTGCCCTGCTTGTAAGGCTTTATAATGTAACATCCAATATTTGTAAGGTAAATCAGTACTTTTCCCTTTAAATAATCCTATATATTATACATAATGATATTTTCTTTTCTCTTTTTTCAGCTGAAAAGACCAAAAGGGCCTTTCGGACTCAGTCGTTCCATTATTGTTGGAGGAGAAGTAAACGGAGGAGACGGACAGCTGCAAAGGCAAATATTCGCAATGGTATGTATGTGTTGGTTTTAACCCTAAATCAAACATTTTATCAAGCATTTGTTGTTTCTTAAAACTTTTCTCACAAAACCCATAGCCCAATCAGTACAAACATAGTCTGAAAGTCTTAATAATTCACAAAATTTAACAAGTTGTCAAATTCGTACGATACTCGTACATATTTGTATACTCGTACACAATCCTGCAGCTTTTACTCCTAGTGCTGTCATTGGCTACTGCCTCAATTCCTGTACATATTTATCGCGATATTTGTAAATCAGTTGCGCCACTTCTTGGAAAGTTGTCGGATGTCACACACACTGTCAGAAAGTTTATATTAATTGCAAATTGGACCCTGTGTGTTTATGTTCCAGTAATACATGATGTCTCTCCACACCTCATAACCTACCTCTGTTTGCAAGAGTGGAAAAGCTTATCTGACTTGTCACATGACATAAGATACTCGATTATTTTGTCATAATCAGAGCAGTTACACTGCTGATAACTGTCCCGTTTGCATGTAAATCTTTTTCATGATTATTGCTTGCTATTAAAGACATACTTTTATTCATAGAAATGCCCACATATCAGTGAACTTATTACATAAAAATGCTTTTAACATTTAATTATGCAACACTCTTTACAGAAAACATATCCTACAGTTATAAACTCACAACGTCATCATCAAGTCCTGTGCTGGGCACATTGGGCAGCAACTGTCCTCCAACGTATTCGATCCGTGGCCAGGTTCTTCACATCTTCCCATGGGACACTGACATTCTTCAGGTCTTCGTGAAACATCTGTCTCCGTGTCTTCCTTGGTCTTCCCTGTCTCCTGCATCCTCCTGGTGGTGTCCACTTCATCACTGTGTTTGGGTGTTGTTGTTTGGGCATGCGTAGGATGTGTCCAGCGAGGTGCACCCTTTGCTCTGTCACAGTTTCTGAAAGTCTTCATGTGGAGTCCCACTCCTCCTCAGGATCTCTTTGATATATGCAGAACCAATATTGAATATAGTGATTTATCTTTTTCCATATTGTTAAAGCATTTTGTTTTCTCTTTTCAGCTTCATAAACTGTACTTGATTTCTGCCTAATGCCTTTATCAAAAAAGTGTCAGTGTTCATCAGGTGTTTTGCTAAAGGACATATTCATTGCATAGTTACAATAAAAGTGACCAATAATCACAAGGATATAGAATGAAAGTTGAGAATGTAAAATGTTGTGCTTATGTTTTTGCCTATTTGTTCTTTAAAGCGAAGAAACAAATGTATGTTCACATAACAAACTTGAATCTCATCTCTTGGTTTGTAAATATATTCAACTTCATCATAGCAATTTTTTTTACGTTAATGTATGTGTCACTATAATAGATTGCTCCTGTATCTGGATATTTTTAATAAACTGATTTTTATACTGTTGTGCAGTAGTTTTGGCAGTACATTTGTCTTTAAACAGTTTGACATTAAATATTGGAATAAGCTTTCAAAATGGTGTCCATTCATTGTGCTTTTGTTACATTTATTTGAATATTATTGATATACCTTTAATATACTATCCATACACTGTAAATGTTAGAAGCACTTTAGTACATGTAATTATCTTTAATTAAAATACTGCAAACCTACCCCTGCTGTAGGACATTGCTTAGAAAAAAGTTTCTCTTTCAAATGTATTTATGCATCAGTCTAATCAAATAAGCAAATTTGTGTCATTGATCATGTGACCTCGTTTTTGGATGGTAACCACACAAAGGAGTCTTTTGTTTTTAAATATGAGTTTTATAATTTAATTAGAAGGAATGCATGTTTAACAGCCTAAATATAAAATATTTAAGGTATCTATCCCCGCAGCCAGAACCAGAAGAGATCTGTCATCGTTTACCATAAATGGGCATGTAAGTGTAACGCATCTGTTCAGCTGGGTTGTTATTGGCTGTGACTTTATCGCAGAACTCGCTGTGATTGGACAATCGTTTAACCCATATAAAACGGCGCTTCATGTTACAAAGTATGTTTTGGTGTTATTATTACGTTAGTTATACATTAAGCTAACTATAAAGTGTCTCTATGTTGTGAGAAATTACTCCTTTACCGAGATCCTAACCCTAACCCTAAGCATGTCTGCACATTTCAATGAACTACAGCACATGCTGCTCCACTGATAGAATGACAGAGATATGTGGGTAATGTAGTTTAAAACGTTTAGTAATAAAACAATAAATGTTAAATAAATAATATATTTAATGGACAACTGGATATCTAAATTTGTTCATTGTGCAAACCTTTATGACATATATGAGGGACAGGCTGAAATTTGATATTTTACTGTGAGCACTTTAAAAATAACCTTTATGCCAGCTTTCCATATATGTCTGAAAACTGTGGCCAACATTATTTATTAAACATAGTATAAGCAGTTGTCCAGCCAATTTTCTCTTTGATACACTAACCAGACTTTGAGTTACAGCCATTTGAAATGTGCATTTGTTTGCTCTTCTGGGGGCCATTGCTGGGCCCTGGGGGTGGAAGGACAGTATAATCTACACAGATCTACACATACTATTACTATTACACAAGGATAATGCACCATTCAGTAAAACAACAAAAAAACAGTGCCAACATTTCCTTTTCACCCCCTCTGATTGCTGCTTATATTCCTGACATCAGTGATATATAGAGTATACTAGAGTATACTAGAATGATCAACATGGATCATCTTCAATTAAGCTTTAAGTATTTATAGCAAGATAGCCCACTGCAGCCTCTTGCTATTCACATAGCTTCCTTTTATTTCACTGGAAACTGGCATACATGCAAGTATGTGCAACTTTTGTTGCATTGTTGTCCCAAATATCATTAACCAGATCTAAATTTTTATGTCCCAAGTAAAAGAATCATGGTAATTAATTATATTTAGTTATTTATAAGTTATTAATTATATGTAGTTATTTTTAAAGAAACAAGAAATTAAAATTTCTCAAAAGAAAATTTATATTTACTGTACCAAACACCACTTTCAATACACAATAGTCACCATACTTTATTAAACAACACTTTATTGGAGAACAAAGCATAAAGTTGATAAAGTAGCATAAAGACAAATGAGATTCAAGATAAATAAAAATGTGTCTTCAAAAACACGTTAACATCATATGAATCCATTCACAGCTGCTGAAGCCACAAAACGAGTGCCAGATAATCATATTCAGTCACATATGATACAGAAAACAGATTTGATATTGTGTTGGAAAATAATGATTCATTATCACAGCTAAACTGGTTTCTTGCTCTTCCCTGTACGTCTCGATCGTGTTAGTGTTCTTCTTCCTCGTCTAAACAGTTTGTTCAGTTGAAGAACAGAAGATGTGATCACTGATGTGGAGTAGCTTTTTCTCAACCAGAGGAAGAAGTCTCAACATCCCATTGTCAGGCGTTCTCCAGTCCTGGTCTGAAAGGAAAACAAAAGACAGAAACCATTCAAATAAAGTTGTTTAATGGACAGTCGGGTCAGCTTATGTTCTGCGTTATTTAAAGCAGTGATGGTTTACTCTGGCCCTCAGCGTCCACTGTCCTGCACATTTAGCTCCGACCTCAAACCCTCCTGCCTATTGTCTAGAAGTAAACCTGAAGACTTTGGTTAAAATTTTCAGATGTGCTCGATTAAGGTTGGAGGTTAACTCTTAACTAACCTCAAAAAGTAGAATGCAAAGGGCCAGAGTTGCCTGTTCCTTACATAAATTTACAAAGCAGCAGTCAGTACGTTATATAATATACACACATTGAAGTATATATATATATATATATATATATATATATATATATATATATATATATATATATATATATATATATATAAATATTGCAGCACAAAATAAGCTAAGTACTGAACAAAAACAGTTTTACCCATATCAACAGCAACATATTTTAAAAGATTTTTAAGAAAGGCATGGTCTCTTTTGAGCCTTTGCCAGTGATGCTTGATTTCTTTCCAGACAACATACTCTTCTGTCAATTGTTTCAAGAGCTTCACTTGGTCAAAAACCAAGTGATAACCTGTACAATGTAAAATTGTCAACATCAAATTATGTACTACATATTACAGCATTGTTTCAATACAAGACATACCAATGGACTCGCGCACTTTTCTGTCTTCTTTGGGCATCAGATGTTCCTTCCTCACCCGAAACAAAGGACTTATTCGATTAGCTTGCGTTGATATAAGGACTGGTCTTCCTTCTCTGCTGTAAAACAAGATAGTCTCGACTTACTCTATGTGCAATTACTATTGTTCTTGAAACACAAATTAAGACAGTTATAAATAAGTTAATTTACCATATGATTCAGGAGAGAACATTTGATGAGTAAAAACTGATTGCAATATGCTAGAAACTTCACCTGTGAAGGGCTGATCACGGCAAGATTCGCTGCGAGTCACTAGTAGCTCTGGTAATGGTTGGCTCTTAAAAGAGCTGTTGAGTTTGATATTGGTAGAGCTTTAAAAAAAAGGACTAAGTAATCCTGCAAAACAGAAAGGAAGGTAATTTTAATACATTACTTGCAAATAGTCAGTTTATAACTGTAGGATATGTTTTCTGTAAAGAGTGTTGCATAATTAATTGTTAAAAGCATTTTTATGTAATAAGTTCACTGATATGTGGGCATTTCTATGAATAAAAGTATGTCTTTAATAGCAAGCAATAATCATGAAAAAGATTTACATGCAAACGGGACAGTTATCAGCAGTGTAACTGCTCTGATTATGACAAAATAATCGAGTATCTGATGTCATGTGACAAGTCAGATAAGCTTTTCCACTCTTGCAAACAGAGGTAGGTTATGAGGTGTGGAGAGACATCATGGGTAACAGACGGGGACCAATTTGCAATTAATATAAACTTTCTGACAGTGTGTGTGACATCCGACAACTTTCCAAGAAGTGGCGCAATTGATTTACAAATATTGCGATAAATATGTACAGGAATTGAGGCAGTAGCCAATGACAGCACTAGGAGTAAAAGCTGCAGGATTGTGTACGAGTATACAAATATGTATGAGTATCGTACGAATTTGACAACTTGTTAAATCTTGTGAATTATTAAGACTTTCAGACTATGTTTGTACTGATTGGGCTATGGGTTTTGTGAGAAAAGTTTTAAGAAACAACAAATGCTTGATAAAATGTTTGATTTAGGGTTAAAACCAACACATACATACCATTGCGAATATTTGCCTTTGCAGCTGTCCGTCTCCTCCGTTTACTTCTCCTCCAACAATAATGGAACGACTGAGTCCGAAAGGCCCTTTTGGTCTTTTCAGCTGAAAAAAGAGAAAAGAAAATATCATTATGTATAATATATAGGATTATTTAAAGTCCGCGTGAACCGGAAGTTGCAAACGACTTTTCTCCAGTGCTGTGACGTATTTCCCAGTGAAAAGGAATATTGAACAGAGGGCAGGGTTTTACTCTAGTGCTCCTCCTCTCCATCTCTCGCTCATTACAGACTAACGATTTGAGGGGAGTGGTTAAGCGTTTCTCAACCCAAGCCGTCAAGCATACGTCATCAGGGAAGGTCCTCCAATGCAGAGAGGAGGGGCATTTTCAGATTTTGATTAAAGATTACGAAGCCAAAACATTTTTTTTCCGTGTTTTAACTTGCACGGATTAATTGTTCACCACAAGACTAGTAATATGCGCTAACAAAGTAAATAGGGTCCATTTTGATTTCAGTTGGACTTTAAAGGGAAAAGTACTGATTTACCTTACAAATATTGGATGTTACATTATAAAGCCTTACAAGCAGGGCAAGTGTTGTGGTTAATATGCATTTACAACAAATATCACTTTAAAACTATCAATACTGAGGTAAAAGCATGGTAAGTTTTGTGATTACTGTCCTTACTAAACCAATCACAGTAAAACTAAGGTTACTGAGGTTTAAAGCATGGTAAGTTTTGTGGTTACTGTCCTTTTACCACACCTATCACAGTAAAACTATGGTTACTGTGGTAAAAGCATGGTAAGTGTTGTGGTTACTGTGCATTTACAATAAGTACCACATTAAAACTACAAATAGTGTGGTAAAAGCATGGTAAGTTTTGTGATTACTGTCCTTTTACCACACCTATCACAGTAAAACTATGGTTACTGTGGTAAAAGCATGGTAAGTGTTGTGGTTACTGTGCATTTACCATAAGTACCACATTAAAACTACAAATAGTGTGGTAAAAGCATGGTAAGTTTTGTGATTACTGTCTTTTTACTACACTTATCACAGTAAAACTAATGTTACTGTGGTAAAAGCATGGTAAGTGTTGTTTTTACTGTGCTTCTACTACAAATACAACTTTGGAACTAATTGTACTATTTTTAATCTGATATGAATATCTAAGCCTATAGCACGTCACGTGACAGGCAGTGTTAATCACCCTGTTTTGAATTAGAAAGCAATGAAACGCAAAGTCTCCGTGGAGATGGCAGATATAATGGCAGATTAAATATCGACAAACAGAAAAGACATGATATCACACATTATTAGGACAGCGTATTTAGGTATTTACTTACCAACATCTGACACACGTGAACTGATGCCAAATATCGCGATGTGTTCGGAACGAGACTTCTTCAGCGCGATTTCCTACTGATAAAATATAATTTTAAAAATATCAATAAACAGCAAAGCAATCCAGCTTCCCTGGCAATAAGACCGAAATAATAACATTAAAAAAAAATACATAAAAACACATAAGATCTCGTGAAAAAAAAGTTGATTAAACAGCTTCTCTGCTGCAGCCGACAGGCAGAAAGAATCGTGCTGTTATCACGAAAGACGCTTCCCATTGAAAATGCAATAGTTTCAAAAACGTGCTGGTATTACGAAAATAACGAAATAAACGTGTCCGTGGCACGAATCAATAGATTAAATTACGTGACCATATCACGAACTGCCGTGCGTTGTTAAACTCACCGCTGAATGATCACGTGCGTTGTTAAACTCACCGCTGAACGCGCTAAACCTTTGCGGGGACTTTGATATCAGATTGCGAGGGGTTTTAAACATCAAAAACCAGTTGGAGGGCCAGATAAAAATTATCTGGGTGCCGCCATTTGACTCGCCCTGGCATAGATAATATTTTGTAGCCCAATGAGAAAAAAGGGAGTAAATAATTAAAACAAAATGAGCTGCTACGTGTGAAAAGAAACCTGCTTTGGATGTATTATGTTCAGGACAAACGTAATAGCACTGCAATAGATTGGCTATATTAGGTTAAGGACCAACGTAATAGCACTGCTTATATGTTGGCATGTAACGTAATTGCGATTTGCAAAATAGTTTCCTCAGAACGTATTTCATGTGATACAGGGTTGAAAGGATTATTAGGAACACCTGTTCAATTTCTCATTAATGCAATTATCTAATCAACCAATCACATGGCAGTTGCTTCAATGCATTTAGGGGTGTGGTCCTGGTCAAGACAATCTCCTGAACTCCAAACTGAATGTCAGAATGGGAAAGAAAGGTGATTTAAGCAATTTTGAGCGTGGCATGTTTGTTGGTGCCAGACGGGCCAGTCTGAGTATTTCACAATCTGCTCAGTTACTGGGATTTTCACGCACAACCATTTCTAGGGTTTACAAAGAATGGTGTGAAAAGGGAAAAACATCCAGTATGCGGCAGTCCTGTGGGCGAAAATGCCTTGTTGATGCTAGAGGTCAGAGGAGAATGGGCCGACTGATTCAAGCTGATAGAAGAGCAACTTTGACTGAAATAACCACTCGTTACAACCGAGGTATGCAGCAAAGCATTTGTGAAGCCACAACACGCACAACCCCGAGGCGGATGGGCTACAACAGCAGAAGACCCCACCGGGTACCACTCATCTCCACTACAAATAGGAAAAAGAGGCTACAATTTGCACGAGCTCACCAAAATTGGACAGTTGAAGACTGGAAAAATGTTGCCTGGTCTGATGAGTCTCGATATCTGTTGAGACATTCAGATGGTAGAGTCAGAATTTGGCGTAAACAGAATGAGAACATGAATCCATCATGCCTTGTTACCACTGTATATAGTTCTTTGTTCAAAGTGATTAAAGATGATTAAACGAAAAGATTGGAAAATGATTGCACAACCACCAAATAGGTGACGATATCCAATAAGTATGTATATTAGCATTTAACAAAAGAAGAAGAAAGAAGTAGTTTGGCGCACTTTTTCTTAGCATCCGTTTCCATGGTGACCCGTCGATTCGTCGCTCTGTTGAGAATGTCTGGTGTGTATTCCGTGAACATACTCCGAGTTGGATGAACTTACTCCCGGACGTGTTTTAGGAACCAGCATACCTTGAGTAAGCAAGGTTTGGTTTAATCAACCGAGAGTTCAGGGTATGTTTGATGGTAAGATAACCTGGCTTTCTGGAATACACCCCTGATATTGTTCATGTGTTGGGTTCTACACACTGTTTTGTTTGCTTCTTGTTAGATTCGCTTTATTTTACTGTGTTAAATTAAATGACTTATAATTGATCTTCACCTCTGCTCATCTTCTGGACTTAACATGATAAGATAAATAAACGTTAACATGATAAGATATTTGTCACTGGTTGTATAAGTGCACAAAGACGAATGGATCTTTAATTGTATAACTCACGAAACAGGCTGGATAAAATCTGCAAACACAACCTCTAACATAGATGAGAACGAACCAAGAACTGAACAAAAAAATGTAGTATACTGTATACACAGACTAAATGAGAATGATGGAAAGATGAATCACGGGAACAAACTAGCACACTTGGAAACTAGGTCACACAGGAAAACAGAACTAAAACACGATGAAACTAAGCCAAAAATATAAGTGACAACATTATCATTAGACATTATCATTAGTATTGTATTGGTTTATGTCAAGATAAACCTCGTTTCAGATGGCCGGCACCTTTCTGAACCACTACTGTACATTGAAATGATCCTTTTGAGTTCAACCAAAGATTAATATGATCTTGGTGGTTAGGGGGACCCCTTGGAGGTGCCAATGTTGAAGACCACAGCAGGATTCACATCCTCATGTTTCAAAATCCTGAAACGAGCTGCTGGAAGCCTTTTTCTTTATGAAAAATATACTGTGATTAATTTATATGTCTCTGTGCAGCACCGCTATCATTGAAATTCAACGAAATGATGAATTATGAAATCTGTCTGCATCTAGTGAAGGTGAAATGTAAGGGAGGGACCAACTTTTGTGTTAATGAGGCAAACTTTTTGAAGTTTAAGCAGCAGGAAATGTGAGAGGGGGAGACAGGAGCATGACGAGCATGAGAAAATCTGAGATAAAAAAGAAAATCGGTGACACTCTGTGACTTCAAGTTTTGATTTCAGGTCCATTAGTTAGAAATGAGCAGCTTCGTTCACAAAGAAAGTTGGAGTTGAATCCTCAAGCTTGCTGCATTCCTGTTATCATGATCTTATTCTGACTACAAATCTTGCACTGACCATCTTCAAGATTTGTGTGTCTGGATAAAGTCATCTCGACCGGCTTCAAGACGCACTGAACCTCCTGCCTGTGACCTTTCATTAGGACTGTGTGAGCTGGCCGGGAGGATTAGGATGGTTAATTGTTTCTCATTAATGCCTGATTAGGAACTTCGAGGGGAACCAGAAAGAGATTGACACACTGAACACACGCACACTCATATAAAAACTGAGACTGAGGCTAGTTGTTGCACTTCACAGTGCCAGTGACAATTTCTAAGGGTATAGGTTTTTATTGTTATTTAAGTCTTTGCTTCATATATTGAACATTTCCACCATTATTGGAGGGTAAAGGATACAGTTTACTCGACACATGCTGATGAATAGCGGGGCGCATAACACAAAAATATAATAGCATTATTTCAGCCAACAAATATTATTATTTCTTAACAGTATAATTGTAACTGCGACAACTTTTGTAATAAATGTCATTCGGAATTTTTTTTATAAAATATCTAAACATATATAACATACAGTATATTACTGAATTACATTCTATACCGACGTAAAACAAGATTTTCTTTTACTATTTTTTATTTTTAACACAAGGAATGTTTTACAACTGTTTATTATTATTTTATATTCATACATTTTTTGCTTTTAAACATTTTATTTAAATATTGAATATTGTAAAACAAAATCCAAATATGTCATTATTTACATTTACATATATTTATTACTATATTATTAACTATATAATTGTAAAATTAAACATTAAATACAATTATATTATTTAACATAATATATGGTTATAATATTTTTAAAAAGATTTGTAATTAAATTATATAATGTAATGTATGCATATATATATATATATATATAGATATAGATATAGATATAGATATAGATATATGATAGATAGTACTTATCAATAAATAATAATTAAAAAATTATATAATTTAAAAAGACGGACAGACGGACGGACGGACGGACGGACGGACGGACGGACGGACAGATAGATAGCAGACAGACGGACAGACGGACAGATAGATAGATAGCAGACAGACGGACAGACGGACAGATAGATAGATAGATACATCTATACATTTCTATCTTGACCCCCAGACATAGTCCTAAACTTAATCTGACACGTGAGTCTGAGGGATCTATTCAAGGGAAGATTTCACTCTCTTTGGAGACCCAGACACTACGCTTTGACATAAGTGGATCATGTGAAGGTGATCCTTCAGGCATACCTCAACAGGATTGTCTGCTTCCTCAAAGTCACTCAAAAATCAAGACGTAACCCGGAACTACTTAGTTTTCCATCCAAGAGGTGTCAATGATAAATATTATCTGCCATGACCCAGGCTAATGCACTCCACGGCAGCCTTTTCACAGTCTTGATTATTTGGCGAGTCAGAGAAAGGGCTGAGTATTTCCAGAACGCTTCTTGAATACCACATCCCTGACTCAGCCGTCGCACATGCACCATCAAAGTCCAAAAAGCCCCAGAAGTCCTGGTGGAAATTCAATTACTTACTCTCAGCTTAAAGAATGAGCTTATCTCCATATTTATTAGGACACTGATCAAGCGGGAGCCTCGGTGTTCAATTAAGTTTATTATTCTCTAATGTGTTCCCACAAACTCTTTTCATTTTGCGACACAGGCTGTCACCACTCCCTACCGAGATTTTCTCAAGGGCCCTGAGAGGAACTTTGATGGGGTTTGTAATAAAAAACCTCAACAGTTTTCAAAGAAAAGTAGCGACAAGCTACTTTCTCCCACACATCTCTACCTACTCCGGCTGAGTGGGAGAGAAGCCATGATCAACCGATACAAGAGGGCTCTCTGACTCAGAAAGCCTTTCCAGCGCCAGTGATTTCGGGCGCCTTTATTCTTCTGAATGCATCCGCATTTAAAAACAAGCTTCAGTCTTTTATAGTCTGAAATGAAACAATAAGAAATAATTTATAAAGAGGAGGAAGATGGAGCGATATTTCACAGCTCTGCCCTATTTATATGTCAATTGCGCCTTTCCAAGAAGCAATTTTCACTTTCTAAGAAGTGGGCTCATAATTGCCATGTGTCAATCAGGCATAGCAAGGACAACTCATTCAATCAATCACCCCTCTAACAAACGGTCCAAAAACATCCCAAAGCAGGTGGAAATTTTCCAGGTTGGTATTTCGGCAAGGTGGATTTTAAAATTATTCTAACAAAATTATTATAAGCAAATGCTGTTGCAGAAAACACCATTCACATGTCTTTTTGGTCAGTCTAAACAAATCCTAAATAATACAATTATATAAAAAAATTATAATAAAATAAATAAATAATAATAAAATAATATTAAAAATGAAATGGAATTATTAAATTACATGTAATGACATGACATTCATGATTAAAAAATAAATGATATAAAATGATATATAATTTTTATATAATGTAATAAAATATAAATGTTTAAATAATATAATATAATATAATATATCAAATTAAATAAATTGTAAAGACAAACATCTCCCCCCCTCTCTCTCTCTCTCTCTACATATATATATACATATACAGTACCAGTCAAAAGTTTGGAAACACTACTATTTTTAATGTTTTTGAAAGAAGTCTCTTATGCTCATCAAGCCTGCAGTTAAAAAAAAAAAAACAGTAATATTATGAAATATTATTACAATTTAAAATAATGGTTCTCTTTTTTTAATATACTTTAAAATGTAATTTATTTTTGTGATGCAAAGCTGAATTTTCATCAGCAAGTACTCCAGTCTTTGGTGTCTTATGATCCTTCAGAAATCATTCTAATATGATGATTTATGATCAATGTTGGAAACAGTTGTGCTGCTTAATATTTTTTTATAACCTGAGATACTCATCACATTATGAATTATCTAATACACATTGGCCACAATTATTTTCACCCCTAGAAATTCTTATGAGTAAAATATCTCTGAAGTATATTCCCATTCATATTTATGTGTTTAGCACACCAGAGTGACTAGGCACATGCAATTGTCCAGCCATGACTTTCTGTTTTACAGGAGTATAAATATGAGGAAACACGTAAAGGCCAAATTCCCTTAATCATCCATCACAATGATTAAAACCAAAGAATATAGTTCTGATGTGCAGCAAAAGATTGTTGAGCTTCACAAAATAGAAAGTGTCTGTAAGAAAATAGCTAAAGTATTGAAAATCCCCATTTCCACCATCAGGGAAATAATTAAGAAGTTCCAAATAGAGATGTTAGGGATCTGCCAGGAAGAGGACATGTGTAATAATAATAATTCGTTACATTTATATAGCGCTTTTTCTGAGACCTCAAAGCGCTTTACATATGGAAGGGGGGAATCTCCTCAACCACCACCAATGTGCAGCATCCACTTGGATGATGCGACGGCAGCCATATTGCGCCAGAACGCCCACCACACACCAGCTTACTGGTGGAGAGGAGACAAAGCGATGTGTGACGACGTCACATACATCAACAACATATGAAGCAGCCTCTATGGAAGACACTAGCACGCATCTCAGACGTGAATCATGGCAGAGTCGACGAAGGAAACGAAGAAAGCCAGTCAGTATATGAGGATAATTAGGAGGCCATGATGGACAGAGGCCAAGGGGCAGATTTGGCCAGGATGCCGGGGTTACACCCCTACTCTTTTTTTTAATGATTTTTAATGACCACAGAGAGTCAGGACCTCGGTTTTACGTTTCATCTGAAGGACGGTGCTCTTTTGGCAGTATAGTGTCCCCGTCACTATACTGGGGCATTAGGACCCACACAGACCACAGGGTGAGCACCCCCTGCTGGCCTCGCTAACACCTCTTCCAGCAGCAACCTAGTTTTCCCAGGAGGTCTCCCATCCAGGTACTAACCAGGCTCAGCCCTGCTTAGCTTCAGTGGGCAACCAGTCTTGGGCTACAGGGTGATATGGCTGCTGGCATACATACATGGTGTATTGTCTTGAAGCACGGCAAGGAGGAGAGTTTGAATGGCCAAAAAACAAACTCCAGCATGTTCAGTTGTTAGACACGACTGGAACTTCATAGACTGGTTTCTATGGTCAGATGCAACTAAAAAAATAGCTTTGTGGCAGCAAACCCACCAGATGAGTTTGGTGGAAACAGGGATAAAAAGTACCCCATGCCCACGGTTAAATATACTGCTGGATCTTTAATGTTGTGGGCCTATTGTTTTGCTGGAGGTGCTGGACATCTTGTTCAGATACATGGTATCATGTATTCTAGCAAATACCAACAGATAAAATAAAAACCTGACTGCCTCTGCTAGAAATCGTATAATGGGCCGTGGCTGGATCTTCCATCAGGACAATGATCCAAAACAAACATCGAAATCAACACAAAAATGGGTCACTGAGCACAAAATGAAGGTCCATGAGCATCCCAGTCCCCTGACCTGAACCCTATAGAAAACTTGGAGAAGAGGAGAAGCACCAACATGGACCTAGGAATTTGAAGGATCTGGAGAGATTCTGTGTGGAGGAATGGTCTCTGATCTTCAACCTCATCAGGCATTATAGAAGACTCAGAACTTTTACCTTGGCAAAAGGAAGGTGCAAAAAGTATTGAACAAAAGGGTGCCAATAATAACGTGTGGCCAACGTAGAGTATATTGGAGAAAAAACATTTATTTCATAATGTGACAGCGACCAACTCCCCCCCCAATTTTCAATTGTTTTAGTTCAATGAAAGGATAGATTTGTGTGTGATAAAAAAAAAAGATCTAAAGGATTAACAATGCAGATTTATTTTGACAGGCTTCTTTGCTTATATGTATCAAGGGTGCCAATAATTCTGGCCAACACCTACCCACAGTCGAGCTGTCATTTACTCGTGCACCAGGATCAACAATGAGACATTACATCTGTGCGTGTACATGGCATCTGTGAAAATTGCTTTAGTCTCATTATGGTCATATGTAATGTATCTTAACTCTGGCCTATTTGGCCTAGCAATGGGAGGCTGACCTTTTCTTGGCTGCCCCCGGCATGGATAACGATCGTGTCCAGCACAAAGACAATAACATGGCTGAAATATCACCCAGCGTCCCGACCTTATCTTCGCTTTTCACTGTGCAATGAGTCAAACGCAAAAGTCACCATCGGCAAAGAAAGCACAGCCTTCAACCTTCGCGACGGATATCAGCCCCGGTTAAGTCAGGAAGGAGAAGACAAAACCAAGCGAGACTGCCACTCTTGCGGCGACCTGGTATCTTTTCGCTTTGTGTGATTGCTTGACCTCTGGGATCGTGCCACCAGCGGGGGAGCGAATCTTCCTACGCCAGCATGAACAATCCGGCAGAAACGACAGTGGGTGGAAAGATGGTACACATCAATCTGATTAGCTTTGACTTGCTGTGAGTGTTTTGAGGTGTTCAGTGTAATCACAATGTGGTGACTCAGCGAATTTAAAGACTGGAAGAGTTGTGCTCCAATAACCTATAGCGCATTGGCGACTAGCATGAGGATGTAGCTGAGTAAACATTAAGTTGAACATAAAATTCTGTCATTGTACACCCATGTTGTTCCAAACCCATATGCCTTTCTCTCTTCCGAGGAACACAGAAGACATTCTGAAGATTAAAGTCACACTATGCAAGATTTGTACCTTAATATAACAGCTTCGAAATAATTTTGATGGTAAACAAACTCGTAGTAGAGTGAATCCGCCACTGGCAAAACCAGCAATGCAAGTTTGAGAGGTGGCGCCCCGCCAAATCTCGCGAGAATCACGACTTGCTTTACAGCACGACGTCACATACATCAACAACATATGAAGCAGCCTCTATGGAAGACACTAGCACGCATTTCAGACATGAATCATGGCAGAGTCGACGAAGGAAGCGAAGAAAGCGCGGTCGGAAGAGTGCAGAGACAGCTCTACGCGTGAGTGGCATTTACGACAGTAACGTTAAATACAAGTACTCCACAGCGACTCTAGGGGTCGCTGTTTGAGAAAAACGGAAACTGCATAGTGCGCCTTTAAAACTTTCACTCTACAAAAGAAAATACCATGCGAAGCCTATAAATGGGAAACATAAAGAATGTAACGATTCTGATCGAGTATCTGATCAACTAATTGAGCAAGTAATACGCATGTGCATGACGTCACCGTTTTCACAAATTCACGTTTTTGTTGTTTACACAGAGACAATAGCAGTATCGTTTTCAACGAAAACTCAAAATGCTGTTGTTATGTAATGAACGGTTGTTTTTAGTTGAAAACTATGTTGTGTAAACCGCCCCTAAGGGTTTAAATACATAGACAGGGTAATCAACAGAACTACGAACAGTGAGGAACTAATAAGTAAATATAGAAACTAATAATGACCAGGAAGTCTGACTTCACTGGTCACGCTGTATGTTTTTGATTCACCAAAAAACAGCTCAATTTGAGCCCTTTGCTCGAGAATCGGACTTCACTGGTCGAGCTGTATGTTTTGTACTGAATAGTAATGCAGGTAAGAGTATTTTACTACTGTGTTCTGATGGAAGAATGGACTTACGAGAACTGTTAACCGTATTATGGAACCAGTTTCCAACTAAAACTATAGACCTTATGTAGCCCCACTCCTTTTCAGTGCTGCAGCCTTTTTTTGGGGGGGGGGGGGGGGGGGGGGGGGGTTATATTTCCACAGTATGAAGGCAAGATCTTACAGATTTATGAATGAACCACTCGTTTTAAAATCTTGCCAGTCTCCTGACGTTTGTTATGACATCCTATTCAAATACTAATGCTCATGATAACTTCCGTTAACTCTATAAGTAAATCCACTTCACCAGATTACTCTTTGACAGCGATGCCATAAAAATATGTCTAAATTTGATTTTTTTTTAAAGATGGCTGCGCGCTTGTTTGGCTTTGAGTAAGAAATAGACCAAAACTTAAAAATTGGAGGCTGTATGCCAGTGAAATGGACGTAATAGACATTTTAAACATGTACTCAATGTTTTTGCATGCCACAATAATGTAATGTCTTGAAAATTTTATTAATTTTGGGGGTCATTTCTCAGGCAGTAAAGATGTTCATGTTCATGGTTGTTCATGTAAAGTTTGTAATACACTTTGGTTAAAATTCCTCAAAGGTTGTGTAAAACAACACTCTTTTTACCTCCTCATAAACAGCTTTGTTCACAGTGACCTGTTTCGGTGCATGTCTCTTTAAATGATAATGAGCAACTGCTCACCCCACCCCTCTCTTCCATGGGGGTTGTCGAATGGCTGAGGGCATAAATATGCTAATACGGGACAGTCCGTCAGTGGTCGTGGGCGGAGCATGAGCATTATGACATCATAGTGCTCAGGGAAACCCAAATGCCTGATTATTGAGAGTGTTTAGGCTTTTTTGAGGATTAAAAAAAAGGAGTGAATGGATTTTTTTCATTGTATGGTGGTTGTGTCCACACACTGCAAAGACACATTTATATGCAAACACCATATAAAAGTGAATTTTGCATCCGATGACCCCTTTAAAAGTTTGAATGGATTCACAGCCTGAATACAGAGCAATAGTTATTCATGTTTGTTGAGGATGAAGCAACTTCATAATTTTTACTGAGACAAACAAGGTATTAATAAACCATGGCTGGTGAGTACACGTTAACATGTGTATTTATCAGAAGTTGCCTGCTCAACTGCTTCTCATTATCCTCAGCTGTTCCCATGCAAACAATGGGAAAATAATTGGTGTTGTTGTCATCAGAATATGAAAAAGATGCGGAGCGCTCACATCACAATTTTTTATTTGGTTTGGTCACCAATTGAAAACTGATTCCACCCACCCATATCATATTTCATATTTCCCCCCTAAATCCCTGCAGTCTTATATCATATGAAATTCTATGCTGAAAATAAGTGGAAAAGTTAGGAAATTACATCTCGGCCATGGATGCCTAGAAGATGCAAGTAAAAGCAGAAGCTTGAACTGTCAGGCGAATGAATTTCCATATATTTGATCAGGCATGGCCAAGACAGCACGACCCCCCAAGTTTAATTTACTGCGCTTGTATGAACGTCCAATTGAGTGCCAGATGCTCTTTGACCTATACGTCTGAAAATCCACCCATCTCATTCCCAATTATCTTGTCTTTTCAATCTCAAAGTATAAAAATGAAGGTTAAAGGCTGTTCATTTACAATAATGAGTCTGTTCTGTGTTTGCCTGAATTCAAAGTGTCTGAAATTTGTATCTCCTCTTTGCCCTCTAAAACAAATGACTATTTCAGTAAGCTTTGTCCTGGTGCTCAGCTCTCATCTAATGCTAATCTAAGTTGTGAAGACGTAGGATGTACCTGAGACCCCTTCATTTAATGTTTTTCTCTCCTGATGGTGCAAATGATTGCTGCATTGTGTTTCCAAAGTCCAGAGCCAGAGGTTTCTCTGTGGAATGAATTGTTTTAACTTGCTTTTGATTGTCTTTTAAAGGAAAAGTTCACCCAAAAATGAAAATTCTGTTATTTTTTTACTCACCTCATGAGCATGACTCCTCTTCAGTAGAACACAATAGAAGATATTTTGAAGAATGTGCTGGGTGCTCAACAGGGACTGAAGGGTTCAAAACAGGCCACTAAAGTTCACTTGGTCTGTTTATCACACAAGTCATGTGATGTCAAGTTATCATCAGACTTCCGAAGACTTGGAATGCTGCATTCACGCCATGCCGTAATTACCGTAATTTCGAGATGACAACAAATGACGTTCTACTCGGAGCTGGGAATTATGCGTCAATGAATCTGCAGCGGTCACGTGGTACAAGAAGGAGCTCTCAGAAAATACCCAGCTTACAAGTTGTAAATACGTACTATGAGGACGTGAATGCTTTTTACAAGTTGAAATCTCATAATTATGGTAATTATGACATGGCGCGAACACACCTAGTGCACATGACATATGGATGCTTTCATGATACTTTGATGTCCTGAAGCTTGGAATCATTCACACAGAAAGAGTTTTTGCATTCCACTGCACTGCATTTCCATTGGTTTTCTATATAAAAATGCGCTAGAAGGACGTGTTTTACCACTGTGCTTGCGTTTCGTATCTTGCGCATGACACGGCATTATAAAATCTTGCTATTCAAGTTCAAAATAGTTCATCTTGTAAAAAT
Source organism: Rutilus rutilus (assembly GCF_951802725.1). Classification (NCBI taxonomy): domain Eukaryota; kingdom Metazoa; phylum Chordata; class Actinopteri; order Cypriniformes; family Leuciscidae; genus Rutilus; species Rutilus rutilus. The sequence continues at coordinate 28,327,443 of NC_140222.1, read as the reverse complement.
GCGTCATTATAATAACATGCAGAATTGCAAGAAATAAACTCACAATTCTGCCTTTTTTCTTGCAATTGGGACATAAACTCACAATTGTTAGTTATTATGTCAGAATTGCGAGAAATAAAATCAGAATTGCAAGATATAACTTGCAATTCTGACTTTTTTCTCGCTATTCTGACTCTTTTTCTTGCGATTGCAAGTTATATCTTGTAATTCTGACTTTATTTCTCGCAATTGCGAGTTTATATCAATCAATTCTGAGAAAAAAAAGTCAGAATTGTGAGATTAAAAGTCGCAATTACCTTTTTATTTATTTATTCAGTGTCGGAAATCAGTGGCAAAACTCTCAGACTCACAGACGTGTTTGACCATTGTGCTGGCATCTTTGCATCCTATTGAGTGCAAATGCACACATTTTTTGAAACTTTAAAAAATTTGCCTCTAGATGTTGCGTTTACTATCTAGAGTAGAGTTTTTAAATAGAAACACAAAATCACGTTCTGAGTGAATCAGCCCTTAGAGATCTTGGTATACTTTTAATGTGTATAATACGCTCTTCTATATACAGTGTGGTAAGGGTTAGGGCTGTTTTAGATCTTCAGAAGATTTGCTTTTCTGGTGTACAACCACTCTGTAGCCATTGATCGAAATATGAAAAGATGTTTTCAGTCAATGAGTTATTAATATTTTATCACAGTGAATCATTAATGAATTATGCACGGCCCAGAATGCTCAGAATGTCCTAAATTGTGTCTGTCAGATGATTCATGATGTGTGTAAATGTAGGCCGCAATCTAGAATACCACAGCTAACATCACGCAAACAAACATATTGATAGATTATCTCCATGCTTGATAAAGAACATCATTTCAATTTCCCAAGGCCTTAAATGAGCACATTAATTGAATAGATTAATGATGCTGTCCGGGCAGAAATACGTTATGAAAAAAAAAAACGTCCTTGGGAAAAATATGAGAAAAAAGTGTCAGGTAAAAAAACCCATAAATTAAATGGTTAATGTTCTACTAGTGACAAAGGAATGCAAATAGAGAAGACTGAAATTGTTCTGACATTACAGTGTCATTCAGTCTAGGCATTTTACCAGCCATTAAAGACAGGTTAAAAAAAGGAAAGTGTAAGACTGTCATTTCTCCTGCAGGCACGGAAAGTAGCACCACTGTAGCCTTAATGGTCTATGGAAGAAGAAAAAACCCCAAATGGAATAATATTTCTGTTTCATATTATACTGTATGGATAAATGGTCACTTGGCCAAGACCAATACGTGTTCCCATTTACTCGGAAATGCAGCTGATTTAGCACAAAAAGTGGAATAGCAATGGTTGAGATGATGTTTTCAGACTCTAAGAATGTTGCTACTTGTTCAATTTACTTCATAAATTTTGTTTTTTTGTTTGGGACATTAAGTGCAATCCACTTTAATTGATTCTAAATGGATTAAATCCTACTCAATGGGACTATATGGGCATTTTTTCATTGGCATAAACTTTCATTGGCAGGACATTGCCAGTTCCCATCATGCTTTGCAAGCAACTGGATGGGGAGATTAAAGGTTGAAATTAAGTATTATTAGATGGGTTTATGAGTAAGAGATTTGGAAACTTGTTAGTGTTGAATGTTTCTATGTTGGAAATTTGGGGGTTAGCATTACACTTTAGGTGATGAGTGTAGCATTCACTACACTAAAAGTTATTTACACTTATATAATGTTATATGATTAAAACAAATATTTTGTTTTGTGGTTCCACATATTGGGAATGGGTTTTCTTATACTCTATCTATCTATCTATCTATCTATCTATCTATCTATCTATCTATCTATCTATCTATCTATCTATCTATCTATCTATCTATCTATCTATCTATCTATCTATCTATCTATCTATCTATCTATCTATCTATCTGTCTGTCTGTCTGTCTGTCTGTCTGTCTGTCTGTTCTATAGTTTTCGATACGGATTTTAGAAGAAACATGAAAAGCCAGGGTGAGGAAGAAGAAAGGGAAAGTTAAAGGTGGGTTGGAGAGAACAGCAGATCTCAGGGGAGAGGAAGAGTGGGCAGAGATGTGTGCGTCTGGATGGATGCTTGGCAAAGAAGAGAAGATTAGAGCAAAAAGGATGAAAAAAAAAAGCAACAACAACAGAGCTGCATTCATTTCCTTAATGGTGCCTGAGCCTCTGACCCAGGCCAAAGCCTTTGGGGTTTCAGGGCCTCAAAAAAACAATGCTGACAGACCAAATCCCTTCCTCGTCACTTTGGCAGGACGTAAGCGGTGGCAGTTAACCTTTTCGTAGCGCCTAAAGGTGGCAGAGGTTTGCTTTGAAGCTTGGGATGGATGCAGACAGAATATTTTAATTATGCCCTGATTAAATGGGAGTCTTTACGTCGCAACTGCGTTTGCCCATTGCCTTCTTACCCTTCGATACTTAATCAGCAGCTGTCAGGAAGCCTGTGGATCAAACACATAGCAATTTATCAAAAGCAGCACACGGACTCCCTGCAGGTCAGTCCCGTGGGGAACCGTCCAACCCCCCATCGGATCCACACGCACAAACCCCTAAAAAACACAAAAAATACAGGGGTTATTACAGATAATGGATTCCAGTGGCACAATGAAACTGAGAGTGCCAACAAGCTGTCATTCATGTTTGCTGAGTAAATGGCATCTCGTCTGCGGTGACAACACAATGGAAGCCCGCGGATAGCACGTTGATTGCATTAGCAAGAGAAATTGGCGCGCGAACGTGTGCCGTAATTCGCCAGATGTATGTGCACATGTACCTATGCGAAAGTGATGATTGCTATTGTAATCTAGTGCCTTGTCCTTGACAGCCCTCTTAAGAGATTGCAGGCGAGCTCCCAGAGGGCAGTGTCGAGGATGAGGATGTCTCTCCAGCCGAACGGGTGCAAATTGAATCCGCTGGCAACGATTAGCGATGGAGCAGGCATGATGCACTTCAGCCATGTCCCTTTCCCGGTGAGATGTGCCTTTGAAGTTCACCTGACACAGTCTTGTGCGACAGAGGGGATAAAATGACTTGAATTGACTTGAAAAGTATACCGCTGAGCAAGAGCTTTCACGAAAAAAAGTACACAGTGGAAACAAACATCATTTAATATTGATTCATTCTCTTCAATGACAAACATGCCTACCGTTAGGCTTTCTAAAGCATCTGAAGACAGTTTAGGACTATAAAACATTTGCTTTGCCCAAAGAAAGTTGGTGTTTGGGACTTTGTTGAGGTTCACCCAAAAATGAAAATTCTGTCATCATTTACTCACCCTAAAGTGGCTCCAACCCTGTATGAGTTTTTTGAACACAAAATAAGATATTCTGAAGAATGTTGGTAATCAAACAATTGACTGTAGCCATTGACTTCCATAGGAGAAAAAAAAATACTATGGAAGTCAATGGCCACTGTCAACTGTCCAGTTACCAGCAGCATTCTATAAAATAGAAGAAAGAAACTCATAGGGTCAGTAAATGATGACAGACTATCGGGTAAACTATCCCTTTAATGCTAAGTTTGCTCTGGCATTGTTGCACAATACATTTTAAAACCAAATGCAAGGCTTTGACAAATATTGCTGTCTGGGACATTGATCTAAGATCTAAACTTTGCTTAATTGTTTTTTTTGCCCTATATACATGCAGCTTTACTGCAAGAATTTGTTGTATGTTCGCTTAAAAATTCGCTATGGAATGGAAGTTGGGACAGATCTTTTTCTTCTGTATTGTGACGAATACAGTGCTATGCATAAGTTTAGACACCCATGCTAAAGTTGACTAAAAAGAGGAATAAAAAATCATCTTTTGGAAATTGAACTTAATGCCTTAATTAAAAAAATTAGGAAAAATCCAACCTTTAAGGACACCAATTTTCTTTGTGAATGAATAATGTATCGTAAATAAATAAATGTTCTTCCTTAAAATACAGGGTGCATAAGTTTGGACACCCCTATGTTAAATTCCCATAGAGGCAGGCAGATTTTTATTTTTAAGTATTTTTGTTAATTTTTTGTTTAGGATACTATGCATCCTGATAAAGTTCCCTTGGCCTTTGGAATTAAAATAGCCCCACATCATCACATAGCCTTCACAATACCTAGAGATTGGCATGGGGTACTTTCCATAAGATCATCTCTCAATGCAAATCAAACTAGCTATTAGGCTAACTGAAATAAAACCATGCCAATCTCTAGGTATGGTGAAGGCTATGTGATGATGTGGGGCTATTTTAATTCCAAAGGCCAAGGGAACTTTATCAGGATGCATAGTATCCTGGATCCATGAAGTAACTGGCCTTTAAAAATAAAAATCTGCCTGCCTCTATGGGAATTTAACATAGGGGTGTCCAAACTTATGCACCCTGTATTTTAAGGAAGAACATTTATTTATTTACAATGCATTATTCATTCACAAAGAAAATTGGTGTCCTTAAAGGTTGGATTTTTCCTAATTTTTTTAATTAAAGCATTAAGTTCAGTTTCCAAAAGATGATTTTTTATTCCTCTTTTTAGTCAACTTTAGCATGGGTGTCTAAACTTATGCATAGCACTGTATATCCGAATGAAACGGATTATCGGATGAGATCAATAACACGTATTTAGAAAACACATTGAATGAAATTCAATTTAATGCTGCACCTGCACTTTATCACATATTAACAGACTTATATTATGAGCATTTTTTTTGTACATTACAGGAATTTAATTATGTCGCTCTGCAGTTATACAAATATTTTCTCAATCTCAATATTTGCATAAATTTAATTTCTCTCAGTTGGAAGTGCGATGTCCATGTTCATGTTACATCTCCTTTTAATGGAGCATTGAGCATGTTCCATCTCCTTTTAAATCAAGAGACTATATTTCCCATTTTTTTAAATGTCTGTGTTTTAAACCACCCACGCGAGATATGGGCTAATAATAAGCCATTTTTGCTATATTTAAACTACATACACACTACTGTACCATTCAAAAGTTTGTGGTCAGTAGGCTGAGATTTAAAAAAATAAATAATAATAATTAAAGCTTTAAGCAAGGATGGATTCAAAATAAATGACAACATTGGCAAGTTGGTGGTAAAATGAAATCCTTCGGAAAAATTAATAACGTTTTCAGTGTCACCAATGTGAAGGTTTTCGAATCATTAAGAAAAGTATCGATCTGTTCACTGTCTTTTAAAGTTCATTTCTCAGAAAGCTGAGAGAATAAATGCCCCCGGTTGTTTCTCTCTCTGTCTGTCTTTCTATATACAACCCAAGGCCTTTTACATCACATTTTGTCAAAACCAAGAGGCTGTTGAATTTAGTTAAATAGCAGCTGCAAACCACTTGAACTTGAACTGTCTGTATGAGTCTTTCGAAAGAACTTTCATGTGACTGCTCGTGCCTTCCGGCAACAATTAATGAAAAAAATGTTGGTGGAAGCAAGGGTATAGGATTCAGACACATTTTTAGTTCTTTGCATCTCCTTCTGCCCACCTGTCAGCTGAGGTCTGCCAATTACTCCACACAACATCAAGACTTGGATTAACAGCCAGGAAATCCATGATAAACATTAGTAAGCCAGTTGGCAGTTGTAAAGTGAAACTGAATGCCCCGACGGGCATGTAACGCTCCCTTGTTTCGCTCCCATGAATTAATGAGTCTGCTCTGACTGGCATAAGAATCTAGTCTCTTATGGCAGCACTTCAGCTCTGATCTACTGCAGTCGTCTAAAATGTCCCCGACCCAAATTTGTCTTTATGACTTGTTGTTGCATTAATTAACATAATCAAATTATATTTTCAATATAATTTAGAACTTATGTGAATATTCTATATAGTGGGGGCCAAAACGTCTGAGAGCACTAGTGAAAATTTTAAGTAGTTTATTATAATGGACAAAATATAAACTTAGATAAGTGCAAAAAAAATGTATTAATGAAATATTATATCACAATAACACTGTACATTTATAACGCTTACTAGCAATATTTATTAGTAAAAAATTACTTTTATACAAGTTAATCAGTTAATCGGTTAATAAATTAGTTGAGTAAATGATTCAATGATTCACTTATATAGACAGTCACTTGTTTAGTTTCTGAATGAGTCAGCATGTTTGAACAAATCGTTTGAGTGAATGACTCAAACGATTCGCTCATAAAAACACATGGGCTGCGTCTGAAATCGCATACTCTCTTGAGTAGGTACTTATTTTGCATAAGTAAATACTTATTGACTTCTAAAAAAATATGTTCTATATAGTATGAATGTGTGTAGTATGAATGTAATCTGGACATACTACATTCACCATATTGTCATTATCATGTGACCTACCAGCGTCAGTTGCGTCGCTTCACGTCCATTCACAAATGCTCTCCCGTGGCCTCATGGGATAGTAAAGTGTCCATCATATGCACACTTCAGAATCTCAGAAGTAGTAGGTTATCCGGGTACTTTTTGCCTACTCTTTAATGAGTACTGTGGATTCGGACATACTTCTTTAGTCACATACTGTTTTTCGCCTACTATGTAGTAGGGAAGTATGCGATTTTGGATGCAGCCGTTGTTTCGTTCCTAAAAGAATCAGAATTTTTTGAGTGAATCAGTTGAATCGATGATTTATTGACATAAAGATGATCACTTGTCACAAACAACTCGCATAATGATGTTACCTTCAGAAAGTATGAAAAATATATATAATATAATGTTAATACATTAAAAAGTGATAAAATCTTGATTAAAATAAAAATACTATAGCCTAATGGGAAAAGTATTAAATATGCTATACATTTTAGTATATTATTAATATATTTGTAACCAGGTTTAAAGGCTCAGGGAAGAAGGAGGCGGGAACCAGCAAAAGATCAATGTAACTTTAATGACAAAATAAAAAAAACTACACAAAACGAAAGTAAAGATAATTAAACACAACATAAATGTCCCAGGCCTGGTCCTCTCTCATCCTTCACTGTCGTCACTCCTCCTTGTATCCTTCCGAAGCTCCTCTGTGAGACTCGAGACCATTCCGAGATCGTTCCGTTCCCAAGGCTCTCGGCCTCACCCTGCTTGCCACAATATTCATTAAATATTATCATCATATTTTAAATATTGCATCATATTATAAATAAAATGATGATCATATTTCATGAGTATATTAATATTATACTCAAATGTAGCATTTATTTATTTATGCATATATTTAATACTATCTACTAGTGTAACAATGCCAGCTTCAGAAAGACTGAAATGCATAAAAAGCTAAATAAAATGTTAATATATTAAAAGACTAATTCAAATTTGATTACAATTCCAAATATTATAATGGAAAAAATATTCCATGAGAAAAAATGCTACGTTTAATATAACATATTTTCATGAAATATTACAGTTGCATGCGCATCCTGATCAAGCTTTCAATCACTTTTCACAGTGGGCTATCATTCATTTTTTCAGCAATACCTCATTATCATGAGATTCATCAGATCCATATCCCCAGTGTCATTTGACAGGGGTGTGTCATGGGCAAGCCGCCTAATCATATGGTGGAAGTATAGCATGCTCAAACAGACAATGACGACTAGGTGGGAAACAAAGAAAATGTTTATTTTGCAAGTTAATTAGAGGACAGAAGCAGGACGGATGCAATCAGGATAGATGCGGGAGGCCTTGGCTGCCTATCCCTCTTCACCTGTTTTCTGTATGCCATATCACCATGGCATATATCAGTATTCAAACGGCATGCAAGCACACAAGCTTGACAGAAAAATATTGGACTGTGAGTAAATTGCGTCCTTCGGCTTACGTCTCTTTATGAGTGAGAACTAAACTTAACAGGATAGCAGAATTGGGATAGTTACTGTAACTGTATAGCTTGCTAAAGTTCTCAATTTAAAGTCAAGTTTTAAAAAAGTAGTTTTTGCAAATAGTAGTTTTTACTACTTTACTAACAAAAGTACACTGAAGCTATACTTAAGGGATACAATAGTTTTTCAATCATCAGTGTTGTTATTGTTATCTGAATTAAAAATAGATTAATTATAAAAAATATGAAATAAATTAAATAAATTATAAATATGAGATGCAAAACTTAAACTTTGATGAGAAATATGTTGAAATAAAATAAAGTAAGTTTAGGTTAAAGTACTAAAATAAAAATTAAAAACTGGAAAAAAAATATGAATGGAAACGAAAATATTTAAAAAACAAAAACTAATAAAAATGACAAAAGCACATTACAAAATTACTAAAATAATTAAAATATATAATAGTACCAAAATAACACTGATTAAAAAAGAATATCAGCATTAAATCTATAATTGATTTACACAAACCTTATGTAAGTACATTAAAAATATAAGTAACAAACATTACTTTTTTTAATAGATCATTTTTGATTTCATAAAGCATCCAAAATTATCTTTCATCATTATGTAAAAGAGTGTGAGAGGGCAGTTTTCAGTTAGATCAGATCATTGTTATTTTAGTATTATTTATAGTATTTATTAATATTTTCAATTTATTTTATATTTTCCAGTTTTCATTTTCATTTTAGCTTAAGATTTAGTAATGTGCTTTTGTGATTTTTTTTTTATATTTCTACTTAGCTTTAATTCAGTTTTAGCAATTTTAGTATGTCAACTTAATTTCAGTTAGTTGCCAAGGCAAAATATATTTTCACTTTATAGGAAAAATATTCACAGTTATGAGATATAAAGTCATACATTTTAGATATAGGGTCGCAATTACCTTTTTATTTTTATTTTTTAGGTGTAAACAGGCTTCCATAGCACAAAGTTCTTCACAGGTCACAAACATTTAAGAAAAAAGGCTGCGTATGCAATGTAATGATATAATAAAAACAAAAAAGTGACACAGTCTGCTAAAAGCAGCATAATTGAAGAGCTAGTTGTTGTGTGCACTACTTGATCCCCAACACTGCAATTGAGACCTGATACGTCTTTGAAGCTCATATAATGTCTTTTGATTTTGTCTGCAGTAAATGCCAATGTAGATTACAGTGTTCAGACTGTCAATCAAGACTTTAATTTGGACCCTTCCTAAAGTACGCCTACGATAACAGACTATATTTTACTCCTATGAACTTGAAACACTAGAAATAAAAGCAGTGTGCCCTCCCAACTAATAGCCTAGTACAAGATTGTTTTTCAAAATTATAAGCTACACATAAAACCCAAGAGATGCAATATCAGTCTACCATAAAACTTATCATTATTGCTTTCACCATAACCAAAGGAAATGTGTCAGCTTGCAACATATTCACACAACTGTAAAGCTAAACAACATCTCAATTTTCCCCAGACTTCTCATTTTTCATCCGAGCAGCGTGTTTTTTGGTGTAGATAATGACGTGTTTTCAGGTAGACCGGACCGGAGGCCATCTGCACCGATAAGTCTGACATACTATAAAGGGATTTCTGGAAAGCCTCCCGTTGTGCTGCTTCCTATTTCAAATGGTCATATTAGCAGAGTTATCAGCATGATGTTGGCTGCTCAAGGCCAAACGTATTGATCCACTGATGGCTTACTGTCAGACTCACACATTGCAGAGGGTGTGTACCAAATCTCAAAATGAAAATCCATTTTTCATGCTGTACATTATAATGCTGTGGTGCATACATTTACTTGTAACATTTAAATCAACTGATTTTCATTTCATCAATATTTTTTGCAAATATATTATTGAATTGGAATATTTATTCAAATGTATTGGTTATTTATCAGTCAAGTAAAATAATATAATTATTAATGTAATATATATATAAAAAAAAACTATCTGAACGTACCATCGCTTTTCATTTTTGTACTTCTTGTAAAGTCCTTTTACTAAGTATTTTTTGGTTGTCTACCTATCATAATCCACACAGAGACTTTTATTTTTAAATTTATTTACACAAAATAGTATAGAATTTTAATAATAAAATGTATCTGTAATGTAATGTAATGTAATGTAATATAATATCGTTACCAGGTACTCTAAGTAATTAATTACTAGCTACTAATTACATCTTAATTGTCGCCGTTATGTTTAGTTTCATTGTGTTTTGGTTTGGTTCTGTTTTGTTTCTGCTTGCCTGTGTTCCAAATCCTTGTTTGTTTCCATGGCTTCTGATTATGTTACACACCTGTCTATAGTTCTGTTGATTAGCCTCTTGATGTATTTAAGCCCTTAGTTCTCCTCAATGCATTGTTCTGCATTAAAGTTGTTCCTAAGTGTAGTGTTATATGGTTCCTGTTTATAAAAAAGTACTTCGATCATTTGTTCTCTCTCTTTTTGGTGGATTATCTACACATGTAAATGTTACAGTAATTATATTACTGTACTAAGTACTCTCTCTAAAAAGTATTGCATTACTTATTACTAATTGCTTTCTACACTGAAAAAAATTATTCGTTGAATTTAATCAATTTTTTTTATCGTAAGTGGTTGCACACATTGATTTTAGCTACATTTAAACAAATGCATTAAGTTAATTTAAAATTAAGTTCAACTTAATGCATTTGTTTAAATGTAGCTAAAATCAGTTGTGCAACCACTTACGATAATTTTTTTTATTAAATTCAACGAATCATTTTTTTCAGTGTATCAACCTCGACCAGTTGAACAAAGGTGTGGTAGATTTTTCCCTAAACCTAACTACGTACCTGGGTCTCGTCTACAATCGACGTCCCCTAACGCCTACAGTCGACGTTTAGTCTATCTGGGTCTCGTCTACAATCGACGTCCCCTAACGTCTACAGTCGGCGTTTGTTTCTCTGGGTCTCGTCTACAATCGACGTCCCCTAACGTCTACAGTCGGCGTTTGTTTCTCTGGGTCTCGTCTACAATCGACGTCCCCTAACGTCTACAGTCGGCGTTTGTTTCTCTGGGTCTCGTCTACAGTCGACGTCCCCTAACGTCTACAGTCGGCGTTTGTTTCTCTGGGTCTCGTCTACAGTCGACGTCCCCTAACGTCTACAGTCGGCGTTTGTTTCTCTGGGTCTCGTCTACAGTCGACGTCCCCTAACGTCTACAGTCGGCGTTTGTTTCTCTGGGTCTCGTCTACAGTCGACGTCCCCTAACGTCTACAGTCGGCGTTTGTTTCTCTGGGTCTCGTCTACAGTCGACGTCCCCTCACGTCTACAGTCGGCGTTTGTTTCTCTGGGTCTCGTCTACAGTCGACGTCCCCTAACGTCTACAGTCGGCGTTTGTTTCTCTGGGTCTCGTCTACAGTCGACGTCCCCTAACGTCTACAGTCGGCGTTTGTTTCTCTGGGTCTCGTCTACAGTCGACGTCCCCTCACGTCTACAGTCGGCGTTTGTTTCTCTGGGTCTCGTCTACAGTCGACGTCCCCTAACGTCTACAGTCGGCGTTTGTTTCTCTGGGTCTCGTCTACAGTCGACGTCCCCTAACGTCTACAGTCGGCGTTTGTTTCTCTGGGTCTCGTCTACAGTCGACGTCCCCTAACGTCTACAGTCGGCGTTTGTTTCTCTGGGTCTCGTCTACAGTCGACGTCCCCTAACGTCTACAGTCGGCGTTTGTTTCTCTGGGTCTCGTCTACAGTCGACGTCCCCTCACGTCTACAGTCGGCGTTTGTTTCTCTGGGTCTCGTCTACAGTCGACGTCCCCTAACGTCTACAGTCGGCGTTTGTTTCTCTGGGTCTCGTCTACAGTCGACGTCCCCTAACGTCTACAGTCGGCGTTTGTTTCTGTGGGTCTCGTATACAATAGACGTCCCCTGGGTCTCGTCTACAGTCGACGTCCCCTAACGTCTACAGTCGGCATTTGTTTCTCTGGGTCTCGTCTACAATCGACGTCCCCTAACGTCTACAGTCGGCGTTTGTTTCTCTGGGTCTCGTCTACAATCGACGTCCCCTAACGTCTACAGTCGGCGTTTGTTTCTCTGGGTCTCATCTACAGTCAACGTCCCCTAACGTCTACAGTCGGCATTTGTTTCTCTGGGTCTCGTCTACAATCGACGTCCCCTAACGTCTACAGTCGGCGTTTGTTTCTCTGGGTCTCGTCTACAGTCGACGTCCCCTAACGTCTACAGTCGGCGTTTGTTTCTCTGGGTCTCGTCTACAGTCGACGTCCCCTAACGTCTACAGTCGGCGTTTGTTTCTCTGGGTCTCGTCTACAGTCGACGTCCCCTAACGTCTACAGTCGGCGTTTGTTTCTCTGGGTCTCGTCTACAATCGACGTCCCCTAAAGTCTACAGTCGGCGTTTGTTTCTCTGGGCCTCGTCTACAATCGACGTCCCCTAACGTCTACTGTCGGCGTTTGTTTCTCTGGGTCTCGTCTACAGTCGACGTCCCCTAACGTCTACAGTCGGAGTTTGTTTCTCTGGGTCTCGTCTACAGTCGACGTCCCCTAACGTCTACAGTCGGCGTTTGTTTCTCTGGGTCTCGTCTACAGTCGACGTCCCCTAACGTCTACAGTCTGCGTTTGTTTCTCTGGGTCTCGTCTACAATCGACGTCCCCTAACGTCTACAGTCGGCGTTTGTTTCTCTGGGTCTCGTCTACAGTCGACGTCCCCTAACGTCTACAGTCGGCGTTTGTTTCTCTGGGTCTCGTCTACAGTCGACGTCCCCTAACGTCTACAGTCGGCGTTTGTTTCTCTGGGTCTCGTCTACAGTCGACGTCCCCTAACGTCTACAGTCGGCGTTTGTTTCTCTGGGTCTCGTCTACAGTCGACGTCCCCTAACGTCTACAGTCGGAGTTTGTTTCTCTGGGTCTCGTCTACAGTCGACGTCCCCGTTCAATAATATTTACGTCTACAGTCGACGTCGGCCGAGTCACCTAACTATCTTGTTCCCCTAACCAGCTTGCTCCCCTATCTGACTTGCTGCGCAGCAATAATAAACCAACAGACTTCAGCAAATGTCCTTCAAATGCTTTAATCATGGCCGAAGGAGATCCCAAGCAGTTCTCAAAGAATCTCCCCCAAAAAGAAGAATACATCATGGCCGGAGGATCTCAGACAAATTTCACTAAGAAACCCACAGCAAACACAAATATAACAGTTTTTATAAAAAAGGAGAATGTTTTACATGAAACATTATATAATTTCCCTACAATTTGATTGGTTCTTCATAGACAAGCCCTCTTGTTACTAGGTAACCACAAGGTTTCATGTTTAGACATCTGTCTAGTTTCATTTCCCATATTTGTTATTTTTACTCACATAACCAAAGTCACAAGTTTTCGTCAAAGGGGACACATACATTTAAAATTCAAAAGCATATGAATGTTGTTCCTGCAAGAAAAACAAATGTTAGTTATGATTCATTAAAAAATCCATCACAAAGGACAGACACGAAGCTGCTCTTTTAATATATATATTTTTAATAATTAATATGAAATTGCATCAATTATTCTTGAACTGAACAAATTAAAGCGAGGTTACATTAAAACACATTTTAACATTAGATGTTCAATTTACTTTAGTAACTGTAACTAATTAAATTACAGAAAAATTAAGAGTAATCCCTTACTTTACTTTTACAAGTAATTAAATTACATTAATTAGAAATGCACTACACCTGACACTGATCATTATGTATTTTTATTATGCATTTTATTCCCTTTTTACCTCACGTAATCCACACAGGGGGTTAGATTATGCAGGATGCTACAGTTTTGGCTTTGACTGAGACAGAGAGACACAGCAAATGACAGAGAGAGAAGTAGGAATGTATACGTCTCTTTTTATTGAATGTGTCGAAAATAGTCTGCATGTTGTTCGTCAGCAAGCCGGGAACAGTTCCTTCGACAGATTGCAAGGTTCAATAATTGCCTCATTCATGCAGAGCTCAAGTACATTTAAAGTTTTGTCAACAATTTGCCACACTGGCTAACTACAACTTTACTTCTGAAGTCAAAGTAGAAAGTATTGAGATGTTACGCAATACAAAATCAGAAAAGGGTTGCGCTGTATGCTAAAAAAAGGAACTTTTGGTGAAGGGCTGGCACACGATCAGAAAGTAAAATATTATATTTCACATATTATTTTATATAATATTATTTTACACAGTAAAATAAAGCAATAAGCCCCAAGAAGATCATTCTTTCTCCAGTTTAACAAATATTTTCAATATGATTTTCGATGAAAATTGAGTGATATCAGATTATTAATTCTCATATATGGTTACCAGGAAACCTTCGAAGCGGCATAAGTCAATTGGCTTCCCTCATCTAGTGCCATTTAAATTCACTATGTAATTACGGGTCAAAGGCCACAAAATAATTAAAACCGCAGCAAAGTTTTATATCTGGAATGAATGCTTAAGCCAAGGAATCTGCCAGATGTTCATGTATAAGCTGGTGCGTTGATTAATTTGCTGCTCACAAAGCTTTTAAGAGTGAGTGCTCTTCACCTATTAATAATTTAAAAGGCAATTTGAAAAAAACATAAATCAACAGCATGTACATACAAATACGTCTGATTTGTTTTCACCCTCCAGCTTTTAATTACATGAGCAGGTAGACTAATACATTGGAGTTATGAAAGTTTGAAGGACTTTCAATGTCGATCGAAAGTCACGTCGGTCCTGTCAATAGTCACCAAACGGCTGTCAAAATACTTTGAGGACTGTCAGTCAAGCTTTAGGATTGTCTGGATGGGCTGATAGAGACCAAAAACCGAGGTACATGCTGGAGCAATGTTAAAAATTTCAGATTTTTGCCCTACTTCTCAAATCCTTTCATGTATATGCAAATAACCCTGGATATTTTCCCTAGAATATATATATATTTTTTTTTTGTTGGTATAACGTGATTCTGATAACCTTAAACAGGCACTGACGGTGCACTAGAGGGTCTGTTTTGAGCTACAAATCTCTTTTAAATGTGACCTGGAAGGTAACAGCTTATTATTACTATATTTAGACAATATGTTAATAAGGTTTGAACTTTCAAGTGAATCCAGGATATGGGCCAACTGGCATTTATAGCTTGTAAATTAATCCATTAACATTGCGTTGATGTAAAAACTGTGGTAAAAATTATGCCAAAAAGGTTCTATATAAGGAGAAATGTCTTAAATGACTGCATAATACTTTCATGTTTAACATATCTTTTTTTTTCTGCTCATAAAAGTATGTTTATGAACTGTTTAATACATCAAATTTGAAGCTAAATGAATTAATTAAAACTAAATCCATTATATGATCCCATGATAGGAAACCCTAAAAAGTGATATACTGTATATGAAGCGCCTGACAGAACCCTTTAATATTCTATATATAATCTTTTCAAGAGTGCAAAAAATAGGCACATGTTTAAAGCTAACCGAAGACTGACTTTGCTTTTATATTAAGGGGAAACTAACTAAAGTTGCGCCTCTGGGGAAAACCAGTGCACAATATAAACTCTCTAACCGAATTTGCAGACGAAAAAGTCTGCTAAGGATGAAACAGACTTCGTGTTTGCTTTTCTCAGTTGCATATATCTGCCCTCCGAGGCACACAGAGAGATGTAGTGGTATCTCAGAATAGCTGTTGAGACACAAGACAATGAGATTCGAGTGCCGAGATTTTACGCCGAACCGTTGAGAGATGTGTGAACCGTTGAGAGATGCTTTTCTGCTTTCCCTGAAACTCAACAACCTGATACAGTGGCGCTGGGAACAGCTGCGTCCAATTTATGAATCCAATTATGCGTCTCCTGTTTGAAACTCTAAAATAGCTCAATATACTTTTGCAGTTCATTGCTTCTGTTACCAAAGAGCTTAATAACGTATTTTTTTTTGTCCACATGATTTATGACAGACAGTGACAACCAATCATTCTCTAGTGGGATTTTTTTTAGTTCAGCAGTGGGTTTAGTCTGAATTCAATTAGCTTTGAAATGAAGATCCTGTCATGAATGGCTGATTGTGTTCGAATGCACCAAACCCATCTTTAATGGGCAATCACGCTGTTGGATGGAGAAATATTTTTCATAACCTGGTGAGTCTAAAATCACTTCAGGTTCTGAGAAACAAGGCTTCAATTGTACACATACATCAGCAGCCCATTAAATAAGAGTGGGTGTCTTACAGCACAGCTGATATCTTCCTAAAATGATTGATCTGAAGCAATCCCACAGTCTGGTTCTCGGATCTGAAATGCTCCAAAAGTCAACCTAGGCTCACAGGAAAAACATGAAAACTGCCGTTTCCAGATAAAATGAACACCGGTGGCAGTAAAACACCAAACACTTTTATTCCTGTTCACACAAATTATGATTGTAGAGGCAGATTTTTGATTAGTAAAGACTTATTTAAGCATGGTTCCCAATTCTTTACGACTTCAAAACACTGCCATAGTGCATGATTTGTAAACTAATGTCCATTTCAAAGAATCTGTTTGCAGTGCAGAAGCAGCAGGCTCATTAGGGGCTTTCGCACCAGAGGAACCTTTTCATAGTTCTAGAACTATTGGCGGAAGTACCCCCTTTTTGGCGTGTTTGCACTGCAGGAACTGGGAACGTTTCTAGTTCTAGGAATGCCTTTTGGGGGGACTAAATTAGCTCCTACTTTAGAGTAGGGTCTAACCCAAGCGGCAACCTTCCGGTTTCTCTCTTGAAACCAACACAGAAGTGACTTAAACCTCAATCCATCGACTGGCTGCTAGAGACAGGCTCCAAAAGACAGTCAATCCCATAGAACCTCCATGTTAAAATGCCAAACTTTACTGCAGAAAAAAATTTGTTTACAGCCTGGTACAAAAGGTTTTGGTCTATATAGCTAATTTTGCCCTTCAGGACAACTGTAAGGGGGGTGCATTTTTTAATAACTCATCCGTAACATTTACTAACACAGACTATATGTCCTCAAAAATATGTGTAGGAAATAGGCCTGTAATTACCATAGACTGTATACTGTAAAACCAGGCAACTCACCTACACCCACGTCCCGCCTCTTTGCCCATTTTCGGTTATCTGGGAGTGACGCGCGGTGACACACTGCCAAGATGGTGACGGCCAGCTTCACCCACTTTGGGATTATAAAATGCTCTTCAGAAACCTACGGGTGACGTCACAGACATTACGTCTATTGTTTTATATAGTCTATGGTCTAACACAGCACAACAGGAACTACCAGTGACGTTAGTGTACACTGATTGGCCGAAGGCATGTGAAACACCAGCACCCGCCATTTTGAAAAAGCCGTGCGTACACGCATAGATTATGGCCTATATATTTACTCTACGAACTAACTCTACGAACATGGAAAATCCAATACAACTCTGAGGGGACCAAGTGAAACATTATTATGTATTTCTGCTCAGCTAGCGACATTGGGCATCAACCACACGGCAAACGCTTATAATTTGTCACATACTGTCTACTTTCTTTGTATAACAGTTCTATCTAATAACGTATTAGACAGGACTGATAGACAGATTGTAAACTAATGAAGATGGAGAATGGGAGCACTGTGTGCTCAGGCTCTGGCGTTCTCAGCGCATCAAAATAAATGTCCGCCATGCCGTCATAATAAAAGTCACAACAACAAGCGCAGCTTACGTCACTTCAGAGTTCTAGCGGTGCGAATGCAACTAGAAAAATGGCCCTATAGGGAAGATTTAGTTCTTGGGAACCGGGTGGTTAGTTCCTAGAACTACTTAGTGCAAAATGGGCTGTTGTGCTTTCACATACATACCACATACATATGGTACTTCTCTTACGTTAAAAGGTATATCACAACATTTTAAATTAAAACCTACTATCCACACACAAGACCGTCCCGAGCATGGGGCGAGGACGAGGCCCAATGTGAGGTAGTGGAAGTGGGACCCCACCTCGGTCCGATAGCATACCATTTTCCACGGGGCCGCGGGGCCACACAAACAGCCAACTCCCATGCCTTTTCTTTTGCATTTAAATCTTTATACATGCACGTCAAAGAAACCTTTGTTTTCCCACCTCTGAAGAGACAAGCGCCATCCATCTTGTTTTTCTAAATGTGAGGTAAGATGTAGTTTTCCTGGCTTTTCCCAGGGCAGAAAGTCATATGCTGACTGTAAATGCTTGTAACTAAAGTCTACTGTGTTTCAGAGTGAAATCACTAGATTTTCGTGTCAATACACGAATACCACAAACAATTTGCTATCACTTTAATTCTGCCCGCGTAGCTCAGCAAAAATACTCATGCGTAAATGATTGCTGCACCTGTAAAGTCTGTATTGTAGAAGTGTGAATAGGCATCCTGCCTAAAATGAATTCCTTGGGTACCTTATAACTCCAGCTTAGTAAATAGACAACATTGCAACACAGTGAGACAATCAGACTATAAGGCAATGGGCGCATTAACATGTCAGTAAGTTTAAGAGATGATAAATGGCTCATGGGCAATGCAAGAGGGAATAATAAATGCATGGCCCTTAAGATTGTGCCCCAAAGAGTTTTAAAACTCAGTTAGGGGCAGTAATGAAGTATTGCCTCGGTCAGGAAGGTATGTTTTGTGTGCATACTAAAAATCTAATAGAATAAAAAGAGTTCAGTGATACAAATAGCATCTGTTTGATGCCTCTGAGCATTTGCTATTGTTTCGCAGAGCGAGGTATGTGCTCTCTCTCGGGATTCGTCTGTTCAGTCTGCTGGCTGCTGAATAGTTTAGACAGGTTTTTGCTTTTATTTATGTACGAATGTACTTATTTATTTATCCCCTTGTTAATGATCTCAATAAACCAATGACTTCAGACTGTTATTTTGTTTTCAAGCTTAAAAGAAGAATGTGGTCAATGAAGTAAGAAATAATGATAACATGCTGTAACAACAACAAACATTCTATTCAATCCCTTGAGAAAAAAATACATTGGAAAATATACTAGGAAAACATATTTCAAATATATACTAAATATATATTGTTAAAAGCACAGCTTAAGGAATATGTTACTGTACGTATCACTGAGTGTTATGAGCCGGAGTTATTTGTCATTTACTCATTGATTCCATTCTGTCCTGTGTATTGTCTGCGTAGGTGCATGTGCTTGTTTGTGTTGCAGGTGGGCGGTATCTAGTGATAATTTGTTGGACGCTGCGATTGGTTCTCCTCTACACCTGATCCAGATATAAGGACCGCCCCAAACACTCAACAGGGCCAACTATTGTGCCATTGTTGATTGTTACCACTTTGCTATTGTTTGTATCATCGTCTATGCTAGTGTGTCGTATCTGAGAGTTTGTGAGTGTTTATTTGAGATTGTGCTGTGAGTGTTTATTTGGAGATTGTGTCTGTGATTTTGAACCTCTGTTTATCCTTGTTAACTGACCCACGCCTGTTTGACTACGATTTTGGATTCTGCTTTGCATTGTTTGCTACGGACTTTACATTAATCTCCTGTAAATATTTGTATATATTTTTGCCAAATTAAGGGAGGTAGGGGGTTTGACGCCATTTTGTTTTGTATATCTTTTCACATTGTTTTTGGTTTAGGGAGGTAGGTAAGTTTAAATTGTATTTTGTTTTCTTTTGTTTTAGGAATTGTAGATGTTATACAAAAAGATTGTTTTTGCTTGTTATTTTGGCCTTGTCTGCCCCTGATGCTTAAACCCTTTTGGAATTAAACACTTGTTATTTTCGATATCTCTCTGGTGGTGAGACTTATTCCTTTTCCTGTTACGGCTGACCCCTAGTGGTCGTAACACTGAGTATAAGTGCTGAGAAAGCCTCTGGAGCTGAAATTTAGATATGGTAATAGGCGTTTCGTTTCTGACTATAGACCAATCACAAAATAATGGGCCGTCTGACCAATCAGAGCAGAGTAGTCTCGCGGAAAGGAGGGGTTTATAGAGACTGACGCTGCATCCGAAATTGTAGGTACTACATTTGAATTTGAATTTACTTTGCGACTGTTTAAAAAGTTTGTTATAGTATGAACAGGGCTTGACATTCCCTCTTTTGCTCACCAGCCACTGTGGCTAGTTTGACTGTTTAAAGGTGCTGTATGTAACTTTCTTACTCTACTAAAGCATAAAAATACCATAATATGTTTGCAGATATTTAGGAAACATGCTAAGTTCACATACTCGTTTCTCTAAAAAACACTTCTACAGCCAGTTATTTTACTTATTATTTTACACGTTCCGTGTTGTCAGTCGGGTTTTATTTTGGTCTGTGTGACTCCGCCCACTGCCAGATCAGCCAATAATATTTCGACACCCCGGGATGCCAGTTAGCAGAAAACACAGCGTATTGCAGCCATGGAAACGAGCAAATAAACTGGGTCAGAGATTGCAGATTCCACACAACCTAAAAAGCCTCGATATCCATCTCTATCCATCAGTCTCTATGAACGAGAGCATATTAAAACACGGATAAATCAACTCATTAACTTACAGTCTGTAAGTATCCTCGGTTTTCGTCGTCAATTGCGCTCGCTCCTGTTGCTTGTCCTCAAACTGGCAACTCGCGTGAGAGTCGAGTCTGAGGAGGAGGGGGCGGGGGAAACAACGATATCTGATATTTTGAATTTGGACTGCAGTACCGATTTCAACCACTAGGTCATTCTTACGGACAGCACCTTTAAGTGCAATAAGCAGCAAAAAAGTTCTCAAGTTAATAGTGAGATTGGCTTTTTGTGCGCACACTTTGGGTGTGAGCACAAAATCTGCGGGAACGAGTAAAATTATGCGCCAAACACGCAATCCCACATCGAAATTCAAGCCCGGCAAGATGTGACAGCGAGAAATCGCAGTTGGTATTGTGTATCTATTCTGCAGGAGATGAGTATTGGAAGCGTTTTGGATATTTCAGTATCAATATGTATTGCAAAATCAATATTTTTGACAACACTACATTACACTAGCCTGGCTAACGTCAGACCTCGTCTCATTGAGACGTGGTCTGGGAACCACGTTCATTTTCTCGTATTTGAGGCGTGGTTTACGAATGTCCAGAGCCGTTTATTGGGCGCTACGAATGTCTATCAAATGCGCCTGTACGTAGCTCACAGCCAATCGTTTCAATTATACCAGATGACGTATGTAGAGCGACAGAAATTCGACGAGGAAGAAGACGATGGGTCAAAGATTTATGTGTACACAATGGCGTTCAGCGAATATTGCCGTTTGTGCAAGACAAGCATGAGGGTAGAAGGTACAGATATAGATATAAACAAACTGCTTCGGTGTGTCGCATAGACGTCGTCATCGTCTTGCTGCTCCCTCACCGTTCTGTGATTGGTTCCCTTTTTGAGGGGAAAATCTGGTCCTTGGTGTCCAGGCTGCCTAGTAGCGTGAATAAAATCGTGCTGCGCGCAAGGCAGCATGGGGAAACCCAGGCTAACATTACACAGTTTATTTTTTCAGATGCCTTCTTAAAAGACTACAATAAAAAAAAAATTATATAGAATGCTCATATATATAATTTAGCCCTCCAAAGTGGCTAGCAGGAGAAACTGCGTTACACGCCATTGCTGAAATCACCGGCATTTTGGGGGTGTTAATGTCAAGCCCTGAGTATGATTATGTGTCATATGAATGAAATTTGGACATACTACATCTGCCATGTTGTCATTATCATGTGACATAGCCATAGTCATGTGACAACGCATGACCAGCGTTAGTTGTGTTGCTTCATTTCCATTCATAAATCTCTTCCTGTGGCCTCATGGGATAGCAAAGTGTCCATCGTATTCACATTTCAGAATCTCGGCACAAGTATTAGGTCATCCGGGGACTTTTTGCCTACTGTTTTTCGAATACTATGTATTCGGACATACTTCTCTTTTGGTGTACTGTTTTTAGCATACAATAAAGTAGGGAAGCAATTTATTTTTGACGCGGCGAGAATCTTCAAATGAACAGTTTTCAGACTCTGTGAGAAATATTATGAGAAATGTATAATTTTTTTCCCCTTGGATGCATGTAAACCTTTGTTGGAGACCTCAAAAATTAAATTAGGAACCTTTAAAAGCATAACAGGAGCACTTAAAATGTTCAAATGCCAAAATATACCACAAAATGTACATTAAGAGGTAAGAAAATACATAAGACATACAAAATATGTATGAGAATATATAAATAACAAAAACATATATTTATGTAAAAACATTTAAAAATTTATTTTTGCCATTTGGGAAAAAAACATGAAAAGCTGGAACTGAAAAAGCACTTTCATACTGTTAGAATTAGTTCTGCTATAACTTAAAATGACAGCAAGAGCTGCGTGTAGAGATCATTTGAATACATTTTTGGTATACTAAGTAATCCACTACTAAGTAATTCATGCTATCACTGCTCCTCAGATGTCATGCTACACTCCTGTCTGAAGCCTCAGAATGAGGATGAAAGACGTGCAAATGTATTCAATTTATAAAAGTTTCTCACAGTTTGACTATTTTAATAATACTTTTATAAATTGAATACATTTGCATGTCTTTCATTCTGATGGTCAATTCTGAACAACATGAATATCCTCCCATTGATGCACTTGCACCAAGGGCCATTTGGTGGAGTTTGATTGGGCTTTTTTGTTTAAAGCACAATCAGGTGTGCAAGCTTCTAATCAATCAACTGATTTCAAACAAAATTAAACTCATTTTAGTTGATAAAAGTCGCAGCTGGCTTTTCAATTTTTCTGTGAGAGCAACAGGTAAAGCTGAAAGAGTCTGTGATGCAAAAAGAGAATCAGTAGGTTGAAAACCAACTGAGCTCATCTCAGTTGGTTTTCAACTGATTTTCTACATTATTCGTTTGCTTCAGGTTACAAGGACACATTCCTCATGAATATGTCCTTGTAACTTGATGCAAACGAATAAAAATAAGAGCAATATATTGTGCGGTCAGAAGAAACCAACATTTGTTTAGATAAAAGGAGAAAAAAGGGCACAGCACAGCAACATCAAAAGAAGACAGTACGCTTTTTGGAGTGTCCTAGTCAGAGTCCTGACCTCAGCGAGATTGAAAAGTTTTTGGCATGGTCTCAAAAGGACGATTCACACCAGACATCGCAAGAATATCACTGAACTGAAACAGTTTTGTAAGACGCTGACTGTTGTGCAGGTCTGATGTGAAATTACAGTTAACATCTTGAGGTGGAGATTATGGCTGCTACCGTACCGAAGAAGGTCAACCAGTTATAAAATCCAAGGGTTCACATCCAACGTGCACTGCGAATGTTTATGGTATGTTCGATATCAACATGAAAGAGTTTCAGTGTTTTTTTTCTTGCTGAAGATCAGATCAATCCAAAGGGTTCACATACTTTTTCTACAGAAGTTCGAATTCACTGCTATTTCTCTTAAGACTTTCTTGCACAAAATTGCATCATTTCAATGACCAGTTCACTCAAGTCACATCCGTGCCACCCACGGTGTGTATAAATGATGCCTGGAGATGTGGAAGATTTCACAGCCTGAAAGCTTCTAGCAACAGGTTACAATGAACACAAAGAGGGAAACTTTTGATTCAGAGTTACACTGCAGGTAGTCATGCAAAAACTAAATTGTGTTTCTAATTGCACAACAATTTGCTTTAAATGCCATTTCTATTTAATATATTGGTGATTACATTTGTAAGCTAACCAACTCAACATCTAAGCCACTCCAAGTGGTTTCAGACCAATTTTACACCCATAAATGAACCGGTTTTGATTGAAACCAGTCCTTTTTTGGCCCTATTGATTTGTGCAATGTAAAAGCAAAGATGTACCACATACGTACCTGGCTCACCACCCGTTGCTGAATTCAGTCAAGGAAAAATCCTTTCAACAAACCCCTTACAATGGCTGTAAAGAGGACTACATAAAATGATAACTGCCCTCAGCACATACAAAAGATTTCCTTTTGTCTTCTCAGAACATGAAGGATGCAATATCATGCAAACGTTAGGAAGTTACAGTAGAAATACAAGAGATGTGACAAAGTGGTGAACTTGGTGAAATTAAAGATTCATGTCCCTTCTACAACGACCTAGATGACATTCTGGAAGCGAGTGCTTGTGATAATCTGACAGATATTGTCAAGGGGAGAAACATGGACTTGCAAACTGATAAAGAAGAGTGTTTTGCAAACCATTCGACATCCACACTCTCTCCCATGTGTTTACACAGTAACCCAATATAAAATGATAGTGATTAACCTCAGTTTCAGTATGTGGAAAATGGCACTACTTGTAGAAATGGATCAATAGTCAACACTGGTTTGGGAGCCTGTGACTGCAACAGTTTGTTTCACTGTTAGAGGAAAGTTCTCTGTCACTAGTGAGGTCTCAGCTGACTGCAGACAAACACAGATGTGTCTCTTCTCATACTTCACAAGTTTTCCACCAGATGCACTGCAAAAATGTATTCCTAATGAGTTTTAATGAGTCTCTTTTGGCATGTCTTCCAGTTAAAAATCCTTGAAACATGATACATTTTTCTTGGGAAGAAACACTGCTTAAAATATTAAGACTTGTTTTCATATATCGCGTGTTGAATTTAAGTGTGTTTTGTGTCAGTACTGCATTGGCAGATTTTTGTTTTGTTTTTAATTTGTTTAGTACTTGAAGTAGTAACCGTCAAATCTGTCAAACACTCAAAGTTTGTTTTCTCCATCTTGCAAGATGCCATTCCATCAATTATGAATTGTGGTTTTGACAGTATGGCATTTGATATTTTAACACTTCCATGCTACAGCTGTCTTAAAATGACTTTCATCACAGTCAGAAATGATAGACTGCATCTCAGGAGATCCATAAGCACACATATTTGAACCATATAATAAGACAAATAAGGCAAAAGCGTATGGGCATAATTCCAGTACTTTTTTGCTTAGGTGGAAATTCCTGCTTTTGTGATAAACCACATAGCTTTTAGGCAATTAACCATTAAGGTAAGCTTCAGGATGTCCACATTAAATAAATTAATAAAACAAAATCACTAAGCCTTTGAAAGTCCTTAAGTCATTAAGCCAGCCTTTGTCCAAGTCATGGCCAAATGATTAGTCATGCTTTGTAAGAGCTACAGTAATAAACTACACAGACCAAAATAATGTTATTCAACGTATTAACCCGCAAATTGCATTTGGTCCCTGCATTCAAGACCAGACTGACAGACACAAGGAATCAAAATGAATATAGGGCTCCCCCTAGAGTTCAACATATGCTCTGCAGGCTGACATATTTAAATATTTACATTAGTTTATACTTGCCCTTAAATGCCAATCACATACATAGTATAAACCCTCAAATGCCAAATTGAGGCAAGAAAATAATCATGTAAAATACTTAAAAATAAATCATGAAAAATACTTGGACAATGTAAATATATTTAGATTGAATAATATAGAAATAAAGTCTAAGACTTATCAAAGAAATATATACTAAAATAATGGAAAATGTTCTGCATCTTTTTGTAGTCAAGAATTGACTTTCAAAAAAAAAAAAAAAAAATTAATTCACTGTAAAAAAATATTGTTGGTTTAAGTAAGTAACCTGGTTGCTTTAACCCTTTCATGCATGAATTATGTTCATTTTTTTCCTATGTGTTTTTATTGCTCTTAGGGCATGAAAAACAAGATTTGAAATTATAAAAAAAAATGTTTTACACATTTTTCAAAGAGATTTTCAGATGTCCACTTGAGTGGACAGCATGCGTTTATGGTTTAAACTGAAGGGATACTGAATTAAACATAATACAATAATCAAACAGATAAAGTATGTGTATTTAACAAACTAATCAATAAAATTATATCAAATCATGTGAAAACTATAAAATATATACAAAAACTATAAATGCGAAATATTGCAAAGGCAACTGAACTTCATACAAGTTGCACTTCGCGTATCTTTGATATCAAAACATGAGGACGTGATTCCATCAGATTTTTCTACAGCCTGTCAAGGTACAACTGTGGAAACCACTCAGATGCTCCCCCTCCAGTGTACGTATGTCAATTTACTCTTATTAGCTGATAATTCTGATTATGTTCAAGATGGACACATTTCTAGCATAGCCCTCCTCTGAGAAAACCTAGCGATACGTTTTTTTCAATCTCATCTGAAATGATCAGTGTTGGGGGTAACACATTACAAGCAACATGCATAACGCATTCAGATTACTTTTTTGATGTTACAAGTAAAGTAATGTGTTACAAGTAACATGCATTACGTAATCAGATTTTTTTTAATGTTACAAGTAAAGTAATGTATTATAAGTAACATGCATTACCTAATCAGATTACTTTTTGATCTAACAAGTAAAGTAATTAATTACAAGTAATGTGCATTACGTAATCAGATTCCTTTTTGATGTTACGAGTAAAGAAACGCGTTACAAGTAACATGCATTATGTAATCAGATTACTTTTTGATGTTACGAGTAAAGAAACGCATTACAAGTAACATGCATTACGTAATCAGATTTTTTTAAATGTTACGAGTAATGTATTACAAGTAACATGCATTACCTAATCAGATTACTTTTTGATCTAACAAGTAATTAATTACAAGTAACATGCATTACATAATCAGATTACTTTTTGATGTTACGAGTAAAGAAACGCATTACAAATAACATGCATTATGTAATCAGATTACTTTTTGATGTTATGAGTAAAGAAACATTACAATAACATGCATTATGTAATCAGATTACTTTTTGATGTTATGAGTAAAGAAACATTACAATAACGTGCATTATGAAATCAGATTACTTTTTGATCTAACAAGAAAAGTAATGCATTACAAGTCACATACATTATGTAATCACATGACTTTTTTATGTCAATGAAAATGACATTCTAATAATGTAAATACATTTATTTACAGTAAAAAAAAAAAAGTCACTGCAGATTAAGTATTTTCAAAAACATTATTCACTGTATAAGTATTGTAGCTGAAATATAGCCATTGATGCATGAGGTCCACTAGTGGACAGATGATTAATCAGATTTTTCTCCCAATCTAAAATCAACACTTGGAAAATTGAATAGGCCTCATTAGATATTGCTTGATGCTGCAATATATTTTTTTTTTACCTACAAGAGTCTCCTAGGATAGAAGGAATGGGTGGATATTCCGGAGCAACTTGGCATTTCTGACTGACCACTGGCCATCTTGGTTTGGGAAAAAAAAAAAATCGAAACACAACGGCTCGCCACTTGGTTGCAATGAATCGGATGATGCACCAGCGTCCACTGAAGAGGTTGATGTGCAACTATGCCATCAAAACCCGTGCAAATTCAAGAAAATGCTTTTTTAATAGCTGTCCACTGTAGTGACCACTATGCATGAAAGGGTTCAAATGAAAGTTAGTAAAGTAAAAAAAAAAAGTTAATACAATGAAGGAGATTGGATTAAGCAACAGAAACTAAAAATATTAAGTTATCTGAACCACATAAATGATCTAAGTCAGGGGTGCCCAATCCTGCTCCTGCCGATCGACTGTCCTGCACAGTTTATCTCCAACCCTAATCAAACACACCTGAAGCAACCAATTAAGGTCTTCAGGATCGCTTGAAAATTAAAGGCAGGTGTGTTTGATTAGGGTTGGAGATGAACTGTGCAGGACAGTCGATCGGCAGGAGCAGGATTGGGCACCCCTGATCTAAGTTGATTTGACAAAAGAAAAAATGTTGTGATAACAAATCATGAAAATAATTTTTTACAGTGTTGGGAAAAAAGTGTGACAACTAGCCCCGGTTGTCTCTACAGTTGTAGGGTGAAAATGCCGTAGTCTGGAAGAGGAAGCACAGTGTTTCTACGTGTGTGGCTGCATCCATGTGGGCTTGAGATCATGGATGAACTCATTTTTGCAGCCGTGTCTGATCTTTGTTCAGGTTAGCGGCGGCACAGTGTGTTAAGTGCCCCCTTCAGCTGTCTACGACTCTCCCCTGAGCCCCAGCCACTTACTGTAGACTGGGGAGGCCAAGCTTGACTGCCTCTCCACACCCACTGAGTGCTTAACAACCAGCGGCTAAAAAACGTTTGCATGTTAAATTGTAATGCTACTTCTTTGGTTCGCGCTAATGGCGCTGGTGTCATTGATTTCTTGTCACGCCCCCTCAGCCAGGCGAAATACTAATGGTGGTGGTCAATAAAGCACATGAACTGGAAGTTCTCACTCCTCACACTTCTATCAAACTCAGGCCTAAAAATAGCCCGCACATATACTGCATCACCACCGACTTACTTAAAGTCGGCCTGAAATGGAAATGGAAAACCCATCTATTTTCTAAATGCATCTTAATAATCATTATTGTGAACAATTCAATATGCTTGTATGCATTTTTTACCTCATAAGTATTTTTTTTTTAATCAAAATATCATAACTCAATCTTCTCTCTGGTGAAGTATGCTGGACTTAATTTTTTGTCTGCATAAATTCCACCCCTTTCTTACAATCGATAGCAAGCTCGCATTATAAGATCTGCCTCCATTCAATCAACCACCGATGGACTGAAAGAATGGTGCGTTCAAATCCTCCTGGGAAGTTCGTATTTTCGAGTTGGGAAGTCGTATTTACGATGCCAGTGCATGTGTGTGTGAGGTAAAAGGACATGAGCTGTTGAAACTCCACCCCTTGTGCGGGAGCAGCAGCTCATTTGCATTTAAAGGGACAGACACAAAAATGGTGCGTTTTTGCTCACTTTGACAACTTTAACATGCTATATAAAAATATATGTGGGCTAAAACTTCACATACACACTCTGGGGACATCAGAGACTTATTTTACATCTTGTAAAAAGGGCATTATACCACCTCTTTAATTAACTATACAAAAATACAGCAAGGTTTTTTTTTAAACTAATTTTAGAAAATGAAGAACAAAGAATTTGCATCAGGTGTGTTTTGCTTTGTTATGTTTTTAATAATTAATTTAGGAAGCCACTGTAAACTTTATCATTGCATTAGAGCTGCACAATTCTGGATAAATTGAGAATCACACATTCTTTTTTTTTTTTTTTTAAATAGAGATCACAATTCTGAACATGCAATTAAACAAAATAACATGTAATTTACTGGAGGTTCTGACAAAATGGTAATTGTTGCCGTCTATTTAAAATTTTTTTTATTTTTTTATCAGATGAATGAAAATGGAATTGAATGATTCAGTGACTCGCTCATAAATACTTGTTTCATTACTGAACGAATCTCTTGAATGAATGATTCAATGACAAATACATATTTTTAACAGTAACTTATTGCCACCTAGTGGCCTAACGATGTAATCAATATAACAGTTATTTAAAACGGCAAGCTACTTTAAAAAAGGTGATTTGACTATGTTGATCACTTCCGTAGACATCAGTGTTTATATCTGAACTATAAAGTTTTATCCCAGTACTTCTGTGATCATTTGAATATTTGTAACACAGAAATAACGAAACTGTGTGACTGAACACACTGTTTGTAAAGCTGTTTCATACCTATACATTACAATGTATATTTTGTGCAGGCAAATAGCTTATTTTGTTGTAAATAAAAAAGCCTGATAATGTCACTCCTAAATAGGCTACTACCTATTAGTATTGTGGTAGCTACATGTTTCTCACTGACGCCCCCAACACGTAAAGTTCGGGGCACAAAGAAAATATTTGAATGTATGCTCAAATGCTTAAAATATGGAAGATTGTTTCTGCCACAGAATAAAACATTCTAAAAGATAATTGCGACAGTTGGCAGCAACAATTGGCTTGTTATAAAGTCAGAATTGCGAGATATGAACTCACAATTGTGTGTTGTAAAGTCAGAATTGCGATATATATATATATATATATATATATATATATATATATATATATATAGTTTATATCTCACAATTCTGACTTTACAACGCACAATTGCGACATTATATCACGCAATTCTGAATTGTCAGAATTGCAAGATAAAAAGTCGCAATTACCTTTTTTGTTTTTTATTCTGTGGCGGAAACAAGCTTCCATACTTAAATATATATATTAATTTATTAAATAAATTTAAAGCAACATACAATGTTTGACCATTTTACTTTTCTAATGTATTTCAGGATGTTCAACAAAAAACAAATAAATAGGGCAATGCTTGATTTTATAAATCAATGATTGATTGGATCGTGAAAAAAGTGCATTACATACAAACTTGAAGCCAGATAAACTTCCTGCCAAGAGGATGAAGTGTAGATATCACTTGTTGCTCTATCACTTATATTTATGAAATTGCTTTGTCTTCTAGTTCCTAGAAACATTGACACACAAAAGCCTCATGTTGTGTTTCTCATTCTTTCCTCAAATTCAAGATTCACACCAGGGTGCGATGTGACAGCTACTTTAGAGAGCAGCATAAGAAATACTGTTTTCTCTTAATTGAGCAACTGTTTGGAACTTTGCATGAATGGTTACATGAAATATGCATGGAAATGGATACATATTCTGCAGTTATTGAGGTCTAGCTAAACAATTTCTAAAAAGTCCTGCAAGGACATCTTTCCTCGTGAGCAGTGGAATTTTAAGTGATGTTCTTGTTGCGTTTGAGGTGGGATCTAAGCAGGCCTTCTACAATTCTAAACAACATATTTATTTAAAGATGCTGCTGGCTACTTCTGACACATAAAAGCAACCTGATCAAAGGCCATTCTCCTATGTTTTATAAGTAAAAGAGAACATAAACAAATGCAAGTCTCACTGTTGCGTCTGTTCGCTTTAGTTTATAAAATATGGCTATATTCACACAGTCAGTATTTGGGACTGACAATTGCATTGACTAATGAGTCTTTCAAGTTGTGTTGTATAATAGCAGACAAAAGCTATCTTTATGGACAGGGAACTAAGGTCAATTCCCGTCTGTGTCTGTTTTCTCAGACTGGCCTTGAATAACACCTGTAACCGTAGTGACAGATAATGTCAGCATATGCAATTCATTCTCAGATGGCTTCACTAACAAAAATGCAAACAATAAATAAAAATTGTGTAAACGTTACCATCATATTTCTGGCTACCTTTTCAATCGAAAGCCTGGCACTGAAAGCACCCTAACAAAAAAAGGCCAAAAATGGTATTCAAAGATATAAAGAATATATCATGGCACTATATTATAAATATCTTAGTAATTTTAATGGAAAGAAAATGGAACAATTTTACAGTTAAACCATCAATTAGTTAACTAAGTTACTAAGTTAATAGGCTAAACTGAAAAAAAAAATAATATATATATATTCAACAGAAAAGTACATGCAATTTTACTATAAAAATGTTTAATTTAACTAGAAAGTATGAATTATAATTTACTGTGAACATAAATTATATTTAACAAAGCAAGTTAAAAGTCCTGTTATATATATATCGCATCTCCAAGTTTCTTTTTTACAATTCCTGTATTTTTAACGGGACTTTTATAGATATAAAGTAATGTGCAGTTGTTTTATGTTACATTTATGTTGTTAAGTTAATGTTTATTGCATTATTTTATGTCTATATGTTTATTTATTTATTAGTCATTGTTTGTGACTTTAAAATGCCCTTTAACAACATTAATAACACATTTAGACACTATAATGACACATTTCTACATTTAAAAATGTAACTAAATTTCCAACTGCCATTGATAGATGCTATCACTTATAGACTGTCAATCCACACGATGTCCGCAAAAACAGCATGGCTACTTCCGTTAGGAGTGGATTAGGTTCAAAACCAGAGCCCGTCTACGAAGAGCCTGCCTACTCCCTATTAAGTCCTATTGTACCGAATTTTGGTTGTAGTTCCACCAGAGTTCCACTGGGGGCGATCGCCCATGAGTGCAAAATGAATGGGAGTCTATGGGGCTAGACGGCTAAATTTGTCTCTTTCACCCGATTGCCGTTGAGAAATCTCAGGTTTGATTGTAGGTTTTGCAAGTTCAACATGGGTTATAGGTCGAAAGTTGAATGAACGAGTACTTATGTCCTTTCGATTTCTTACAGGTTGAGTTGTTGTTGCCCATAACACGCTAGCATTCTGCTAATAAACGCTGATTGGTCAGTGAAGGACTGATTACGACCAGAGATACCGCTTGATGGCATCGTGGCATCCGAAGCGGGACCAGAAACAAACAAAACAAAAACTCGTCTAGCACGTGTATTTACCTGTGTCAGCTGTGTTGTAGATGCCTGGAGAGAAAAGAAAGTGCAGAGCGCGAAAGCACCAAAGTGACTGAAGGATTGCCGTAAAGCAGTATCTCTGGTCGTACGATGTGTATGACGTCATTGACACTTTAAAAGACTTTTTAAAGCAAATAAGTGACTCTAAAAAATCTAACACCCAGCAATGTGTAATTTCTTTGCATCTCCTTTCGAATACAATATTCAAATTACTGGACAAAAAATTATATCCTGAGAAAAGTGGATTTTGATGGGTATACTGCCATAGACCTCCATTCATTCTGCACTCGTCCTGTGAGCGCCCTCATATGGAATCAAAGTGGAACTGCAACCATTTCAGAAGCCGGAAGTGTACTGAGAGTGAAACTTCTCGCCTTATTAGACATTCTCTGATTAGGTTCAAAACCAAATTGTATAATATTAATTTATCCGGATGTAGCAACAAACAGACAGTATTCAGCTGTCGCTGCTTTGTAAACGTCCACTTTGCCCAAAGCACTTGCATTTCACTCCGTGTTCAGAGGTTCAAATGGTTTATAAACGTCTAATCCTTTTTGTTGCCCTGTTTTTGTTCGGAACGAAAGTACTCTGAAGAAAACTGAAGTGTTTTTAGTCGATCCACGCTGAGTGTGGGCCTGATAGCACGCGTTGGCCACTGGGTGTCGCTCTGGAGCAACAAATGGCGCGGCGTCTCCCCCACCCCCTAAACATCCACTTCGACGGTGTGTATGTGTGCGTGTGTGTATCGCCGAGAAAGTAAGTCTGTGTTTCCAGCTGACTGCTCGCTCTCTCTTACTGTGTGTGTGCCTGTGTGTGTATGTGTGTTGTCATTATTATTATCCAGTCTGCTCCCAGCTCAGAATGGCCAGATTCACTCAGACTGAGACAAGAAGGGAGCAGCACCCACAGCCGCCCCATCC
The DNA here is from genome assembly GCF_951802725.1 of Rutilus rutilus. Classification (NCBI taxonomy): domain Eukaryota; kingdom Metazoa; phylum Chordata; class Actinopteri; order Cypriniformes; family Leuciscidae; genus Rutilus; species Rutilus rutilus. The sequence continues at coordinate 28,294,498 of NC_140222.1, read as the reverse complement.
CGCTTACTCCAGCCTGCTTTTCACTGGACCCGGGGCAGCTCCGACCCAACATCCACTCCTCCTAATCCCGCACCAGCACCAGTACGCTCAGATCCCATTCCCTAATCCCATGAACGGGTCAGAATCCATCTCCATTCATCAGGAGAACGGCACCATGAAAGACCAAGATGCCATAAAACTCTTTATCGGGCAAATACCGCGGAACCTTGAGGAAAAAGATCTGAAACCATTATTCGAACAGTTTGGGAAAATCCACGAATTGACAGTATTAAAGGACCGATACACCGGCATGCACAAAGGTAAACGCGTGATTCCCCTTAATAGAGTCTGTGATTTTTGGGTGGTTAACACTATAATAATGTTTTCTTTCCTAGTGACACATTCATAATTAGACGTGTGAATATGTTTATTTTTTTATTTAATATTGTCTTCTGCATTATCAACTACGAACCATGCATTATTGTAATATTTATTATAAATCATACGTGCCATTTTTGTGGTCCACTGTCATGTCAACATTAAACCCATTGCCTGCTGAAACTGTATCAGGTCCATTTAGCCATGCACTGTTATACACTTGCATTGTTTAGAGAGAACTTATCTTCTCAGTTTTGAACCTTTGCATTGTTGCTTGCATGAATGTTATTATGTATTGTCCCTCATAGCATGTCTGTGGACCTTGCCTTTCTCTGTGGCAATTTGATTTAGAAAGCTTTCATTTGAAACTGGGGCAAAGAGGCTTAGAAAATTCATATTTAAAGAGTCTTTCTTTTGCGTCTTCTTTCCTTTCCAATGGGGAAATACTCCCACCACCCCAGCGCTTCCTTGTGCAATCTGACATATGCGTTTTCGCAGATGAACCGGCGTTTTTATTATGATTATATGCATATTAATAAGAAAAAATGTTCAATCACAATACATAACGAACCTCATTTTTCTAAATATAACTGTCAAATGAACCAAACAGGTGCCAGAGTAATGAAACACGCGAAAATATTAATAGTAGCCTACAGAAAAACGCGCATCTTTACTTATCTGATCATATTTGCTCTTAGAACACGTTCAGTTGTGCGTCACGGAACTAGAACGCGTTACACTGTGGCGTGACGTTCTAGTTGACAACTGACATTGAATACGTCATGTATCCCACTCAAACCAGAAGACAAAGACTAAAATTAAACCTCTATTTTGGTATAATCTCGTTCTTGTCGTTTACTCTCCTCAAGCGATACGTGTCGGAAACAGAATATTCACATTTGTCTTCGTTAGTGTCAGTTACTATTGGCTTCATATCAGTGGTGTGTTTATAATTATGCTAATAAGGCTCTATTTGCTCAAGCGTTCATCCACGATATTTACCCCGTGAGAAGCCCTTCTTCATATGGGGTTTATGTGTTGAACGTCAGAATAATGAGAATGTACATTGACTTCATGTGCGAGAGTCGTTCTCATTTGGGTAAATTGAACTAAACCAAACGGTTTAGGTCTAGAAAACGAGCTGAAATGTCAAATTTATTATTGATTTTAGGTATCTATAAGAAATGATAAGCTCTATTGTGGATTTGCATGACAAAATTGGATTTGAACTTTTAGAGGGAAGTTAAGAAAGTAGCTACTTACCACAAATCGACCGTTATGAAAGCGCGCCATTTCTGACAAGATAGCTCACGCGTCTATCCGTCTTTGATCAATTTGCATCAATAGTGACATGCAAATTATTGTATTATTTGAAGTAATAACTTATGTGGCAAATAATACAAGACAGAAACACCAGGGAGCATCCAATCTGAGTTGACTGTTTCTCAATAAGGATAGTCCTCTTGGGCATTGATGGATGTCAAGCTTATGTGGATACACCTTATCTAGTGCATTACTGTGAGCTGAATAGTCACATCAATTAGACGTCTAAAATATAGAGCTTTTCAGTTTGTAGTTTCAAACCCATGGAGTGAATTTGCATTTTGGAGCCATTGGGTTCCCTCAGGAATTAACAATGGTTTTATAATGGTGATTTTCCATTTATAAGTACAATTAGGTATGTGGTTAATAACCTCAAATGCTAATTTTGCGTCAAAAATGGTGGTCAATAAAACACAAGAATGTGAGTTTACAGGCTTGTTTAATTTATAAAATGAAAGCTATTATTCTTAAAACCTAGGTAATTCTTGAAGACTTACACAAATTGATTTTATTACTGAATAGCTGTGTTGTTTTAATGAATATTATGGTTGGTTGCGTACATATTAGTTGAACTTGCTGTCTGTACAACATCATAGGCCCAATTTTTTCATCCTAAACTACCTGATTGTGCTTGTGATGTAGCTGCCTTTGGGACAGGAACTGAAAATGAGTTCTAAAGGATCGTACAGAGAATTGGTTCTTCAGGATGGAATTTCTTTTCATCTTATGTATTATTCTATGAGGGGATGTGAAGATAAGAACAAGTCAGCAAATATTTACATACACTTTTTGTCAGCTTATAGAGATTGTGCAGTCTTGCAAGTCGTCTCAATATGGACTGCATTGGTGATGTAGACCCCAAGGTTGTTTAAATGTTTGGCTAAAATGTCGCTGAGGATGCTGATGTAATTTTTCATTCAAAACGTGATGGAGTGCAACAGATGATGCCAGTACTAGTTTGCATAAATACAGTTCGCAAAATTTCATTGAAGATAAGCGATTTAGCTGTGAAAACAAGACATCTGTGCATCTGTTTTTAACAGTTCTTCAGACTAAAGGGATCATATGTAGGTTTCAGAGGGAGGGAACATGTTTCGGCGCTAAGTCAGCTCGCTAATCCACACAGGAAAACACAGCATTAGTTTGCTAAGCGTGGTAATAAACCATGACCGTAATGACGGAGGAGGATTAGCAACTGTAGTTATTGTCTGAGGTTGCTGTCGCTCGGATCACTTGGTTTGTCCCTCTACAGTGGCTGCTTCTATGCAATTAAAGCATGTTGGAGTCATCTAGCCTGCGGTGTGCAATATGAACATTATTATGAGGTCTGTTCCATGGGCCTAACAATTGCTGTCTCTTGATTTGTATTAACAGGTGAGCTTTTCCCCTTCAGGCTTTTCACCTGTGACCAGTTGAGATCAGCATTTTATTAAAGTTTTTATATTTAGTATGGAGTTGAAAATGGGTTTTATACCCGCAGATGTGCCTGCAAAGCTGGAGACACTTGCTATGCTGTATTTGTAATACATGAGCGTGGTATATAGATCTCCTGCTGCGTTTAGCATAAATAGACTATTGTTGCATTGCTTTGAAAGCTTCTTATGCACATTTTGCACTCTGCAGGTGAAGATGTCCAAGGATAAGCTTGCGTTGGCTTACAATGCAAGAGGCATGGAGAACACTATACACAAACATATGCAAGGTTCTTTAGACTTAAACCTGATGCTGACTGAATGTCTGTGCTTAATGCCGCCACATTCACATGTGCCACTCTAGATTGTCAGTACTTGCTTTCAAGGGACCTATTGTGCCAATGCATTTATGGCTGACATCTTAGAAATAATCTTATAAAGTATTAAACAGTTTTAATTTAAAGCCAGGCTATTGAAAGGTTCAGTGGATATAAATGTAAAGGAATATTGATTTGAATAGTTTTATTTGCACTATTATAAAAGGTTTGAATGAAATCGGTCCGTTGCCTTTCAGCAAAATTACATCATAAATCCCTTAATAATAGGAAGATAAAACCTATTTTGTTCGAAGAACCAATGTTGGGATATGCAATTCATTTGGACGAGTACCCTTCTTTAAGGCACAATATGTAAGATTTTTGCATTAAAATATCAAAAAAACACTAGAACAATGACATATTATGTTGATTTGTGTTCTTATGTTATCCCACATGTATCCAACAATGTTTAAATCCAGAGAAATACGCAATTTTAACCAGTGACACGGCTTATGTCATTGCGTCGCCTGTCAATTACATCATATCCTCCCTACCCTCAGCTGTCGGTAGAAAGTAATGAAAACTCCACTTGTCGAGCGATTTTCATGGAGTCTTTAAACAGGAGGTCATTGGCTCTGCTTTGGAAGTTAAATATGTCCGGTGGCTTCTTTATGACTTAAAACTAGTCTGACAGTCCATAGACCGAAACATCTGTAAATTCTGTAATATGCAACAAAGCCGATTAATAAAAAACGCAATGCTTCAGCAGCTCCACTGGGAAGAACCGTAGCTCTGAATGTCAGGATGAGATGTTTCCTCCTCTACCAGCGAGCTTTGCTTTGAGCTACTTGTCTTTTCATGTGACCTGGCCACTTATCTCCCCTTTACCTGCTTTTAGATGGACTTTCCTCCATGCGGAGAGGGTTATTTATCTTTTTTTTAAGATGGAAAATGTTTTTTTTTTAAGGCCATTACCATTCATCAGGAGATGGCACTTATAGTAGAGTATTCTAGACATCCTTCTGAGGAAAGAGGTTCAGTGACCTTACGTAACATGTCCGTTTTGTGGTCCGAACATAAAACGCAAAAGTGAAATTATTGATGCGCTATTATAAGATGCGTTGTATCTCTCCCTTGTGACCGTGTTTACGGCGGACAATAAGCTGGTCTTCAAACGTATCATAATGTCTGCTGTGTTTGCTAATAGAAAGCCCACCCGACTGCCTCTACGTCATGCTGCTTCCCAGATTGATCTGTAATTTGTAATCTCACTGCTTTAGGATCCAAGAAAATAAACGTATTAAACATATTACGTTTTTTAAGTTATATTTAAGCAATGAAAATTATATAGGCTAATTAATGTTACTGTTAGGTGAAATCATTTGTTTGTGTATTCTTTTTTCTTAATATACAGATACAACTAAAAGTAAACCGTTTGTACTCAATTTCTGTGAAAAGTGCAAATATTGCAACTGTGGCGAATTCATTTAAAAACATTTCTTTGTTTGTTTCTGGACCTGGCTTGCTTTTCCTGTAGAATGATGTAACTTTTTTTTGCATTTTCGCATATCCATTGTTTGCACCGTGTTGGTTCAACCATATAGATCTCTTTAAAAAAAGTGCTTTCATTGTCTTGACAAACTGAAAGACGTAGAATGAAATATGTCCATGCATAAAATGAAAGATTGTACGGCATGTTAGTTTGTGTATTTTAATTCCACATCATACTAACAAGAAACTATACTTCCAGAAACTATAACCACGTCGAGAGCTGTAGTTTTGACTACACAACTTTACGATGCTGTTTGCAAATGTTCGTTGGAACTATGGTTTCAGGAAACATTGAATCGTTGAACTGTGTTGCTGACGATGGAACTTGAGACCATACCAACAATGCTTTTGGGAAACACACCCCGGCCTGACATGATAACATTAGCTCAACCAATTGTAAAACTTTGGGGGCGGGACTATCTCTTTGCCTGACCAGTGGACCAGTGTGTTTACAAAAACTTTTTTGAAAACGATCATTAACCAGGTTAAAAAAATTCCAGCCTAAGCTGCTTTGCGAGTCTTGGGAGATGTTTACACTACACCGTTTTCAACTAAAAATGTAAACCTTTTTATGCGTTTTGGCCGTTCAATTACACGAGGGTTTTGGGTGCCTGAAAACGCAAACTTTTGAAACCGTTCTCAGTGTAAACGACAAAAACGCGAATCTCTGAAGACGATGACGTCATGCACATGCGTATTACGTGTTCAGTCTATTGTGTTTCATCGCCACCTAATGGCCTGGCAGCAGAATACAGCGTTTTTAGTCGTTTTCGCGGATCCGTGTGAATGGGGATCGTTTTGACAATGGTGTTGTCCGTATGTGGAACACTCAAAGGAAACACTTCTCAGTTTTAAACGTACCCTTAGATTGTCTCTCAGACTATTCTTAGTGGTAATTTTAGGGAAATTTTGACAATTTTTTTTTTGCTGGTCAGACTGGAAAACCAGTTGTATATCAGCCAGGCAGGGAAACCAGCCTACAGCAGCTGGTTTAAGATGCTTGATTTATTCTGTTTAGCGACGCAAGGGGTGCATAAATTACTCACTTCATCTTTAAATTGCTAAATTTTCTCAATCCATTTCAAAATGGAGGTCAATTCTTTTGGGATAAAGCTTATTAGTTGCTCTTCTCTGTTTAGTCTTTTGCGCAATCATTTTTTTACAAGGTTAGTTCAGAGGTGCTGTTTTTCATGGAGGGAAAAAGAAAATGATGACAGAGAATGAAACGTATGATACACCGGGATGCCTTTTCTTTCCGACATTTCCTGCAGTTGAACTGTTGTTCTGGTTTTTCAAGCTTCCTGAACGAAAGATTTATTGTCGAGAGGAAAATAAATCAACACTCAGCACGGTTGACTAATGAACAGCGAAAGAAAGATTCTGTTGGCGTTGATGAGAACGGCTTGGAAATATGTAAATGCCTTGTTGGAATTTGAGCAGAAAAGCCTTTTTCCACTTCCTTTGATCTCAGGAAGGAGGGCATGGCCATTATGTCAGTCAGAGAGCTGTGACAAATGCCATGCACACACACATAGGCAGCTCGAGTGGACAGGGAAAAATGACAGGAAGGCAAAGGGCTAAGCACAATAGATGAACAGACTGAGAGAGATGGAGTGATTGTCAGAATCACTGAAAACAAATGGTGCCTTTAATCCGGAGGCACCGGCGGAGTGACGGGCCTTTCTGACAGGATGGGAGAGCCAGATCCACTTCGGCAGACAGGAGAGGGTGGAAACAAAAGGATTTAATATGAAAGGGGAGGTTTGGCAGGGCAGATGGGGGACGCCGTCATGATGTTGAGAGTACGACAGGATGAGACATAACCTATGTGCATAAACATCAGGTTCGCGTTAGTATTTGTAGGTACTTGTACCCAAAGTGAAGTTCTATTAGTGGGTATGAACTGGTTTTGCTGGACATGAAATGACGACACAACACAGTACCAAAGTTGTTTATTGTAACGGTTGTTTTAGTATTGAGAAGGTCTAACAATATGTAAACTTATTAACATTACATAAGCAGAAAAGTTTGGTTTCTACATTCACTGTAAAAAAGAAGTTGCTGTTTTAATTTTTTTAAGTACAATCAACTTGGATGTTTGTCATTTCAACTTAAATTACGTTAAACTGCTTAAAAAATTTGTTGAATTTTGTATAACTTATAATAAAGTTGAAAATTGCTTGTAAAAAGCAATTTAAAACATATGTTGTCATAGTTTATTGATCATATAATCTTTTACATTGTTGACTTGGTGCGGTTTTCAACATGAAAAACCCATTATGTTTAACCCAGGCTCTTTAATTTTGTGTCATTTTGTTCACGTTTTTCTAGGGTTTTGCAAAACCCGTTCGATATCAGTTTGACTCTGTTTTCTTTTACCAATGGCAGATAATTTTTCGCAAAATACCGTTCGATTAGATGCATGTTGAATTGATGCTTTGACGTCAGCAACAAAAAATACGGAATTCCACTCACAAATTGAAAAACGAAATGTGGAATAGAGGATTCGTAAAAATTTGTAAGAGTTTATGTTTTAGAAGATTGCCCGTATGTTGATATAATACGCATTAGTTTCTAACCAAACATAATTGTTGTTTTTTTTAAAACAATATAATGAGCGCCCCCTAGAGTCAATTATGGAAAATACTACGTAGGTGGATTTAATTATTGGGTATAACAAATAGGCCTATGTAAGCCCATTTATGAATTTAAATTATTTTTAGTTTTTTATATTATGAATTAGCCAGGCATTGTTGAAGAATTTCACCAGAACCTTTCCCAGATTGCTTCATCACAATATCCACTACCGAATATTCTTGTTGTTTTTATTTTAGTATTGGGAAGTGATGCTGTGACATGAGCATTGATGAAAGGTGATATGGGAGAGGATGTTATCAGTGGGTTTGTGGGACCCGTCAGGGATGTGTGGAGAGGCCTGCTGCTCAGCAGGGCTATTAATAGAAATCTGTGGCATTTCCGAAAATAGGTTAAGCTGCCACTGCTGGCATCACTGCTCGTATGCCAGCCATCCTCTGAAGACAGAAAGAGAGGGAGAGGAGGAGAAACAGATGTAGCCTACTGAGGAAGTGTCTTTGTTCCGCTGTACCCTTCTTGCACTCAGTGCAGCATCAGAGTTTTCTGGCTGAGGACTTCCCAGCATGCCGCAAGACACAGTGTCACCCCTCGATATTTCTAATTCACAACACAAACGCTGATCTAGACCTATTTGAGTCTTGCCATGACAAACAACTCTTGCATATGTATTAGGAAGCCACTTTATTCAGTGTGCATATGCATATGCATTTTCCATATCCACAGTGCAAAATTTTCCACTATTTATACAGTTGCTGATCTTGTTTGCATCAAATTTTTCAGAACTGCTATAAATTTTCAGTGTGCAAGCAAGGCATGATTTCCCACAAAGACTTTTAACTTTAATTCATAAGCTGAATAATGCCAACTATGTGCATATAGTTTTGCTCTAGTACTTGGAGGTTGAGCACATTTAAAGGTGGCAGGCTTAATTAAGGTTTACAGGTTACGCTAGCGCACCGCTTATATTACAATACTCATTACAAAGTAATTAGGCGAGGGCAGGGACAATATTGTTGTCTGGACAGTGACTAAGAGAGAGGTTCGGAGGAAATCAAGCCCATATGCGTTTTTTCACGGGAGGCGGTCAACGCATTAAGGTGTTTTACATGATACGCGCTAACTGCGAGTGACACTGAAAGCGACACTGCTTGCCGAAAGATTTCACAAGAAACAGTCACGTGTTGTCATGCACGATTGCAAGTGCCACATTGCGCACACATTTGGATAAATTACCTTTTTTAGTTAATATGATCTTGGCGCCATTGTACTGTGGCTGCCGTCGCATCATCCAAGTCGATGCTGCACACTGGTGGTGGTTGAGGAGAGACCCCGACATGATTGTAAAAGCGCTTTGGGTGTACAGTAGTACATATGAAATGCCCTATATAAATGCCTCATTCATTCATTCATTCATTCATACCTGCAACAAAATATACTATATTAACATTATTAAAGACAACACACTTTAATAAATACGAATGAATACAAATATAGACAATACAATATTACGAAACCTTTTTTTCCTGTGTTTTTTCCTCTTGCTCTCAACATGACAAAGGTTGTTTCTTGAAAGGATGGTTTGGAGTAAAATCAACCTAGGGTTCTTTGCACCATGACCTCGAGCCAAACACCCCCCCTGAAGCTTTTATTCCCTTGGTCGAACATTATTAAAGTTAGAGCTTATTTAGAGATATCAGCCGGATGGCTTAGTGCAGGCGCTAATGGATCCAAGGATGTATCTCGTAAATTACCCCACTAACAATGCCCGGAATGGTACCAAACTTTTACAGTAGTACAAATAGGTTTTCTGCTCATTAAACAAGGCATTGAAAAGTTTGTAAGTACATCAAGAGTTTATTTAAATAACACTTGCCTGATGGCTAATGCTACTGCTAACCCGGACGTCGAGGTCACTTCAGTGATTTTGGAAAAGCACATAAAAGTCCTGGCAGAAAGCGATGCATAAGGATGTAGTGTAACGACGGCCAGTTCCAGGAATGCACTAATATTTTGTTGGTAGTTGATCGCTTTCTGCCAGGACTTTTACGTGCTTTTCCCAAATCACTGAAGTGACCTCGACGTCCGGGTTAGCGGTAGCATGAGCCGTAAGGCAAGTGTTATTTAAATAAACTCCTGATGTACAAACCAACTTTCCAATGCCTCGTTTTATGAGTACAGAACCTATTTGTACTACTGTATAAGTTTGGTACCATTCCGGGCATTATTAGTGGGGTAATTTATGAGATACATCATAGGATCCATTAGCGCCTGCACTAAGCCATCCGGCTGATATCTCTAAATAAGCTCTAACTTTAACAATGTTTGACCAAGGGAAAAAAGGCTTCTGGGGGGTGTTTGGCTCGAGGTCATGGTGCAAAGGACCCTAGGTTGATTTTACTCCGAACCATCCCTTTGACAAAAAAACACGTTGCTCACTCTTTCTCTGGTCATCCCATAGACCTTATTCAGAGCAGCGCCATGACATGTATGAAAGCGAGGCTGTGAGGGATAGACTTACCGTGTTTTCAATGGCATCTGCTGTAAAAAAATTCCACAGCTCATGTTGGCTGGGATTTTTTGTCTACTGAAGTTTCTCGGAAAGATATTTTTGCAGTGTTTCGTCAGCAGAACAATCCAAAACCATTAAATAACAGTACAACCCACTGAAGAGATGCATGTCTATCCCTCACAGCCTCACTTTCATTCCCATTAAAAATCAAAGATGGCACTGCTGTGAATAAGGTCTATTAACCATTTAATCTGCAGAATCTCTTACACATCATAATGCAAATGTGATTCAAAACGCCATAGATTCAATTGCAATCCATTTATAATATCGCATAGAATGACTTAGAAATGACTTTTGGTAACTCCAGACAAATCAAAAAGAACTGAAGGCAAAATTACAGTATGTTGTTGTTATAACAAAATAAGACTGACAAGGCTCCTTATGCAATATTGTAATTGAATCTTGACTGAAACCGAACCAAATGCAAAAGTGAATCTTTCATTTTGCATTGTTTAGACGCTTTGTAAAGCATATGAATGCAAAAAAACAACAACAAAAAATACAATGATCTAAAGTATCTATACAATATAGTGAGAAAACGTCTATATATGTACACTGTGTGGAATACTGTATGTCGATATATGATTGAATCAACACAGCTTTATTAAAAACTTTTTCTTAATAACCGCACAACAGTTTTAAGTTCAGTCCTTTGTTCTCAGAGCTAAACTTGAACGTGTCGGGAACGAGTAGGAGGTGTGAGTGACGGGAGTGTTCGCGAAGTTGCAAAGTGCTCAGGCGAGAACGTGGAGAATGGGGGCACGGAAGCAGATTTAGCACCAAGACCTTCGCACTTAACAGGCACCTCACAGTTCAGGGCTTGCACACAGTTATGAAGGGGGGCAGGAACAGTGGTGTGATGGCTCGGCTTTTACTATAAAAAAAAAACTAAAAAAAACCCAGCAAATGGGGGCTGTCAGGAGCAGAGGGAGGGAGCGGCACCTTCAATTCAGCTTGCTTAATTACTGCTAAGCCTCTCTACCTCCCCATGAAGCTCTAGTCTACGCCATTCCTCAGACCTGCAGGCCTCATGGGCCTCTGTCTGTGTGATTGCTTATTAGCACGGGGGGTTAGATGTCATTTTTGCCCCAGAATAGAGAGAGGCACATTTTTGCTGCTTTTGACTTTTTTTGTTTTGGTGATTCAGGAGAAATCATTTTAAAATACATCTGAAAATATGAGACCACTAGTGAAAATGCTTCTTATTTTTAATTCAAATTTAATTTAAGCATTACATTTTTCATTTTAATTCTAATTAATTTATATATTTCACTTTTTTTTTTCTTTTTTTTTTTTTTAATATCAGCATAACACATTAAGAAATGTAATTACAGAAAAAACTGTTGATTAATGAAATTGAAATAATGCAGAATATTTTATCTTCATTTTTTTTTTAAAAAAACGTTTCCAGGTTTAAATGGGTAAAAAAAAAATCCCAGATTTTCAATGTTTTGTCAGGTTTTTGAACCACCCTCTATTAATATTCCCATTCAGTGAAGTGTTTTATCAGGAACCTTTCAGCTACATATAGAAAAAGGATTATATGAGCTCAAAATTTAAAGTAAAATCCATTGCCTACTAACTGTCAGCTTCCTTTGTTAATTTTTAAATCGCATTTGATCAAACAATAGAGATTTTTATCAAACAATGCGGTAGATCATTTCCACACTCTGTCCTTAGGGTGCTGCGTCAGCCATTTCCATGGCTGATACTTTTATGTCGAGTTTCAAATAATTTCATCATGCAGCCCAAAATTGCGCGCCTGGTATGCAACAGCAGGGCAGTAATTTGTACGTGTTTGGATTTCAATTGGTGCCTATGGGCTGCAATAACACCTTGCATTAAAGTGAAGGGATTAGAATTAAAATGCTTCTCTTGCTATCTGTTTTACTGTCACTTTCTCTCTCTCTAATGGACACGTCACACACACTATTCTTTTGCTTATATTAGTGGAGCAACTAATTTACTCTGGATTTTCTTTGTGAATGCCATTTGAATATATCCAATTTGGTTTTTGAGCATTTGCAAGATCAAGTTCGCCACAAATTGAAAATAACCTTGGTGGGAGAATTTGAGACATAATAAAGCTTTGATGTATTTGAAAGCAATGCAGGGTTAGTCGGACTGATGCAATAATAAATATAAAATAACACAAGTGACTTGCTTGTTTGTTTGTCCAAGTCTTTCTTTGAAGACAATGTTTTCATGAAGACATGAACATTACCTGTTCATGACCCTAAGTCACTTTGATTAATTATTAGCATTTATTCGTTATTATCTGCTGTCTTTTGAGTTAAATTGGCTTCTATTGACCTTAGTAAGAATAGATGGCTCATTTAGTTGGACGCAAATAAAAACAAATCTGCTAGGGCCTGAACTCCAATCCATACAAACATTTTGTAGTGTTGTGTTCTTGGTTGATGATCATACAGCTGACAAAAACATTGAAATCTCTGAAAAACATGGTTTAAGAAAAATACAGGTGGCTTACCAAGAAAATGACATACCAAACTGCCCGCTTTCTCCACCACAATTTTTATGTTCGCATCAAATTAAATGGAAGATATACTCTAAAATCTGTAGTCAAGGAACAAAAGTTCATTGAGTTTTACAATAAGCTACTATAAAACTCTAAGCTACAAAAAAAAAAAAAAGTGTTAATATTGTGGATTGTTTGTTTGAGCTTGACCAGTGGTGTGAGTTTGGGGCGGGACTATCTCTTTGTTTGACCAATAGCAGATGGACAGTGGAAACATGTTTGGAATCTTGTTTGAAAACAATAAAAATGTTAGGAATTCTGTTTGGTGACGTTGGTTACGTTATAAACTTCACCTTTAAGGAATAAATACACAGTGTTTATTTCTGTGCAGTTGAACATGGGTTAAGAGAGAAAAGGTGACAGAAGAAAGAGACAGCGAGATGACTGCTTAGTAGTTACTTTCACATATACAAAAGTGTGATCCCCGCATTGCAGTGAGTCGGTTATCATGCAAATCTGAGAGTTGCTTTTCTGTAAAACCAGTTAGCACTGTTAACGTCACAAAAATGAATGGGCTCAGGGATCTTTTTCCTGCAAAGTCTCCTTTTTTGTGATACTTTCGGCAGAAGGGTTATATAATCGGCTGTGTATATATGCATGTTTTTATGAATTCACATCTCTGTCTAGGAACCCGAGAGACTCAAAGTTTCTCTTACTAGTTCTCCAGCACTGTTCGCCTCTCTGTCAGAGTGTCAAGGGTAGTCAGGGCTTATTCCAGCCAGCCGAGAGCCTCGGACAGGGACTGCTGGCTGATCTATGGACTTGCTCAAACACACACACAAGCGCACATACAGAGAAACACACACAGGCACATCCAGTGTAAAGCGGACTGGACAGGCTCCCCCATGTTAGAAAATAGACTGTCTGTATTTAGCCTGTCTGCAGGGACTCCTCACAGCACCTCTGGCCCTGTCATTGTAAGGGACGCGGAGGCTTTGTTCTGGCTCGTTTTCCTGTGCTGGCGATCAGTGATACTCGATGGGAACACAATGTTGCGGGTCGACTTGAATCTTGAATGAAATTAATCTTGAATGCTTTTTGCTTTGCTCAAATTAAACCAGTCTATCTTCTCATCCTTTTGGTCTGTCTGATTCAAAGCAAACATCTTGGGCCTCTTACCTAAACTTATTTCCCCAGATTTACGTTCCTTCCCTGCTCAGTGTTGGTCAGTGAATAGCTTTCAGAAACCTTCACTTTCACTGTTCCTCGGTGGTGGAAAAATGTTAAGACTGATACTCATTGTCCTTATATTAGCTAATTGGATAATTAATGCCATTTTGGGATTGTAGTAATGCCACCTTGTAATTGACACAACTTTCCAATTACTATATTTTCCGGTCACGGTTTTATGCTGTGGCTTATATTCCAAAGCAAATTATAATGCAATTAATGTCAAGCACACAAAGCTTGCGTAATTTTGGATATGTGCCGAATGAGAGAAATTAACACGATTTTTATTTGTATAGCTCATTTCCCACATGCCCAGACTTTCAGTTTCACTTTATATAAATTTGTTTATGCTTAGTATTTATAATGAATCTTGTTTATAATGAATGCCACTATAATAAAATTTGACTGATGCTACTTATCTGTGTATTTATTTCTCTCTCAACGATGCAATTTTGACCCGACTTATAATCAGTTGCGACTTGTTTTCTGGGAAATAAGGTAGTTGTGTAAAGTGTGCAACAACTCAAGAGAAAACAAGAACCTGTGGAATGTGTGACTAACATTACTCATGTAGTGAATGATACTTTTCTGCACTTAAACTTCTGCTCTAATTTGGTAAGGTTCCTGCTGGACAAGCCATCTTAAACAGCCTAAGCTTGTCTTATTTGGTCTTCCAGCCTGGTCTGTTGGCTGGTTTTAAAAGATTTTTGGACACTTTTTAGTTGGTCAGGCTGGGAGACTGTCTTAAGCTAGCCAAGAACAGCAAACCAGCAGCATTTGTATTGTTTTCTTCCTTACTCCATTGCTTCTACTTATAGTATAATCATTTGTAATTTAAAATCTGCTCTAAATGGATAAATGTAAATGTCATGCTGATGTTTTTGTTTGGATACTTCAAATGACTTTGGCCACCCGCCGATATCTGGCAGTATAGAGTTCAAGACCACTGTCTATCCAAGTCATTGAAAGTCTCCTTTCCTTTTTGTCACACAGGCTGCGCGTTCCTCACCTACTGCGCCCGTGAGTCGGCCATCAAAGCCCAGAACGCTCTCCACGAACAGAAGACACTGCCGGGGGTAAGTCCACTGCCAGCCTTTCGCCTCACCTCTTTAAGAGGACCACCATGCCACTCAAAGCTAAAGCTGCATGTTTTAGACAGAGAGTTAAAGCCTTTGGAACAGAAATCAGTCGATAACCCAGCCTTTTAAGATCAAGCTTTGAGCCGTTTCATGGTACTTCTCCCCGGGGACATTTGCAAGCATTGATCCGATGCTTTCAGCACAGGGCTTGGGGATGCAGTGATAGCAAATGTCAATTCATTTGTTCTCTCAATTTTTCCAAACTGCTCCATTTACGCAAAAAGCCAGTGAGTCATTGTTGCCCAGTTGCACAAAAGTATTCCAGATGCACAAAAATAAACATAGCGGGGTGCATCGAGGGTGTTTCCATTGAGAGTTGTGTGCTTCTGAGTTTTGCTGGCAATTGCGATGACATTCAAAGCACAAAACTCACAAGGAGGTCTGACAGTAGTCTGCACGGCTTTACACAACCATAGTGAATGGTTTGACAATGACACATTGTTGCCATGCTGCCAGTCCAGACAGACATCTCCTGAAGTAACCTGCAGGAAACTCAGAGAGCAACATATTTGGCATCACAATTGCAATTATGGCAAATTATAGCATGGGATAAATTGATAGAAATTTCGTAGTATTTTAAATGTTTCCTCTTGCGCCTCAGTTGGCGCGAACTCCACAAGCTTGTGCAAAACATGATGATCCATGTTAGTCATACACTGATCTTACCGAGATTCTAGAGATTTGAAATAGAAATGTAATATAATATGTTCAGAGATGTCTGGTACACAATGTACGATTTTGGGCTTTCCCCCGGTGAAACATGACCAATCGTGGGGATTTCTTTGGTTGTGGCTCCTAAACGGTGTTCCTACTTCGTACAGTGAGAAAGGTTCAAAAACGGCGATGTCTTGCGGCCAACGATAGCCTGCGATCATTTTCTGGCAGCTTCAAAATGAAAACTTTTAAATGACAAGTGGTGTTTGATTTAGTGCCACGTTGGATTCAGGGCAACTATGTCAAACACACACGCTTTTACCCCTAATAGAACATTTGAGCCTGAAAGGAGAGAAAAACATATGAAGGAGGGGGCACTCAGAATGTGACACATGTCATCCAGACCTGTTGAGAATACATCTCACTGTGGGGTGAGAGAAACACGCGCGCACATGCACACAGACTTGCTGCATGTGTGACATCATTGCATCAGCTTCACTTCCCAGTGTTGTCATCCCCTGAGACAACTGCGAATAAGGTAGTAGGTGTTTGTTGAAGAGTCTGAGAACTAGAGGCATGTTTTTATGTTTGCCTGCTAGGAATAGGACATGATGGTTGATCATGGTTCTTTCTTTTTTTTGGTATGTATTTTTTAGTTTAATATTTTAGTGGTGGTGCTTTAATTAGCATGCTGACAGTGTTGCGTGCGTTAGCTTTTACAGTTTGCACTGTAAAATCCTCTCAGGAAAAGGTGCGTCTCCTAAATTTATCACATTAAAAACACTGCGTCCACAGCCATACAAATTTAAACAGACATCTTTGGCTGTTGCATCATGTCTCACACAATTTTTTTGCTTCAAAATTTAAATAGTAATAAAAAAGAAAAGAAAACGCATCACACAATTTTTTTTTTTTTTTTTTCAGTTGCGCTCTAAACACAAGAACACATCTTAAAAAACTGTCCAATCTGGGTCAGGTGAACCTGAAACCAGTCAAATTATTCAGGGCTTTTCCTTAAAGAGACAGTTCACCTACAGTAAAAGTCTTTGTTTTCTCACCCTCATGTTGTTCCAAACCTGTATGCCATTCTACGGAACACAAAAGAAGATATTTTGAAAAGTCCTATTTTTCTTTGTCCATTCAATGAAAGTCAATGGAGTTGTTTTGGATCCCATTGATATTAGGGCGAGTGCATATAATGACATAATTTTCTTTTTTGACTGAACTATCTCTTTAAAACTGATTAGCCACTCAGTCGACCCACAGCTAGTTCATTTTGAAAAGCTTTTTTACAGCTGCTAAATTGATCTGGCCTGCAGTGAGTCTTGGCCAAACGGCCTGTCCCTAAATCTTTCCCCAACAACCTCCGTCTTGCTACATTGATGGTAAGTAAATATGTCAGTTGTTTGTTTGCTAAATCCTGCTTGATATGCAGATTGCCAGAGGCTACAGAGTAATTGTCACAAAATATCGTAGGGGGCTAAATTGTGCTCAGCTAGCAGTTGTGCATGAGAAACAATAGCTAACTGAGTAAATGCCTGTATTTGTCTGTATGGAGCATTCCCAGAGCACATCTCACATGTACCAACTGCCAAGATTGATCACACGACATAGATCCTCCCAGTTTAATTCCAGCTGGGATTTCACAGAGCCTTCACGTTCAACGTACTGCTAAGAATCGCAATGACAGGGAGGCCACATGTGAGCCCCATTATAGGAGTGGCCGTGTCTGTCGGAGGACAGAGGAGGAGCAGGAGGAGGAAGTTGGGCGAAGGCGAGGAAGGCGTTCTGACAGCTGTCTGCCTCAATAGTGCGCTTCCCCATCAGTGACCTCTGAGGAACATCAGCTCCGCAATGTGTGAGATGTGGTGATAACATCACCATGTATACATGGCAGCTTGTCAAGATCATCTAGGGCTAACGCCAGTGATCTGTGTATGTTTGTGTATAGTGGGATGGATAGTTGATTTTGTTTGTGTGCGTGGCTGGTCAGAGTCAGGGTGGACATTTTAAGTAGGTACTTAAAAACAGGGGCATAGAAATGGACTGAAATGTGTGGAGAAATATTATTAACCTTATCTTCATGGATTTTAGTTAGGTGATGTAACATTCGGCCAACTGATTTGGCAAGTGAGCAGAATAAGTAGTACGATTACTGTTTACAGGTTTGCGACCAAACAAAACAAAACTTTTAAAACTTAAAGTTTACTGACCAGAAAGTAATATGGGGTGAAGCAAAAAAAAAAGAAAAAAAAAAAAGGGGTTGGATACATTTGCGATGCCATTGCTCTAAATAAACCAATTAATCAATTGCTTTATTACTTATTATTAAAAATAAAAAAATAATACAATTACTGAAAGATAGTCTTTTACAATTTTAGATTATTGGTAATGGTTTTTCATATATTTTGTTTTTATTTAATCGAATTTAATAATGTATTATTATTAATAACAACAACAATAATAATAATAATAATAATAATACATTATTAAATTCAATTATATAAAAAAAAATTCACCTCTCTCAACCCTGCCTTTCATATATATATATATATATATATATAATACATCATTTATTATTAATAACAATAATAATACAGTATACATATATGCACATTATATAAACATTATATAAACTAAGTGACTAAAGGATGTGTGACTAACATGAATCAAATGTACCAATATGAATCAAAGTTTCATTTTATGAAAATTTAATTGAGGTCACTCAACATATTGATGTAAAATGCTAACAAGAAGGAATTAATCTCAGCAGTATTTAAAGTGTATTTGCTGGTGAAAAAGATGATTCATAACTGCAAATTGAATTTGTCGCATTATAGCAGCTAACCATTTTTAGAATCTATCTATATTACTTTTAATTCCCAGACATAAGTTGCAAACAAGGTTACAGTGAAGATTCGAAACGTATTAAAAAATCTAGATGGACAAATATGTGAAGATATTTATGGTGCACCTTCCAGGCACAACTCGCACAAGTGTTTTATATTCCTCTTAATTGCAGTATGGCAGAGTATACATCCGTCTACAGTGTTTACAGTCAAACATTGTGAAGATGAAGAAAATGGTTTGTATCGGCACACACACAACACCTCTCTCAACCCTGCCGTGCAATTTAAAAAGCGGCTTCACCATGTTTCTGTGTGTGCATGAGCTCATGCTGTCCGCGGGGCTCCACACCCCTGCTGGAATTGCAAATTCACCTGCTCCTCTGGAGTCGCGGCAAATCCGGTGTAATTTAAGGTGTGTGTTGTACGCCCAGATTCATTGCTTGTTATCACTTCCCTCTGTGGAAGACTTGTGAAAAGGCCAATTTAGTTTTTGCCAGGAAAAGAACACACTGTTAAAAATAAAAGTTCCAAAAGGGCTATAGAAGAACCTTTTTTGGTTTCCCAAAGAACCCTCAGTCAACAGTTCTTAAAGGGAAAGTTTACCCAAAAATGAAAATTCAGTCATTATTTACTCATGAGTTTCTTTCTTCTGTTGAACTAAAAAGAGGATATTTTGAAGAATTTTGGTTACCAGACATTTGACGTACCCATTGACTTCCATAGTATGCAAAAATAAATACTATGGAAGTCAATGGGGACCATCAACTGTTTGATTACCAACAGGTTTGGAACAACATGAGGGTGAGTAAATTATGATAGAATTTTCATTTTTGGGTGAAGTATTTAAGGTTCTTTATTGGCGTACATGGAACCTTTCCAATGTTCTTTATAGTGGAAAAAGCTTCTTTAGATTTTTAAAGTGTTCTTCACACTGAGAAAGAATGGTTCTTTTTAAAGGGATGGTTCGGAGTAAAATCAGCCTAGGTTCCTTTGCACCATGACCTCGAGCCAAACACCCCCCCCAGAAGCCTTATTTCCCTTGGTCGAACATTATTACAATTAGAGCTTATTTAGAGATATTAGCCGGATGGCTTAGTGCAGGCGCTAATGGATCCTTTATCTCGTAAATTACCCCACTAATAATGCCCAGAATGGTACCAAACTTCTACAGTAGTACAAATAGGTTCTGTACTCATAAAACGAGGCATTGGAAAGTTTGTTAGTACATCAGGAGTTTATTTAAATAACACTTGCCTGATGGCTAATGCTACCGCTAACCCGGACGTCGAGGTCACTTCTGTGATTTGGGAAAAGCACGTAAAAGTCCTGGCAGAAAACGATGCATAAGGATGTAGTGTAACGACGCCCAGTTCCAGGAATGCACTAATATTTTGTTGGTAGTACCAGTTTGCAACAATTATTAGTTAACACTAAGATGACAACAGTTCGGAAAAAAATTATACACTACATCCTTATGCATCGCTTTCTGCCAGGACTTTTACGTGCTTTTCCCAAATCACTGAAGTGACCTCGACGACCGGGTTAGCGGTAGCATGAGCCGTCAGGCAAGTGTTATTTAAATAAACTCCTGATGTACTTACAAACTTTCCAATGACTCGTTTTATGAGTACAGAACCTATTTGTACTACTGTAGAAGTTTGGTACCATTCTGGGCATTATTAGTGGGGTAATTTACGAGATAAAGCCTTGGATCCATTAGCGCCTGCACTAAGCCATCCGGCTAATATCTCTAAATAAGCTCTAATTTTAATAATGTTCGACCAAGGGAAAAAAAGCTTCTGGGGGGGGTGTTTGGCTCGAGGTCATGGTGCGAAGGACCAGGTTGATTTTATTCCGAACCATCCCTTTAAGAACTGTCCAGTGAGATGATTCTTTGGGAAACCCAAAATGCTCTCTATCCCCTTTTGGGATCCGTAACCGATGAAGTCTTGTTATAATGGCAAAGCAGCAATAA
This sequence comes from Rutilus rutilus, assembly GCF_951802725.1. Lineage (NCBI taxonomy): Eukaryota > Metazoa > Chordata > Actinopteri > Cypriniformes > Leuciscidae > Rutilus > Rutilus rutilus. Next base: position 28,274,048 of record NC_140222.1, on the reverse strand, counting down.
TGTAATTGCTAACTCTTCTAAACTAACCAGGCTGTATTTTTAGCTTTTGATGGACGTGGAATATGTAAGGAACGCAGAAGGTGTTACCCTGAGTGTGAACACTGTGTGTGCTGACAAAGCTTTATGTTTTTCTCAGAATAAACACTCTGATAGGATGCTGACGGCCGCTCATATCAAATCAAATTAATGAAGCGTGATGGGCATGACTATTATAAATACAGTGGGGCCTGAAATCTAATTATATCCGGAAGTTTTAGGAAGTTTGCAACAAAGAAAAGTTATTATGTACAGTGAATAATAAATATTTCATATTCTGCACTATTTCTAGATCACTGATCAGTTCTGCTGGCAATAAAGCAAAGTGGGAGAAAACCAAACTCAGATGATTGTATATAAGCCCTTTTACTAATTTAATACAAAAATTAAATATACTTTACATTTATTATACAATTGTAATTCAATTCAATGTTATTATGTTTAGAATTACAAGTTTTATTAATAGTTGCAATGCTTTTCGACTATTTATTTTCTATTTGTGTTGTAATTGTTATTAGTTTAATTCATGGTTGTAACAGTAATATATACCACTGTCTAAAAATAAATAAATAAATAATGCATTTATATTTTTAAATTATATTATTATTATTTTAATACAGTTTATTATTTTTATTCATATTTTACTATTTTATATTATTTTTATAATTGCATTTTAATAGATTCTTTTGGATCCCACTGTATTTTTTAAATAATTATATTTTATAAATTATATAATATTTTTATTTATATTGTTACTTTTTTCTTTTATATTTATTATTACTTTTTAATTAACTGTGAGAGATACTACTAAAAAACAAATAAATATATTCTAGACAATTTAAAATCATTTTCAGGGAACACAAAGTCATAAGCAACATGTTCAGAATATAAATACAGCAGTTTTTGTTGAATATTATGTAACCGCATTGAAAATGGATTTAAAGTAGCAATGCACAAACAACAGCACAGCAAATCGCCTTTGTTTAGTCGTTGATTTTTATCTACAAGGCAAACAGTTATTCTACGTTTCTCTGATAATCTCCAATATCATTTTCAACATTTGTTTACCTTTGGATTTTGGAAAATTTGAGCATGTTTCCCACTGCCTGCTTGTCTTTCTCCATTTGTCTGTTTCTCTCTCAAATCCGCTGATTCATTGACTAGACAATGAAGTGAGCGTGTGGATTGCGGCGGATATTTGCGTCTGGGGTTTGTGGTAATGCAGTTACATGGCCAGCAGTGTGTGATGAATAGAAAGTCTCCAGTGCTGTCATATGAGAAATCACAGCGGAGCTGCACACGAGACTGTGCTTCTCACTTCATGAAGTTTTATAGTGCCGCTTCCGCTGTTATGGCTTTACCACAATGGAGGAGAGATGCAGACATATGACTGCAGCGTTACACTGTGTGTGTGTGTGTGTGTGTGTGTGTGTGTAATGGCACAAGGCTGTAATGTACATAGTAAAAAGCCATTGCACTAGAGTGATCCTCAGGGATTTCACTTCCCAACAACCCTGAAACGAGAGAAAAAGCTGGATTAACAGAGTCCTTTCTCTCTTTCTTTCTTTCTTTCTTTCTTTCTTTCTTTCTTTCTTTCTTTCTTTCTTTCTTTCTTTCTTTCTTTCTTTCTTTCTCTTTCTTTCTTTCTCTCTTTCTTTCTTTCTTTCTTTGTGTAAATATCATGATACTGAATATACAATTAAACTTATTTTAAATGGTAAGATTATTTTTTAATACATTTACCACAGTATTCTTTACGGAAGCCGTCATAATTATGAGATAAAGTCTAAATGTGATACCAAGTCATGATTATGAGATAAGTTGAAATGGTCTTTTTTAAAATTATAATTATGTTGTCAATTTTGACTTTGTCCATAATTATGGTATTATGCCATTTCAACTTTTTATCTCATAATTATCACTTTTTATCTCATAATTGTGACCTTTTTATCATAACTATGTTGTCAATTTTGACTTTGTATCCCAATTTCGACTTTTAGTCAATTTCTTTTTGGCAATTGTGACACTTTTATCCCAATTTCTACTTTTTGCCATAATTATGGTATTATGCAAATGTTTACTTTTTATCTCATAATTATCTTTTTTACTTTGTTTCCCAATTTCGACTATTTGTCAATTTATTTAGGTAATTATGCCAATTTAGCTTTTTTATTCCATAATTTTAACTTTTTGTCACAATTGTGACTTTTTTTGTCAAAATTATGTTGTCAATTTTGACTTTGTATCCATTTTCACCATAATTCTTCTTATAATTATGACTTGTTAATCTCATAGTTTTGACTTTTTGTCATAATTTGATTGTCAATTTTGATATTTTGTATCCCAATTTCAAAATTTTGACTTTATCTCATAATTTCAACTTTTATCTCATAATTATCACTTTTTATGTAATAATTTTGATTTACCAAAGCATTTGCAGCTTCCATAATTCCTTGAAGTACTTTGAAGTACCCCGTAAATACCATGGTATATTAAGGTATACTAACAAAAAAGTGCCATGGTACTATGTTTTTCTTTTCTTTTCTTTTCTTTTCTTTTCTTTTCTTTTCTTTTCTTTTCTTTTCTTTTCTTTTCTTTTTCCCTGTACTACATTTGCCAGATGTTTAGCCAAATCTCACCCTTCCCATGAGCCATTTGCTCTTTTTAAGGTATTTAGTGAAAAGCTGGCAGTGCACTTTGGCACATTCCTGTGAGAAGGAACAACAAAAACAGCACATAAACAAGCTAATGGCTTCCTGATCTGCACTGCCGACAAGGCTTTTCTTAATTAACTAAGATTGGAGAACAGTCCCGTTGCCACAACTTTTTGCCTGGAATTTCTTGTTCTTACCTTCTGTTTCACTCTTAAGCACAATTTACGCTTCAGATTAAAGTGGAGTTCTGCTGCCTGTTCGAGCCCTAAATGTTCTCCAGATATCCGGGACTGTTGCCAATTTCTGTCTTGCATTACAAATATGACCCTCTTAGTTATGGTAAAATGCTTTGAAAACAAAATAATTTTCCATAACGGGCTATTAGTTAGGCGTTCTTCTGGCACAAGTACTTTTTTTTGTTGGCTGTATGAGTTGGGGAAAAAAAAAGAGAGAAATATTAATGTGTTTTATTTTGGTATTTTTAGTCTATTTCAGGTTGTAGCTGGACCGGGGAGCAGCCGTCTGTGGGATTGAGTCATGTGACGTTGTGATCTGGGTTAGCCGTGCGTAACGCGTGTGTATGTGTGTGTGTGTACACGAGCCGGAGTTGTAGTGGTTGTACTTACGGCATAGTGCTCTCTCTCTGGGGTCTTGTCTGAAGGAGTCTGGCTTCAGGACAGGAGGAATGAGGGCTGAACGAGGGCCCTGGTGAAGACCCACATCTCCCGCCTGCCAATCTGTCTTCCTGTCCCCTTAGTTGGTTTGTGAGCGCAGGTGCGGCCCAGCGAGCTCTTTGAAAGAGCGAAAAGGTGGGGAGGATGTGGGAAAGACAAATAGTGGCCAGTGGTTTCTGAAGGTTTTTGGAGGATGGAGCCAGGATACTGGAATAGAAGAAGTGTTCATTTTTTTGGGGTTAGGTTTGGGTATGAAATTACATATTGTGTGACCGTTGAAATGTGTCAGTTTATATTGAGGTAGATATCCACACAGCTATAGAGTGATGCAGGGATGACTTATTTTTGTGGGCCAAAACCAGGAAACGAGCATTTTAGCAATTCCAGTTCCATCGTCCCGAAGTCAATGTTTTTTTTTTTTTTTTTGGTTAAATGCTTTAGGTATGTGGTGAACACAAGCCCAAGATATTTTCACGCTTTATTCTATGATAAAAAATACATCAGTAATACCCTCTTGTGATTTATTTTACTTGTCTTGTAAAAGGTGGTAAGTGATAGTTGTGGGGCTACATTGACTTCCATAGTATGGAAAATAAATACTATGCAAGTCAGTTTGGTTACCAACATTCTTCAAAATATCTTCTTTTGAGTTCAGCAGAACAAAGAAACTCATACAAGTTTAGAACAACTTGAGGGCGAGTAAATGATGATAGAATTTTCATTTTTGGGGGAACTATCCATTTAAATGACTGTTTTTAAAGAGGAACTAGATGACGGCAAAGGAAATCTAAATGTAAAAATAAGGGAAATGAGTTACATAATTGTTCATTATCAAATGGTTATTTAAAATATAAACCATTTTTTTTTTTCCATTGAGTTTTCAGCAGAAACTGGGATATAGAATAACTCATGACATGTTATCACTGAGATACCCAAGATTTTTATGACACTTTTCCGGTCCTAATTATTTCCGACACGTGCCCCCTTCCGATCACGTCGAAAGAGGGAATGAAAGACGCCCTGTGCTGCGGAGCTAGAAAAGATTGTTTAGAATTAGAGAGATAAAGAATGACAAACAAAAAGAAGCGGAGTCTCTGAGGCAATGGATCCAGAGAAGACAGATCGAGCAATAAGGAGTGGGAGATTAGCACTAGCTAGAGGGAACGACTAAGAGGAAGGAGAGAGAAATCAGGAGGAGGCGAGGACATCGGGTCATGTCGACAGCTTGAAGCCATACTTTCAGCGGGGTGTGAGAGCAGAAGTTCACGTTAAAACCAGAGAGAAACCCCTCCTCTCTCTCATTATATCTCTCTCTCCCTCGCTCATTTGAAAGGCAGATCTGCCCTGGACGCAGAAGGTAGGGCACTGCATTTGTCAGCGGATACGAGGCCCCCGTCCGATTCGCTGTGGGTTGTGTCATTACGTTTGATTGACAGGAGTCGTGATAAGGGACTGTCCGTGATCCCCGGAGGTTAGATTAGGGAAGCGAGGCCGCCAACACTCACGCGTGGAGCATGTGAGGTCGTGACTCTGAACATGGGCACACGGGGAAAGCGCATCGTAGGTGGTAGAGTCGAGGTCATTTGCATTGAACGCTGATCCGGATTTAAAGGGATATTCCTGGTCGGGCTGCCCAGTTTGTGGAAGCCTGTTGATTAATATAATGTGAGAATATTATCAAGTCCCCGTTCCCTCGAGAACCGAGTTCTTGTCGATCATTTTGAGCCGGTTTAGAACATATGCCATATGGAAGTGCGGGAAGTGTGACTAGATGTCTCTGTTCTCCTGAAAAGGAAGTTTAAATCCAATTGTTTTATGTAGTTAAGGCCTGTGCTGGAAACTCAATGGTCGCTGTCCGGTGCTGAAACTGATTATTGACTCAGGGACGAGTGCAGCTTGGAACATTCATGGTGCTCTGCTAAATTTATATGTTTAGAGATCTATCTTTCTTTTTTTTCTGACGTTCTTTGTCATTCTTTCTTTCATTCTTGTGTTCCTTCTGTTGTTCTTTCTGTCAATCTTTCTGTCATTGTGTTTTTTCTGTTGTTCCTTCATTCTTTGTCGTCATTTTTGTTCTTTCTGTCGTTCTTTCGTTCTTTCTGTTGCTCTTTTTCATCTAACATTATTTATATTGATCTAACATTCTATCATCCTTTCATTCTTTCTATTGTTCTTTTTATCATTGTTTCTATCTTTCACTCTTTCTATTGTTCTTTCTATCATTCTACTGGTGGTATTTCTATCATTCTATCTCATTTTATCTAATGTTCTATCATTCTTTCATTATATTTAATGTTCCATCTAAAGTTCTATTGCTATAGCTAAAGTTTTTTCATTCTGTCTATCATTTTATCTATCTAACAATCTATAATTTTCTTGGTCTATAAGGATGTGTAAAGCTTAAAATTCAAAGCTTTGTAATAAAAAAATGCTACAAGACTGCATTTAAAGTTTATATTTAGCAACTTTGCTTTTCTAATTGCTCGGTTGTCCAGAGCCATCTAAATTCTATGTAACACAAAAGAAGATATAGTTTGAAAAATGTATTTTTTGTGGATATAATAAAAGTCAGTGGGCTTCAATGTTGTTTTGACCCTATTGACTTTCATTGTATGGACAAAAACAGATAAAATGTCTTCTTTTGTGTTCTACAGGTGAAAGAAAGTCATACAGGTTTGGAACACGACACGAGGGTCAGTAAATGATGATAGAATATTAATTTTTTAGGTGAACCATCCTTTCAACAGTAAGCAACATGTGCACCACTTCTAGACAGTCACTGACACAGTCGCTGTCCAGTGCTGAAATGCATAATTGAGTCAGTACTGTGCTGCGGTCATTCCTGCTATAATACAAAATGTAGAATTGCAGAAGTAAAGTTAGACTAAAGTTTAGAGGAACGTAGGCTAAACATATTTAAATTCTGATCAAACGCTAACTGCGTGTTGCGAGGAGACATCAAGTGACACAAATGTCATTTGTTCGCCTCACTGCTGGCAGGGGACTGGGCCTCGGCATCTAGAGATCTCTTCCTCGGAGCATAAGCGCGGATGCCTCACAGCTGGGGCCAATCCGCCCGCGGCGTGTCGGGGAGGCAATTTAGAGCCCAACCACTCCGTGTGACGAGCCGATCAACATCTTTGAAAGCCGCACGCCATGTTGTCCACTCTCATAAGGAAAGTCTGCCGCCCAAAGTTAGATAAAAATGAATAGCGCATTGGTCGATCTGTTTCTCTTTGTCTTTGTCTGAGGGGGAAAAAAAAAAACCTTCACAGGCTACTGCGGCTTCTGGTCGTGAACTGCGCTGAGCGGCGTGCCACGGCGAACTGATCCATTATGGAGAACCATGATGAACACCAAAAACCTCCCGGGGATAATCATTAAGATGTCAGCGTGGCACTATACGGCGCACAGACTGAATATTGTGGTGTTCTTTGAGGGGGAAAGAAAAAGGAAAGCAATCATGCTGCCCTGGTGCCTCCAGATAGCACACAAACTTACGGTGATGCATGTTTTTCATATAATAGCGGCGCATTGTCCGGCCAAGAGGGTCAATACATTAATTTAGAATTGTAAAGGGGCCAATAAAATTGCCTGTAGCTGAAACACACCCTTTTGAAGTAATACTTCTATTGTAAATCGGCCCTTTGGGGTTAAACGAGCTGTTTGTTGCATGCATGAGTGTGTATATATATTTTGTCTGTGTGTGTGTGTCTTCGCTCTAAGGCCCGTTTCTGAGTTGTGTGTGCATGTGTTTGTGAGCTGAATTGAGTTGTAGCTCGCCGTCACCTCTCGCCTCCGGGGCTGGCTGGCCAGTCGCCATGGCAACAGTGGAAAACTACATATCAGACCGATGCACAATCCACGATCCATTAGGTGAGAGAACGGGAGGAGGGGGAGACAAGACAACCACACATTTATTTACTGGGTTTATTTACCCTATTTTCCCCTTATTTATAATTTACGATGTATCGATCTGTGTCACTGTCGGGCAGAAGGCAGTCTTCCACATGGATATACTATCCATTGTTCCCTTCGATTAGAAAAGGGAAGATTCAGTCACGAGTTTGGGCATACGGCAGCGACTCACCACCCAACAGAGGGGCGTCTTTTAAGGTCCCAACTTAAAAATGTCCTCATTTTACCCTCCTTATTTTGTGCCATAATATATATATATATATATATATATATACTATTATAGTTATTCATATTTCACATATTTTAAATTTAGTTAATTTTTGTCATTTAGTTATGTGCTTTATTAATATTTCTACTTAGCATTAGTTTATTTTTAGTTCGTTTTTAGTTTTAGTAATTTTAGTACTTCAACTTAAATGAAAATTAGAAATGTGGCCGTGTGTATATATGTATATGTCTATATATTTCAATGAGCAAAAATTATTTCTATTAGTTTTAGTTAACACTGATAGCAAAACAATGGTGCCTTGGAATAAATAAATAATATAAATAATAAATAACGTGATTTATGAATATGGTAATTAAATGGTATGATATTATGCATGAATTATAAATGATATTATGTATTACTATGTTTTTTCTATGTAGTACCATAATGATGTACTGTTACAGTTAAATTTTACTAAAATGTTATCCCCTTTGGAAGTACCTTTAAGTATAATTTAAATACCATGGTATATGAATATGGCAAACTAACTGTACTATGCGTATATAATACAAAAAAGTTAAAAATAAATAAATAAATAAAAAATCCCATAATAGTTTGTTCCATGGTATTATTATTTAGTTTTTTTAAAGATTCACAAGTTTCAATTATATAGTAAAATTCCATTAAATCGAATTGAATAATCCTTACATATTATTCATATTATGAATTAAATTTAAATTAGAGCTTAATAAAACATTTTATATAAATCTTCTGATTCGTATTCATACATTTAAAAAAATTAAAATGTTTACATTTATGAAAACAAATCACAAACTACACTGAACAAAATTATAAACGCAACACTTGTTTTTGCCCCCATCTTTCATGAGCTGAACTCAAAGATCTAAGACTTTTTCTATGTACACAAAAGCCCTATTTCTCTCAAATATTGTTCACAAATCTGTCTAAATCTGTGTTAGTGAGCACTTCTCCTTTGCCGAGATAATCCATCCACCTCACAGGTGTGGCATATCAAGATGCTGATTAGGTGTAGTTTATTGCACACCATAGTTTTACCACCACTGTACTATGGTACCGCCACAGTACATACTTTTGCAGAAAAGAGTTCATGTTATGCATCCAATCAGTTGTTGAACCCGCATCATTTTCAGACATAAACAGGAAAAGATAAATAGATATAAACCCCCACACAATGTACGCTGGATATATGTTGCCAGCTTATTATATTTCACTTTAAAAAGGCCACAGACTTCATGAACCCCCCGGTTCACACATCCTGCAGCTCTCGTCTGTGTTTAAGGGCTGCCCGGTGTCTAATAACACCACATTCATTGTACGTGGGTGGATGCGCAGTAGTGGCTCCTAAGGGTCAGCTTCCTCCAAGGCTTTATTTTTGGGTTCTCCATAGAGAGGCATCATAGACTCTAATTTCACCTGCTTGCCAGCTCCTGTGGTCATCCATCCTGAGACCATCCATGCTTCAGTGCAGCACCATCGTGGCATTAGGAAGAGCAACAGCCCATCACAGGGTTTGTCCAAGTCACTTGGCACTATCCCAGGATTCTGCAATGGAAAAATGGCATGCATGTGAGTTTCCACTCCCTGTTTCTCAGGGTAGGCGAAAGGTAATTAGATGACAGAACATCAAGCAAATGTTGAGACATTAATAGCAAAGAAACATCAAATGAGTTAGATATATTTAATATAGTCACTAATCACGTAATCAATTTAGTGACATTGATCTTGCGGTTCTTTTTGTTAAAGCACTTTAGATCATTCTGGATAACATGATCTTCAAGTTTTACACTTGAGATTACATTAACTCTACAAGTTTGTGTTGTCATTAAAGCAAACAGAACCCCCCAATATATTAATATTTGAACAGTTTATAATAGCCCTATATTAATATTTTTTTATTATTTATTTTTCAATTCAAGTTTATAAGTATATTGCTTTTCATAATAATGTAACAATACAGGTCAAAACATGTTAAAATGTTTGGGAGTGTTGAATGTTACATGGGAGTATTCTGTTATCAGTCAGTCAGAGATGAGTGTCAAAATATATAGGCTAATATTCAACACATAAATAATGTCTATAAGATAATATGCGTTATATGGTTAGTAAGCGTTAGTAGTCAATTAAGAAGACATAATGAACATGTTAGGCAACGATTATAGCTTGTGATTACTATTTATAAAACCTTTTTTTTTTCTTCTGTTGTTACTATTTCACAGCTCTCTAATATACTCGGTTCTGATTGGTCAATTCACCCATCGCAGGGAGTTTGATTGACAGGCGATCTGACCAATCATAATCCGCCATCTTTGTCCGACAAAGCAGTCAGGAGAGATTAACGTCGGTGGATTTGAACTTGAAAAACGGTGTGTATTGACGTCTTTCCACGGTTGAAACAACATTCCTTCTGATGTTCATTCATGTTTATTTGATGCTATACATTAACTAGAAGGAAGAGATGATCGGTTCACGAGCAGCTTTAACTGAGGCGCTACAGTGATCAGTCACAACACATTAAAGAGCCACAAAACGGTATTTATTGTTTACATTTCTTAAAAAAATGACCAAATTTGAAAGTAGAGACTTTGTTTCATATCAAAAGTAACCTGCTCTGTCCTGTCAGTCAGCGTGTTGTCAGTGTCCTCTCTGCTTCGCGGTGTATTTTTCACTGCTTGAGAACATGGTGTGGCGTGAGAACGGCATGGCTTGTCAGACATAGCAACAGGTCTTTGCGAACGGTCAATTGCGCCACCTAGCCGACTGATATTTTCACATTTTTGCCGTCGTCTAAATGTAAACGCGATACCAATCCGCTGTGAGGGGTAAAGGAAGGTATAGCTATATGAAACACAGCTCACACAGAAGTTAATTTCAAACCAAGCATGACCTGTTTGAACCCGTTGTTAAATAGCTGTTTAAAAATATAATTACCGGTGTATATGGTTGGATTTTGCCGGCGAAAATTCGACGAAGTAACAGTAAACATGACCGAACTGAAATCGGCTGGCGCTACTTTCGCGCTCTCTCGTATAAATGGTAGGCTAGGCCTACAAACGCAACGGCGCCATTTTGTTTCAGTTTGTAGTGAAAATTACCTCAGAGGCCTTCAGTATTAATATTACTGTAATAGCGTTGCAGTGTTCATCTTTTGCTAGGCGGAGCTGATGTAAGTGGTTTACCTATTTATGTATGTTAAACTTCTTTTTTGAAATGTATTCTCTTTTTATGGTGTTATTGTTTGTCTATATTATCCAGTTTTATTGCAGGAAATATTGCTATTTATCCCACAGTGTGGAAATTAGCTATACAGAAATATGCCATGCTTCTTTTTTTCCTCTTCGAAAACAGTATTTGCTGTCAGGGAGGACAGGGTCTGTTAGTGCATCACGCTAGAGATGTCCCTCATTATAATGTGATAGCGACCAGATTGTATCCCATTAGGGAAAACAACACAAGGTGTGCAGCATATGAAATGCTTTATCACTTTGGCAGTTCAAGTGTAGGTATAAAATAGGACCGTATATATTTCTGTGGAATTTTAACAATCATTTAATATGAAGTGTAGGGCTCATTTATTGATGTGGCTAATTGTGCTTAGAATTACATTTTGGATTTATGATCCATCATTAATCAACTAATGAACAAGCAAATAGACAATACACACAGTAATGTCTTGAAATAAATAAATGCTTGTTATAATTATCAATCAATTTACTCGCCCTCAGATTGCTCTGAACTTTCACACAGAGAAAGTGAAAGGTATCTTCTCAAAAATCCGTTGTTCTCAGAAGCGGAAGTCGTCATATTTGGGTAAACGTCTATAGAGTACAACAGTGCCCATTTATTTAATTTTCAGCAGCGTTGGTTCCGGAAGTATTTTTTCCATTCCTTTCTCCTATAGGGATTTCCAAATAAGTCTTTAAGACGTTATAAGCCATGAACCAAGCTAATCAGCTACGAGGTGAATTCATAACATTACAAATTTTGATTTGAAGCAAAGAAGTGTTTGAAAATCGGACAAAAATACAATGTTACAAGGCTGTGTACTTAAAGACTTTAGTGAGGGAAAGAACTACAATCCCATGAAGCATTGTGAAAAAAAAATCAAATTAAAAACTACTACTTATTTAAAAATGTTGATTTTATATATATAAAAACAATATATTTTAAGTTTATTGCAAAATATGCACATATATACAAATGTTTAAGTATTTTGAGAGCATAGGGAGACCAACTTGATTAAGTCATTGGCAGTTCTTCATGTAAGTGGGCGGAGCTAACGAGCTATTTTGGGCATTTTGATTGTTTCGACTCTCTGATTGGTGGAATTTTCTGTTCAGCATCATGGGTAATGTAGTTTTTCACCACAAATTCTGCTGTTAACATTATTATTTTAAGAATAAGTTGAAATAATGTGGGCTGAGGAGAAGCAAATACCATCGATTAACAACATCGCACCTCACAGAAGGTTGTCGTTATCGTTAGAAGTCAGAAGTTAAAAAAAGCATTTCCCTATGGAGTTTTTACTTCTGGAACCCTCTATAGTGGTGAATGAAAAATACATTTTGCATTCCCATTTGCTCTAATAGCAAACGAAAAGATCATGATTGCGTTTTTATAACTTTTTAAAAAATATTGAGAGATTGATTCCGTCATTGGCCAGAAGAGAGAAAGATGTCAAATTTGGCACCACTCCTACAGCCGTTGTATTAGAAACTAGTTTTCTATGATTTAATGCCAAGGTAATATAACACAAAGCATAATCTCAGTCTGTGAAAAATGATTTGTCCAATCAGTGGCTGTCAGACTCCAAAAGCTCCTCCTCCTTTTTCCTTTTATGGTCAGTGAAGACAAAAAAGTCAGTTTGCATGAGGGTGAGTAAATGATAATAATTAAAAAAACATCCTACTTCTCAAAAGATGTTGTGTCATAATCGTACATTTAATGATTACATAACCCAAAACGAACGAAAAGCCATCTCTGCTAGATCTCCTCATTCTTATCTGTGAGGGAACGCATCTGAAAACAGACCATGCATTATTCATTACCGAGAAGTTACACGAGAATAAATGAAGCAGTCTGTCGTCATTTGCACTATGAGACTAATTGGCTACATTCAAGCCCCTTTGGTCCTGGGGATGAGTTTAATTAAGTTCAGGTATCGAATTAAGATCATGGCACAGATTTAAATGGCTTAGCCTGGGCTAAAAATAGACAAGTGCTCCATGAATCTCTGTGCGGTGCTTTAAGTAAGGGCGGAGTTCGAAACACATTTTCTAGTGAGAGAGCTGCAAATAAGACATTCTTTTCCTTTACAAAAAGCTCATATTATTCTTAATGATTAATATATATATATAAAAAAAGTTTTTTAACCAAACATTGGCTGTTGATAGTTTATGATTTTAGACTATTTAATTTAGTAGCATGATTCATCATAATAATAAACTACATGATGGATGTTAGATTAAAATCATAATTGCATCAATTTCTGATATTTGTTGGTCTGGGTCTGAAAAAATAAATCTTGTATTCCCATTGCAAATGTATTAAGTAAACGTCCATTTTACAAATTTAAATTGATTGCATGCAATGGAATTAAGTTGACAAAATGTTGCATTAGCTCATCCACAGCTCCTTGTATATTTGATTTAGTAAGGCTGTTGAGAACTAATCGATGTGCAAGAGAATGAGAAGTTTTTTACTCAGATAAAAGCTATGCATTATTCTGAAATGAGGAATTACAGGGTTTTAGTGAGACCACCACCCACAGGATTGGAAGTCAGTAGTGAGTTGTCAGCAGTCAGTAGCTCTGGGAGCAGCAGCCTGAAGATTACAAATCCTGTTTTAAAGCGCCGCACATACCCACGCACTATCATACGTCAAGGCCGCATGTTTAACAAGGGAACCTTTCCTCTTTTTGGTCTGTTTGCCTTTGTTCTCCTCATGGAGTTTCTTTCTTTCTTTCTTTCTTTTTTGGCTTTTTTGTTATCATGTGTAGGTAGGTGTTTTTGGTTTCGCAAAATAGCTCAACAGGAAGTTTTTGACAGGATTATGGGTGCTAGTAATAGGCTTTAACAATGTGTGTGTAGTACCAATTTAGTATATTTTTATTTTAGGTTTATTTGGTCATATAGTTTGTAGGTTTCTGTGGTCATATCTGTGGTTTAAACTTTTTAAATATAATAATAATAATAATAATAATAGTTGTTATTATTATTATTATTATTATTAATGGCAGTATTATTACTAATTGTTGCATTTATTTTTATTTTATAATTTATTTTAAAATATATAATAATAATAATACAAATATTATTAACAACAATTACTGTTATTAATATTTATAATAAATATGCATTATTTATAGTTCAGTTTCAGTTCAGTTCAGTTTCAGTTTATTGTCCCCTAAGGGAAACTTGTCTTACAGCGAGGTAAACATACAGGTAGCACAACAGGTAAACACCACATACACATACGAATAAACAACACAAACTACTAATTAAAAACTCTGTTACTCTACTACTCATCTAGGTCAAAGAATTGTGCAAATTTAGCAACCGAATTGCACTAGGTATAAAGGAGTTCTTTGTCCTATTGGACTTAAAACCATGTAGTATATGTTGTATATGTAGTAAATATGTATAATAATACATTTATATACTTTTTATTATTATTAACAATAACTGCTATTAATATTTTTAGTAATAATAATAGTTGTAAATGTATTTTTTGTTGATATTGTATTCATTGTATAATACATTTAAATAATTATAATTATTGACAATAACTTGTTAATATTTATAATAGTAATAATAATAAATATGTAATAGGTATGTATAATACAAATACTACTACGACTACTACTACTACTACTACTTGTATGGTTATTATTAACAACAATAACTGCTGTTAATATTTTATTATTAATAATAATAGTTGTTGTTGAACATTTTATTGTTGTTGTTGTTGTTGTTGTTGATACTTATTTTTATAATAAATTATAACATAAAAATTAGCCATAATAATATTTGTTATAATATTGTTGCTTATATTTTACATAATTATTTTAATTATATTATTAACAATAACTGTTATTAATATTTATAATAATAATAATAATATTTATATATAATTATCTGTGTAATATTGTATATAGCCTAATATAATGTGTATACTATTTACATGTAATAAATAATAATAATAATAATTAAGAACAATGACAGTTATTAATGTGTAATAATAATAATATTAGTTGTTTTTGTAAAAGTTTGTTTATTGTTGTTGTTACTTATTTAATAACAAATTATACAATAAAAAGAAGCCATAATAATAATAATAATTATAACAGTACTATATAATTATAATACATTATTATTATTATTGTTGTTGTTTATATTCATATTTAATTTATTAATAAAATAAATAAATAATGATATTATTATTTATACTTATTTTATTATTCATTTGATCATTTGCACAATTATATGTTATTATACATGGGGATTAATAATTTGAATAATAGTCCTCTTTTGTTAGATTTCAAATTAAATATTAGTACAGGCTATTACACTCTCACATATTGTCTGTTTGTCATTGTTAGTTCCCATGTCTTCAGGCTGTCAGTGTTGCTGTCCAAGGTGCTGAAACTGGTTCAGCCGTTTGGTCCTTGTCTTTAACACTTACGTAATTGTGCTCGCCAAAGGGGATTGTTGAGAGCAGATGAGAATTAAATCGTGTTGTTTTAAATTGGCGTAGCTTTTGCATTTTATGCATTGGATTCGATTGAGTTTGTTCCAGTGAAGAAATCTGTCCGTGGGCTTCAGACAGACAGCCTACCTGCCATTATGGAACACAGTCAACTGCTTCAGCAGTTTGGATGATTGTAAATGCATTTCTTTTAACAAATTTGACTTTCAAAGGAAAACAAATAATTGCTTTCCCATCCTCGTGCATTGTCAGCCGACTAAATGAGAAAAAAAGTTTCAGCTTGCATGTTATTCCAACGTTTGACAGCGTGCCAAAGCGTGTGCGTGGTGAAAACAAACTCATCCTGTTGAAAAGCATCGCCTTCCTCGATTGTTCCCCACCTCAGTGCATCGCAATACAATTAACGACGGATGCAAATCAGGAGCAAATCATTCTGTTCAACACCGAAGCGTCTTCTTACCTGAACACACATCCTTCAGGCTATTTAATGACTGCTTTGCCCGTACTAATCTGTTCATCCATATGACAAAAATACTCCCAAGATTTACTCGCTCGAGTGCCCACTCTCTCTCTCTTTAATGCTGTGCTTCTTTTGAACCCTCCCTCGCCCCTCTCGCTCTACATATTTACCCGCGTCTCGCAATCCCATCCCCATCAAAGCTTTTTTTTTTTTGCTCAGTGGCGATGCTTTTTCTCCAGAGATTGGAAGCAGTGCTGTGCCTAAAGCTTCCCTACAGCCAGTTTGCAGCCTACAGACAGCCTCCCTGCATGACCCAACCGGCCTTGCCTGCGTTAATGCCTTTTAAATATAGAACGTTCACCCCGAAGTCTTTATTGCCAATGAAAGGTGTGAATTCCATTTTCCTGTATTTGCGAACCTCTAACTCAGCTTGACTTCCGCAGAAGTCAGGAACGACATGAGTGTGAGAAAATGATGTCGGAATTTTAATTTTGGTTTTTGGGTGAACTGTCCCTTTAAGGCATCTCACGAAGCATCTCAGGCTGAGGTCTCTGAGTTAGCATGATAGTGTAGCTCAAACCTAAACAAGATATTTTAATTTAAAAGTCCTGTACTTTTGGCGCAAGTCAGCCTTTGTTCTCGGTTTGTGCATAATTGTAATGGGGTCTCATTATAAACTATCTGCATAAATGGAGCAGATAAAAAAGATAACAACACGTTCTTGGGCTTATGATAGGAAATAACTGCTTTGGTTTCCAATTAAGCTTGCGCTTTATAATTAGCCGAAAGGCTCCTTCGACCCCTTTTGCTTCAAACTCCACTTTATAATCACCCCCTCCCACCACACACACACACACACACACACACACACACACACACACACACACACACACACACACACACACACACACACACACACACACACACACACACACACACACACCATGTCCACCCCAGTTTCTCCCAATGTGCTGCACAGCAAGAGGAATTAGATCACTAGCCCATGCATTCATGCAGAAAGCTCACAATTTCTGCTTTAATGCAGTCAGACATTGAAGCCAGTGTCAGCCCTGGTATTGACTTTACATGCAGTAGATGTTCTAAGTTCAATCATCCTTGCCATCTCTGATAGCTGCACTCTTCCGAGAATCTGCTATTGTTAGGAGAGTTTTAGAACTTTTGTTGTTGCTTTTTAAGCTGAAGCGTTTTTTTCTTTTCTTTTTAAAGGTGCTCTGTAATTTTTTTTGTGCTAATTATCAAGTTTTACACAAACATATTGACTAAACCAATTAATGGATGCTGCTATGTTGAGATCACATGACCAGACAGTGACTAGTAATGTTGTTTGATTTTCTCACTGCCAAAGATCAATCAAGGGATTAGTATGATTATTATTTATTAATGTATTGTTATTATTATTATTAACAATAAAATATTAAAAAGGAACAAAACACAAGATAACACTGATATTTCATACTTCTAATAATATTTTCATTTTATAAGAATATTTTTTTAAATAATTATTAATAATAATACGTTATGAGAAAGTATTAAAAATAAACAATACACAACACAAAGTCAATAGTGTGTATATATACAGAATTGGTTCAAAGTCAGAGTTGGAAACGTCTTGAAAAAAAAAAAATTCTAGTAATTGTGCAGTTAATTATCATATTGTATTTTCAGAAAGTTTGGGAATTTTTTTCCTCTCCCAAAATTTGTCACTAACCTGTCTAAAAAACAAACAAACACAATAGTAAATAATTTAATAAGAAGGCTTATATTGGCCTATTAATATTTTGTTTACATCTACTTTGTAAATATATTTTTTGCTATTTTGTTAAAAAAAGTTTTCACTGGTAAATCAATAACAATTATAATTTTAACAATATTTCAGGTGTTATTTATAAGATTTGTTGTATTTTGAATCCAATCTTTCTTTGTAAAAGGCATTAAGTTAATCATACTGATTTCAAAGTTAAGGACTCATTAGTTTGAATATACATTGAACCAAACACTATAATAACATCTTAGTTGATAATTCAATATGCTTTATTTTACACAAAACATGCATGTTTCCGTCGTGACGGCACATTTTCGAATAGCACTCAAAAAAACATTTCGGTCACAACCGAAACTTCACCACATGTTTTGGTAGTGACTGTTTCGGTAGTGACAATTTTAGATACTTTTGAGCCTAGCTCAAAGATGATAACCAACACAGTTCTGAACAGTTATACACATAAAAACTAAATTTTATGGAATAACACCCAGAAAAGTTTGCGTAATTGCAGAAAAAAGGTGTTTGGTAGTGACGTCCCTTAAAGTTACACACAGATTTTCAGACTTTTGAACACATTTCCCTCAACATGATGGTACAGTACCTATCTACAATGAAAGAGAGGCTATGAGAGAGAGGGACACAGGAATATTTCCTGATCAAAAATGTAGGGGTGTGGTTAAAATCAGTCTCAGCCAATGGACTAAAACACAGTCGTGTTATATATTTCGGAATATATTTCAGAGATATTTTACTCGTAAAAAATTCTAGGGGTGCCAATAATTATGGCCAGCGTGTTTTGGAGAAAAGCATTTATTTTATAATGTGATTTACCCCGAACTTTAAATTTTTTTACTTCAATGAAAGGTTAGATTTTTGCTATTTTTTTTAATGAAAGATCAAAAGGATAAACAATGCAGATTTATTTTTTACAGTCATTTTTGATCATATTTACCAGGGGTGCCATTAATTTTGTCCACCACTGTATATTCAGTATACTGTGTGTGTACAGTACTGTCAAAGATTGATTGATTAAAAATAAATAATAATAATTTACACAAGACAAAGCTGATTGTAAACGTTGAAATGTAGCAGAAGTCATACGAGGTGAAAAGATCAAGCAAGAGGCTTGTTCAGAGCGTCATTAATTTTTCGTTTTCTCTCCGCTGCATTCCGATATGAATTCTTTGGCTCTGACATATCGAAAGGAGATATGTCCCACCAAAATCATAAACCATTGCCTTGACAGCCAAAGGTTCTCCATGAAACCATTGCTAAGTCGCAGCCAATACAATTTGCAATGGTGCACAGCACAAATGCTATTTTTTCCCCATAATTACCCAGACCTTTACTAACCAGGGGCCTGCTACAATATGTCAAAGCAGCTACTCAAGCAAGAGAGTGGTCATTTCGAATCTCCTTTCATCTGCCGCACCATCATTGGCCTTGAGAGTGAAACTGAGAGTGGTTTCTTTTTTCAAGAGTCCTCTTTCATTTTGCAGAGGAGAAAGACCATTAATATTGTCTTGCCTTGCCATACATCTAATAGACCGATAATACAGGCATGGCCCCCAGATGAAAAGAGAGCACATTACTTTCTGTCAGAGAGATGAGACATGAGGGTAAGCATAGAGCCTTGATGTACTCCATGTTTGGCTATAAGATACACTGTTTCACAGGCTGATACATCTCTGATAGCTTGACTCTGCATGATAGGGTGACGTGGGGTAAGATGTGCCACTATTTAACTTGTCTTATAGAAATGAGACTGAGGTAAAATGTATATGCCAAATTATATTTCAGGGTGTCTGCTGTCTATTGGAACATTTTATATATATATCAGTTCACTTCAGAATAAACATTTCCTGATAATTTCCTCGACCTTCATCCCGTTGGACCCCATTGAAGTCCACTATATGGAGAAAAATCCTGGAATGTTTAATAATTTCTTAATTTCTTTTCGACTGAAGAAAGAAAGACATGAACATCTTGGATGACGTGGGGGTGAGTAAATTATCAGGAAATTTTAATTCTGAAGTGAACTAATCATATTTAACAAATATAGAAATATTTAAAATATATTTATATTTTTAACATTTAAGTGTTTTTACATGATACATTTTTACTTAAATCCTTAAATTAAAATTATATATGTACATGCACACACACACACACACACACATAGGCCTGTCACGATAACAAATTTTGCTGGACGATAAATTGTCCAAGAAATTATTGCGATAAACGATAATATTGTAGTTCGAGACCATTTTCATCTAATATAATGATAATGGAATAATAATGCAGGTACACCTTTTCAAAGATCTATAAACTTTTATTTCTTAAGAATATTAAACATTGAAAACAGAAAAACATTTTAAATATCCACAAAAAATGAACAAAACAACCAAAAACAATAGAAGCAATTGTGTCTCAGTGTCTGTTAACAAAAAAAATGAACTTGAATAAATAACAAAAACAATAAATAAAATGGATGTAAACAAAATTGCACTTCAAAAAAATATTAAACATTAGGCTCAGACATAAATAGTGATACATTCCATAACAGGCAAAAAGGCCAGTTAGGACCTTTGTAAACAAATAAAAAAAAGCCTCAACAGGCCATATCACACCATTTTGCACTGTCCTCCTGTTACTATGTCGACTAAACAAACGTCCGAGTGATTGTGTAATTAAGACGGAGACGCGCTTTATTGCGTGTATATGCTACGCACTGAAAATACTTGGTTAGGATTATGTGTGAGGAGTGCGTGCGTATTACACGCCATAAAGTGCGTATCATATGCACGCAAAAACTATTTTTAGCGTAAAAATGGCACGAGAAATAACATTCGTGGTATAGATACGCATTTTCATGAGATCGGGCTCGCTGTCGCGTTTGGCTTTGAAACCAATTCCATCTTTTTCTTTTTTTTCCCCTCCAACTCACAACTAGCGTCTTTTCTCTCTCCCGGCAGTCGCCGCATGCAGTCCCGCCGGCGCTTTCCCATACAAAGCGCCGACTGACAAGCGCCGCGGCGCCGCCTCCCCACACAAAGACCATGCAACTGACAAGAGGGTTCACTCCTCCTATACGCTAAGGAACCGAGATTGGTCATCCAGTCTATTTGGTAGAGAGAGAGAGAGAGACGAGGAAAACAAACAAGCATGCAAATGGAATTATCGCGGCCGGAAAAATTATCGAGCTCATTTTTTTTATCGTGCGATTAATTGATTTATTGACTATCGCGACAGGCCTACACAAACATAATTTATTTATTTTATTATCTTTGACATGCAAACATATTTTTAACCTTTAAATACCTAAATCACAGACAGATGATGTGATGCACATGATATAGTCATGTGACAACAATGGGGGTAAGATGTGCCACCACCCAAATTACACAACACATCTAACCCCACTGTCTGCTCCTGTCGATCGTTATAAAACAGATAAAAAGCTTTTTTTCGCTTGTCTTATAATGAAAGATGACAGCAGCAGAGTTCATTGTCCTCAAAGGTCTCATGAGGAATTTCGATGAAAAAGGGGACACGATAAAACCTCATTGCCACCATTAAAATCCTCTCGTTTCTCTTTCTCGCTCATTCATTTCTGTCTGTTTTACTGAGTCTTCAAGTATTTATGACGAAGCTTCTTTCTGATCGTTCGGCTCAGCCAGGCTAGTCTGACTGACGGCTTAATCAGAATTAAGAGGACAGTTGCTCATTTCAATCTGTTACTCCTCACACCCGCTCATGGTTTATTCATTTGTGATGTCATAATGCAAAATTTATGTTATTAAATAATGGACTGTCAGTGTATAGGTTTGATGACTTCATGTATAATTGGGGAGTATTTAGTGTGTAATTGGCAAATAATTTATGGAACAATGCTGGAGAACAATGAAATGAGATGAATACAACATTACTCACATCTTATTGCTTTAATGGAGAAAGAAAACGTTTGTCAATTTAGATCTGGCATAATAAGGATCTTTCTAAGAATGTTGCTATTGATAGATAATCTAATTAATATGAACACAAAGCAAAATATATGGGTTTTGCTTTAAATAATTCCATTCTAATTTTAATTTTTGACCTTTTTGCTACATAAATGGAATGGGAAAAGTTGCAAGCCAGGTTTGAACCCTCAATCACCCATACTAATCATTCTCTTGATTTGAGAAGATTGATTTGGCTGAATAAAATATTTTATTTTGACTTGTGCTCTCCATATTACATGTTGTTTCACCATAAAAAGACTTTTCGGGTCCTTGCTTACTGGTTTGCTTGTAGTTTCTTAACGTCTTTAGTGGCTCAGCATTGATAGGCTTTGAGTTTGAGACTTATCTGCTGCTTAGCTTGATGGAAAAACAGCAAGGAGACAAAAGACTGGGAAACATTTCAATGGCTTCAACATGCCGGGATGAAGAAAAAAAAAATCTAATTTATTTGTTGAATTGACACAAAATTACTTTTACCCTTAAACAGCCACGCACTCAAATGGAGAACAAAAGATCCCATACAGCTCATTTGAGAAATAAAAACATGACTTCAATTGACGTGGTTAAGCCGCGATTCCATTCCGCTTCCTTGTCGGACACAAAAGGGCCTGTGCTTATTGCTCGATAGCCGACCATCTGAACATCAATGTGATAAAGAGTGACGGCTGCATGGCACAATCAACAAAACGGCGTGTTTTGAACAGACAAGTCGCGAAAACCACTCTGAATCTTAACAGTTTTTCCCTCTATGCGCACACACATACGCACGCACATTTTCTCCCTGCTTCAGCCTGCGATGCGACGCAAGGTTTTATTTCCCTGGTGGAAATATTGGACTGTCAGAGGCAGATCAATTGCCAGTGTCCGGGGCACTTCATGGTTCCTCTAATTATAATCTGCTGCAGCTGGTGCAGGGCCTCTTGTAGCTGTGGGGCAGCCATTGTAATAGAGGCATCACTTGGCGATAGATTGTCAAGGAGGCTTCTTGGCACCCCGTGCAAGGAGACTTACTGGAGCAGCATGAGTAGGGAGCCAGACAGGCCTTATCTTCCCGCTGCATGTGTTTGCGTACTCTCTGGGGAAGTCCGTTAGCGATCACAAGCCCGACACTGCCTGCCCACATCCAGCCAGAGGACCCTTGGTTTCCTGCCACGACACTGGAGGACCAAGATTCCACATTAACTCAAGTAGAGCACTCGGTGGAGGTTGGATCGCAGTGAGTTGGCACCCAATTTTTCCTCAAACTAGTGTGTGAATTTGGTTTGGACTTGCTTTTGTGCACCAAGTACTATTCTTACTGTCCTCCATCATTGCAAGGCCCACAACCTGATTACTATCACTATACTACAGGATTAGGGATGTATTATTATTTGGAAAGTGCATTTAGGGAAATTGTTTTTGGGGGGTGGAGGGTTCGCTCCGTGTACTTAATAATTTAGTTTGTTGACTGCAAAATTATTCACAAAAAAATTAAATAATTAATCAAGCCTGCAATTTGTATGTGAAATAGATTTTCTGCAGGTTACATTTGTACGCCAGTAGGTGGCGACAAGCGACTGTGTCTTAGTCACTGAATCTTAGTCACTGAATCATTCGATCTAACATTTCAATCAAAAACACTGGCTGAATCCGAAATCGCCCCCTATACCCTCAAATAGGGCGTTATTTGAGGGGACAGTCATTTGTAGTGGTGTCCAAAACCATAGTGGACGCTATTGAGTGCACTTATTCAATCCCACATTGCACCGCACTAATGAGTGTACAACCGATGTACGCTCAACGGCTGTCTGAATTCGCTCACTTCTTTTCGTTCACTCCTTCAAGTGAACAGTATTAGTGGACTAATGTAGGGAATAGTGAATTAGGGTTTAGGGGGCGATTTTGGATTCAGCCACTGATTTATTCTTTTCTGAGTGAGTAATTGAATTATTCAATCAACCGTTTTGTTAAAGGGGTCATATAATGGTACATGCACTTTTACAAGTTGATTGTACTGAAATGTGTATTGGCAGTGCCTGTACACAACCATCATATAATGATAAAAATCCATCCAGTGTTTTTTTTTTATCTCCTTATGTTTTCCCGTCTCAAATCGAGCCGTCTGATCGTGTGATGTCACACGGTCGGACGCCCCTCCCACGATTGTTAATTGTCGTCGATCCCACGATTGTCATCATAGTCCGCCATTGTTGATACGCTGGAGCAGAATGCCGTCTAAGCGATTGTGGTGTTCTGTTCTTGGGTGAACAGAGGGGCGGGTTGAGCAAAGCTCATTATCATTTAAAGACACATGCACTTAAATGGTGTGCTGTAAACAGCTGTTTTTGACCAGGTAAAATTAGTGTTTTCTTACAATACTAATGATAATTTTTAATTAAAGTATATTACAAACTTTTCATTTAGACCCTAAAGAATCATATTAACTTGTACAAAAATGGCATTATATGACTCCTTTAAAAAACACTGCTTCATTCAGGAATCAAATGACTCTTTATCGGTGATTCATTGAGTCATTCAATTCATTGATTTGTTCAAAACACTGATTCATTCAGGAACTTCTAAAATCTTTTCTGAGTGGGTCATTGAATCATTCAATCAACCAATTTGTTCAAAAACACTAAGGCTGCACCTGAAATCACATACTTCCCTACTATATAGTAGAAAAAAGTATGTGACTAGAGTAAAATGTCTGAATTCACAGTACTCATAAAACAGTAGGCAAAAAGTATCTGCATGACCTATTTCCAGCGGGGTTGGTCACATGACAGTGACAACATAGGTCATGTAGTACATCTGGAAAACATTCATACTACACACATTCATACTATATAAAACATACTTTTTAGTGTTCGTGAAGTATTTACTTATTTAAAATAAGTAACCCAAGAGAGTGTGAGATTTCGGATGCAGCCCAATTAATTTAGGAACCAAACAAATGATTCTTTTTGAGTGATTCATTGATTCAATAGGAGTCTTCGACTTGATGTGGCGCTGCGCAGACCGATCGGTGTATGACATCAAAGTACCGCGAGAGAGATTACAGAGCGGACGGTTCTGTATGCTTTTGAATCACTTGAATCGGTCTGCACAGCGCCGCTTCAAGTTGAACACTCCTATTTACTCAATTGATTCATTCAAAAACATGGATTTATTCAGAAATGAAATGAATCAATGAATCATTCAATCGATTCTTTCAAAAATGCTGACTTATTCAGGAACGCAACATGTTGTTCAGAAATATGCAATGGCTCTGCTTTATATTTCAAACTGTTTACATAGGCGAAAACAGACACAGTAACTGGGAATATTACACAGTAACAACTTGTTGAGGCAACGATTGTTATCTCGCTGTTGCCTGATTTGTGTGACACTCTTGTTGCGGTGATATTGCTCAAATGATGTCGAGTTTTTGTTTATTCAATGTTTTACGTGTCTGCCAAAATAATTTTGTGTGTGTGTGTGGGGGGTGGGGTGGGGGGGGGGGGGGTATGTACTTAATTATTTGGTGTATCATATACAGTAATACATTTGAGAAAAAATTTGAATACGGGCATATTATTTTATGTTCTCTGGTAGTATTAGAACCCATAACCTTGCCATTTCTAGCACAATGCTAAGGACGTATTCGGAACACATTATTATTGGATCCCATCTGAACAGAACAAAAGGACAGAAGAGATGTTGAGAGAGGAAAGGAGAGTAGAGAGAGATGCCTGACAGTTCGGGCATAGATACTTCAAATTAAACCAAGTTATATAAGCAGATGTTGGCGGAGCGCTGTGGGCTATGGCTGGAGATGAGTAAGACTCCCTGTCACTAGGTTGAAGGGGGGAGGGAGAGATAGAAAGAAAGGGAGAGTGTGTGTGCGAGAGAAAGCGCCTGAGGGGTTTGGGGAGACAGGGAGGGGTTGCGGCTGTCAGCCTGCCAGGGGTGGCTGAGAGCGGAGAGAAAGATGGTGAATGTCAGAAGAGGGGAAGAAGGGAGTGAATTACTTTAAGAAATTCAGAGAGGGAGAGAAGGATGTAAGGATAAAGAAAGAGAAAATAATGATGCTGGTGAGAGACGCCAGAGGTGTGTCTTGCATGTGTGTCGTCGTATTTGCTGTGGCGCGCCGTTGGGCAAATATGTACTCGCCCCTTCCGCGCTGTTCTTAATCATCTGAAGCTCGCCCAATGAGAGTTCCTGGCTGTGAATTTAAAGACGCAGCTATTATTACTCGTCAGGATGACCTGATTCTTCGAAAGCTTGTCTTTAAAAAAAAATAATTGTTGTGTTTTTTGTTGTTGTTTGCTTTACTGAAGAGATGTTGCTGTGAGGTTGGCTCATCTGTTAGCCTCATTTTAATAGTGAGTGAATGTCAGCTTGTTCTGCTGCCTAAATGAAATTTTTCATTTTTCATTTTTAAATGAATTATTCCAAAATTTTAATTGAATTCAAACATTGTTTTTCAATTATTATTTTTAATTACTGTAAAATACTCAAATGCATACAAAAATGATAATTTGCTACTAGTTTGCAGATACTGTTACGTCATTTAATATGCTTTATGGACATTATGGACCTGGACGAATTCTCATTCAAGAGCTAAACCAATGAACTAAGCGAACTATCTTCGAGATGATTCACATTTGATTTAAAGCTATGTAAATATTCTAAAGTCTTCTATAAAGGAATGAACTACTAATCCAATAAAGCATTGTGAATGATGTGGTTGATGTAAACTATAGTACAATATTAAACTCTCATAAATAGTACAGAATTTCTTTATTTTTTCATAAGAATATCTTCAAGAACATATTGGGTAATAAAACCTGACATTTGGATTCATTTTTTTGCATAATGGCTTATTGATACTCTAAACTATGGGGTCCCACAGGGCTTTATTATTGGACCATTAGGATTTCTATGTATATAGATGGAAATGAGAATATATATATATATATATATATATATATATATATATATACATACACACACAGGTTTATTTTTATAAATATTAATTAAAAACTATTCTTCAATAATTTTTTTACTGCGAAATTTTCAAATACATACAAAATATAAGTAGTTTGAAAGTGTGCAGAGTATTACGTCATTCACAATGCTTTAACACATTTATCATTTCCAATCACAGTGACTTCTGTGATTGGTTAATTCAAAGATGATCTCTCTTTAGAATTATGGGTCAAGTAGTTCTTCACCTGAAAATTTCAGAAAATGTACTTAAAAAAAAAAAGAAAAAAAAAAGATATCATTTAATAATGTCGTGGTAGGTCTGTCTTGAAATGTTTAAATGTTTTTAGATGCTTTTTTGCTATCCAGAAACACATCCAAACCACACTGACAGTGAATATGGAGGAAAGAAAGCGATTATATACATGCGCTATTGGTTATATTCCCCACGAGAAGTGGCAGTTGCCCCTCGCACTCTCTCTTTCCTTTTCCCAGCCCTTTGTTCTTGTAACCGCGACATCTCCTCACTCTTCTCCCTCTCCTTTCTGTTCCTTTTTCACATCCGATTTTCACCTCCCCGCACTCCATCTCCAGGCGTAGTCTTGGTAACGCTTCCTTTCATTCCATTTCCATTTCATTCCACTGAATGGGTAATGCCTGGATTTCACGGCGAAGCTGCAATGTGACAGGTGTGTCATATCTTCTCCACATCACTCTCCAAACTTGTTGACCTCTGTCTCCAAGATTAGTCCGGCTCACGAATCCTCAGTTCCCACCACGGAGCAACAAGATTGCCTGGCTCTGATAGGATATGTTTCTCTGGTGTGACCACGCCACCCAGGTGCGCTTACACTTGTCTGTCGGCGCATTTCCCATGTGTAGCTCTTATATGAGATGGGTTTGAGAGCACGCACATTGTTGAGTCGTTTTTAGAGTGGGACAGGGCAGATGGTTTCTTATTGGGCCTTACAAAAGAGTATCATGGTTCAGTGATGGTATCAGATGGTAAGACAATGGTTTGATTAGCATATTTGATTACCATATTCATATAGATTGGACAACTGAGACCTCATTGAAAAAATGGGATTTAAAATCTAATTTAAACTTCATATTGTTATGCTGATAATATAATTTGGAATCAAATGAGAAAAATGCAAAACAAAAGCATTTTCATCAGTGATCTCAGACGGTTGAACCCCACTAGGAATTTTAGTACAATTAACCACTAACAATAATCTATCTTCTGTAAATAAAGTTAAAGAACAATATCTTGAAACATGAGAATTCATTTAATAATTCCCCCCCCCCCCCCCAAAGAACTTGGTCAGTATTCAAATAGTAAAAAAGTTAAATAAATATATCAAATAAATAAACAGTTTTATAATTACAATAATGCAATTATAAGTTTTTTTTTTTTTTTTTTTTTTTAAGTAATACATATTATAAAGATTTAAGTAGTAAAATACATTTTGTGTATATATATATATATATATATATATATATATATATATATATATAAAATTTTGTTTTTGTTATTTCTGAGAGAGCCGTGTCATTTGGTGCAATTAATCACTAATAATAATCTATGGTAGTTTTAATTGAAGGTTTAGAACAACATTTTGAAATATACAATTATTTATTTTCCTAAAAAATTATTATTTTTTTTTTAAAAAATGTATATATATATATATAAATTAATAATTACTTTTGTTTCTTTCAAGAAGCTTGTCATTATTTAAAGAAAAGAACTGGGATTCAGAGTCTTATTTAAATTTAAATTGGTTGTCTTATAATGTAATAAAAAAAACAACAAAAAAAACCCTATTTTTCTAGTGCTCTCAGACTTTTGGACCCCACTGTACCGTTGTGTTAAATGTTACTGTAAGCTACTTCAATATGGAAAGATATTTTCCAATATGTATTGTCCAATAAACCATGGTATTATTAAATTACCAAGAATGTCACATGTTTTAGTCTTAAACTAAAATACAAATATTAGAATACATAAAAGTGAGTGGGGAAAATAATTCATGGTATAGTATCGTGTCTTCGCACCCATTCCCGAACCTCTCGGTCTGTAAGGTGTAATCACTCAACCTTAGTGTTGTAATGTCGCCATCTGGTCTCAGGAAAGATGGCAGCTTCGCTCCAGCAGAAAAATGTATTGCATATATCCAGGGTGATTACAGCATCAGCTGTATCTCCCGATCCCCCCCTCACACACACTCACTCTCTCTCTCTCTCTCTCTCTCTCTCTCTCCCCCTCTCTCGCTCATCCTTTTTGTTTGTTTCAAGCGTGGGGAACATTGGCGGCTGATGAAAGGCATAGGAAAGAAGGAGGCTCGGCGTAGGAAATCTTGCCCATTTCTCCTCCGTACTGGAAATGTGTGATGGAAGGTACTTGCCAGAGTCTAAGGCCAAAAGGAATCTGTGTGTTGATGCAGGCGCTGGCCTGAATACTGCTAGTTTGCTGTCCATTGAAGTAGATTACGGAGGAACTGCAGCAATGTTGAAAGAGATTTTCGTGTTTTTGTGTGTTTTTATGTGTTTTTGCCTTTGTAGATCTGTGGTTCTCAAACTGCTGAGTTGTGACCCAAAAATTGCTCAGTTCAGAAAGGGCCATTCACAGCATGCAAATAGTAAAACACTCCTTTTTCAAGTAATTGTGAATGCGTGATTTTTATACAGAAATATTAGCTTTTTTGATCAGCAACCTAGAAATATTGCCGAATCCTAAATATTTATTATGTTCTTATTTCTTTATTTTGAACTTCACTGTATTCATTCACAACAAACTCGAAAGTACAGTTTTGGGTAAAGTATTTTTGCTCAGAATTGCCAACTGATACTTTTAACTATGGTGTCCCACAGGGCTTTATTCTAGGACCATTAGTGTTTCATTTTATATATATATAGAGCTTAAATAGAGTAGTGCCTAAGTTGTAACTTAGTGCCCATTTGCTTGTATGTTAAGAGACAGTTTTTGCAAATGCAAATCACTCATTGCAACAACCCTGACAAAATGTCAATCGTGTCTAAATTTAACTTCATCCCACGCTTTTCACAGACTCTACTCATCTTCTGTTTTAACAGCTTCTACCTTGTGGAGTTGTTTTCTCAGTCTCAACCTGCACACTGAAATAACAATTTTCTTTTATATCTGCCAGGCTTGATGTTCCATGTCCTCCTTTCCTCCTCTTTTACTGTAACCCATCTTGTCATTTATTTTCCTAACAAATTGCTGTGCTTAACCCAGAGGCGTTGTCTGTAAATATTTTGAGGCATAGCTGGATTGGCTGGCACAAAGGCTTTATATGCTGCCATGTGTGAAAGTATTTGGTTTCTTTGCCCATCTGGAAATAAACAAGCAAACCAGGTTAGGGTTAGTAATCTAGCACTATCCTAAAGGAAAAGGCAATGATGTAACCCTTCAAGCTTTATATATATATATAAGAAAAAAATTATAATTTTAGCCAGAATGTTTTAATCATGTAGAAGTGTGAATGGATGCACTAAATCTCTCATCTGTCTGAGATGGTTGGGGAATACAAAAATACCTTTAGTAGTCAACTCACTTTTCAAACAGAGTCCATCATGTTCGCCTGGTATCCGTCTCACAGTGCCAGTGATCATTGCACCCTGTTATCTGTGTTCTACTTTATTTGGAGCTGGAAGGAGAACAAACAAGTCACATTGTTATTTTACATCTGTTTCTGCTAGCAGTCTCTTTGCTGTAAATATCCCCATTTCTCTTTGCACGACCTAAGCGCCTCACTGTGAATGTAGCTGCATATAATAAAAGGAAAAGCAATGCATTTGTAGTTTGCAATGGTCAGAAGGAGGGATGAAATGTTCTAGCAGGGGGTTGTTCTCCTGCTGGTCTATATGCTTTTCAAATGATGAGAAACAAAGAAAGCGCCGAGTGAAGAGCGATTGCAGGAAGGAAAGTTTGAGGGAGGAAGTTGCTGGTGCAAGATATGGTGAAATGAAGACGGTAGTAGTAGCCTATCAATATCAAAAGTATAGAAGCTTGTTTCCCCCATGAAAACAAAAACAAAACCCTGCGATTTTATCCTTTTTTTGCAGTTGCGAGTTTTATATCTCGCAATTTGGACTATTTGTCTCAGAATTGATAGATATAAATTCGTAATTGTGAGAAAAGACACAATTGTGATAGTAAAAAGTCGCAATAACCATTTTATTTTTTAAACATAAACATTCACTTTTAAGTAAAAAAGCATGCAAATGTTTCAGATTTACTAACATTTTGCTTAGGTATTTATATTTTATTTTCATATTATTTATTATATAATATTCATATATTTCGCTTAGCTACACTGTGACTCAACATTATTATTTTTGTAGTTTTATTATAGTGCTTATTAATATCTTGAATTAGCTTTTCTTTTTATATTTCATTTTAAATGTAAGTTTTAGTGATTTTTGTTATTGTGTGATTTTGTCATTGTATTAGTTTTTTAAATTTCTACTTAGCTTTTTAGTTTTAGTAGGCTAATTTTAGTACTTTTTTAAGCTAACTTTTTCATCTAACATTTATATTTTACTTTTTTTTTTTGTATAGTTTTAGTTAACATAACACTGAGTGAATGCTGTCTAACATTCTATTTTTCCATTATGTCTTGGATTTTTCCATATGTTTAACTTAACAATACACTGTAAAATAAAGTTGCTGCCTTAAATTAAAGGGATAGTTCGCCCAAAAATGATATTTAACCCATGATTTACTCACCCTCAAGCCGTTCGAGATGCATATGTCAATCTTTTTTCAGACAAACACATTTTCATTTATTTTAGAAAATGTCTTAGATCTTTCAGTGGTTATAATGTGAAGCTATGGGGCTCACCTCCTTCAAGTCCCAAAATGTGCATGCATCCTTCACAAAAGTAATCCATCCGGCTCCAGGGGGATAAACGAAGGCCTTCTGAGGATAATCCGTGCGGTTTTGTCGTAAAAATATACATATTTAAAACTTTATAAACGAAAATAACTGGCTTCCGGTAGCGGTCGACGCGCGTTCACGGAGATGGATGCTGGCGTATGACGTAGGAAGCGTCGTGACGTAGAACGAACGTAGAGTTTTGTTTTGCTCTGCTCTCTGGCTGCGCTGTCACGTTCGTTCTACGTCACGACGCTTCCTACGCTACGTCCTACGTCATACGCCAGCATCCATCTCCGTGAACGCAGGATTTTGGGACTTGAACGATGTGGACCCCATAGCGTCACATTATAACCACTGAAAGATCTAAGACATTTTCTAAAATAACTGAAAATGTGTTCGTCTGAAAAAAGATTGACATATGCATCTCGAACGGCTTGAGGGTGAGTAAATCATGGGTTAAATATCATTTTTGGGCGAACTATCCCTTTAAGTACAGTCAACTTGGATATACAAGTAATTTCAACTTAAATCACATTAAACTGACTTGACATAAAAAGTTAGTTGCTTAACTTATTTTGATGAGTATAACTTTTTGATCATATAATTTTTTACAGTGTATGTGCTTATTCAGTTTCAAAGGGACTGATTTCATAACATGTATTTGGCTGACAAGCAGGTTTTTATTGCTGCTTACTTAGAACAAACATGCACACAACATGAACACAATAAATTCAGACAAATACTGAATAACAGACTTTCAGGCCGTAGACGTAAACTTCACCCTGAGAGTAATGTAATGGTTTTAATGGATGCTTTTATTTTATTTACTCTGTCTAATAGGCCTTTTAAACAAAGTCCACATAATGTAGTATTTATATATTAGTATTTATATTTTCATGAATAATGAATTAATTCTAAATGTAAATGTGCATTTATAATATTCTTGAGGTTGTTGTCAGGATCACAGTAGACACTGTATGTAAACCGGTCTATATCTGCTCTCATTCTTAACGTCTTGATGAATTACTGTTATTATACAGTCTCTTGTAAACCGTAACTTTGTTTCCCATCGCAGAGCTGAACAGTGGCCAATATTATCTCCACCTGATCCGCCCCCTTCCTGTCTAATGCCAAACTGATAACGGAGCAGAGCGAGAAATTTCAAAATCGAGCAAAAAAAAAACGTCAGACGTGAAATACCGAATAAAAATAAATAAAGTAGCCTTTGGGAGTCTGGCTCTTATCAGCACAGCGTGTCCCTCCCCTCCGCACCCGCGGCATTGCCGTGACAAATTTGATTGGACAGGATAGAGGGAGAGTGGCAGCTGATAACGGGGTGAAAGTGTGGCAATGGACTGATGCAGAATGAGGATAAGAGAAGCACCATTACTGCAGCAGGTGTCTTGTATTAAGCCATGCGCAAGCACACACACGCTCACGTACCCTGTAAATGGCCAGAGTCTAATCTTGGCATGTACAGATCTATGTCGGCTCTTAACACAGTTGTAATCACCACACCTCCACCCGAGTCTGGTTGAAATGCCCCGATAACAGAGCCTAGAGAGAGGGACAGTATTGCTTTTTTTTCTACTTTCTTTGTTGGTTCCTGTTTTCTGTGCTCAGAGTGAGAACATGTATCTAACAACTATACTTGATTCCCAAATAAGAGATTATTTGTTATTGTATTCAGTTTAATAATATGATGAAACATGAAATATGAAATATGAAACTGGATTTATTATGTGACTGAATATGACAATTTTAAAGGGATAGTTCACCCAAAAATGAAAACTCTGTCGACATTACTCACCCTCATGTCAATCCAAACCCGTAAGACTTTCGTTCCTCTTTGGTACACAAATTAAGATCTTTTTTTCTGTTTATGTTCACCGATCAAATGTTTAAATGTGAATAAAAGCCTAAATGCAATCATATAAAGTGATCGAGTCTCTTCGAAAAATTTGGACTAAACCGCTCAATTCATGAGGATTAGTTTTATGATCTTTTTATGAACTTTTTTAAGCATCAGAGCATCAAGGTTTGAGGGTGAGTAAATGATGACAGCATTTTCTTTTTTAGGTGAACTATCCCTTTAAAATTGCCATATTCAGTCACATGCTAAAACCCATTCCAAGAGTTGTCATGATTGAAATAAAATGATTTGACACATAAAATAGTTCAGTCATCATACTTTGATCACTATAGAGCTATAGAAAAAAAACAAAGAAATAAAAGGGCACTGCTATGTTGTACAAATGAAACATTCAGCCATGATTTTTGCTCCAGTGGAAAATGACTTGCAGTGCAAATAGTCCGGCGTCATTGGAGAGAGAGATTACCACTGTCAATCGCCATCCTTACAGAAAGGAAATGGAGTGTAATTCCTATACAAACTGTCTTTTTTCATCTTTTCTGTAATGCCAGGCTTGCCAACCTGCTGTTAAGGCCTGTGGGTCAGACCTCATGGAGAGGGCTATTTTATGGGGCCATTGAACGGTACCCGAGAGAGGCAGGGGAGGGGAGGGAATGACTAGCGGGCATTGTGCTCGCTGAGAAAAACTGACGACTATATAATTAGGCGCAGAATGCCGCCCTCCCTCTCCACCAACATTCGTCTTGTGCTTCCATTCATTTCTTCTCTTTGTCTTTCTCGCCCGCACTCTTTTCCGACAGAGTGTGTGCTAATTAAGCATTGCTATTAGACAGCATGTAATTGGCTTGAGAAATAATGACAAGCAAGTTTATTTACAAGGCAATTAGAATAAAGGGAGCCTTTGAACTGATAATAATCATTTATGACCATGACTGAGAGATGGGAGAAAGAGTGAGAGAATTGTGGCCTTGCAGAGTCACGTCTGTAACTACTTTGGTATGTGTAACATTTTTACTATTGTTTTTGACTCGACAGAATCAACAAATGCTTTCCGTGGCCAATGTAACTATATAAAACAAGACTTATCTTGTTTTATTTACTATGTAATCTTCATACACCCTGCTAACTTCCCTCATCCTACCTTTTCTGTTGTACCATGCAGGAAACAGCATTTCCTGACTTGCCTTCTTTGTTTAATAGAAAGATTGAGCTGCATCGGAGTAGACAAGAAGGCTTTGTTAACTTTTCCTCGCCGCTCCTGTTCCCTTGTTACATTAGCGCGTTCAATGTCAAGTTTGTCAGCCGGGACACTACGAGCCTCTGTGTGTGGGTGATAACGGAGTAACCAGAGAAGACCGGCAGTTTAATCATCCCTCCGTTCTCCAACCTGGCCAGACTCGGAATGGAATGGAATCTGGAGGAATGCTTGCTCTCTTGGCCGCCTCTGCCCTTCGCTTCTCGAGGCGACAGATGGAGCAGGCGTATTAAGGCGCCCCAGGGTGACCCCGGGTGCCCGACTCTTGGCCAGGTTCAGCAGGAGCAGGTGGGCATCTGCTCTGCGTCCGTAATCGGGCCGAGCCACATGACTCTTAGGCTGTGCGCTTGGCCTGCCCAGGCATTTGGACTCTCTTGATCTCCAGGGTCTTTGATGGCTTTGACCCCACACCCAGATTGGGCAAGTTAGGTGGATCCTCTAACTTGTTTAGCGAGGAGTTCAGGTTTGGTGAAATCTGGAAGGTAAACCAGACAGGAAATAGATTTAAGCAGAGACAATTTGGTAGAATGGCTTAAAATGTCAAAACGAGCAGCTACACTTAGAATCAGGTTATCTGGGTGCATTGGGAATCCGTAAGTGTGTTTGTGCAAGCGTAATTGTACATGGGCACCGCAAATCGCATTTTCTTCCAAATACATCTGTGCATGGGCAACAATGCACCCCTGGCCATATTAAAAAGTGAAAAGAAATCAGTCTCCCATAGACGGATCCCAACTTTTAAGACCTTGATTCGCGTTTTTCAGCCTTAGAGGTAAACTACCTCGGACAGCAGCTGCCATGTTAAGGTACTGATAGCGATTCATAGGCTCTGGCTTTAAATATTGAGCAGGCTTGGCGCTGAAAAGCAAGCCTCGGTAAATATGATTGGCAGAGGTGTTTTCAAAGCCGGGCTAATTCCATTAAGCTATTGATCTCCCATCGCTCCTCGCTGCCGCTCTTCTCTCTTCTCTGCCTGCCTGCCCAACCAATGTTTACTCCGGCAAGAGGAGCAGACTGAGCCCCGCCCCTGGACCCTGCTGCTTCTTTCATGATGGATATTAAGTTTTCAGAAATCTCAGAGTGTGATGTCGGTGTGGAGCCGGTAAACAAACCACCTGCAATATTTAGCCGACTTAATGAGATATATAGATATATGTCGATGTGTAGACAGACAGACAGACAGATCAGGCAACAAATGGATGTGTAGACAGATAGATAGATAGATAGATAGATAGATAGATAGATAGATAGATAGATAGATAGATAGATAGATAGATAGATTGATTGATAGTCAAATGGATGGATAGACAGATGGATATGGAGTTGAATGGACAGACAGACAGGCATGGATGGATATGTACACATTTATAATGATGGATAGATGAATGGTTAAAAAAAGGATAGATAGTTGGGTGGCTAGACTGAGGGGTAGATAAGTAGATTGACACCTACAGTAGATAGACAGGGGAACGGATGGAAATGTAGATGTCTACATTTACATAAACAGATAGATGGATGGACAGATGGATAGATAGATTGATGGATAGATAGAATGATTACAGGTTGTGTTAGTAGTCAATCTCCAGATCAAACATGTAGGTTAATACTAATGTCACGCACGGCTGCACTCATACATCACATGCAAGAGTACACACGCTTTCTCCCAGCCATCATCATTTGCGGCACTCTGGCATTTTATCCTGATTGCACTTACATCAGTAATAGTGTGTACATGACCCTCCGTTCTCACGGGGAAACTTCATTACATAAAAAAGAAATTAATAATAAGGAGAAAAGAATGAAAAAGCTGGTCTTGCACGCTCTGCCTCAACTTTCAGTCGGATGTGCAAGAGATCTAGGCAACTGGCCACGTGTCTCAAGGAGGCATTGAGATTCATACTCCGTACTCCAAGTAAACACTGCTGGAGGAATTTAAAAGATAGGCGGATAGT
Source organism: Rutilus rutilus (assembly GCF_951802725.1). NCBI lineage: Eukaryota > Metazoa > Chordata > Actinopteri > Cypriniformes > Leuciscidae > Rutilus > Rutilus rutilus. The sequence continues at coordinate 28,237,634 of NC_140222.1, read as the reverse complement.
GACTTTATTGATGATTATGCCTGTGTTTCACTTTAGTTTTGCATGTCTTTGTTTTCCTTTTTATGTCTGTTACAGACTGCGATTTCCACAATTTTATAAGATCATTACGAGTCACACTGGTATGACATTTGATTTAATAAACTTGTTCGACATTTGAAATGTTTTCTGTCAGAAAATTATCACAGTCTATCTTAGGTCGCAAGACCGTGACAACGGCTGTCTTTGAACCTCTCTCAATTGTACGACGTGGGACCACCGTTTAGGATCACAGAAATCCCCACGATTGGTCATTTTTCGTCTGGGACAACCCAAAATCGTACAATGTGCACCTGTCATCTGATTTCACCAAGTGCAACATGTTCCTGGATCAACATCTTTGTTTTTTCCTGGTACAACGTTCTAATCATCCAATCAGATTTGAGGGACAAGTTTACAGTTTGTGTCAAGTTTAGGCTTACAACCAGGGTTAGGTGCTTCTACATCAGTGTTATTCACCTATCATTTCCCTCTGATTTTAGGGATAACTTATGGGAAGGGTTAGGTTTAGGGGTAGGGATAGGGTTAGGACTCAATTTTTCGACCGGAATGTTGTTTCAGGTTCAACAAAATATGTCGATCCAGGAACATGTCTTACTTGATAAAATCACAGTTACCAGTTTCCCACATAGTCCTCTTCATCTTCCATTGAAACAGATCCAAAGTCAAAGCTACATCTTGTCCTGTCCATCAGATTCCTCAACAAGAGCGCTTCTCCCGCAAAGCGAACAAAGGGTCTCCGCCGCTGCTCTTAAACAGGGAGCCCGGTTCGTCAGCAGTTTAACGGCTGATTGATGACACAGAAGTGAGGATGATTGTGGGCTAGCCAGCTCCGAGTGACAAGCAATTACTCACTTCATGTAATGAAAACCTTAACACCAATCATCGGGCCTTTACACTGTGCTAATGCCTTATACAATATTATGCATTTTCTCCCATCAACTGCCGCATCCCACGGGTGTCGGTTTAGACGTTTGCTAAATAACGTCATTTGTAATATGCAACGGCGATGGCGAAGCAAGAGAGCGCACGAGGTGAAGATGCTGTACGAGTTTTTAGGGCATGAGCACGCTAGAGGAAGCTCAAAGTGTTTTACGGAGAGTGCCGTTTAATGTGCACTTTTGAGAGCGTGGGTCAGTTTGAAATCAAACGGGCATACAGTGTAATGGATTTCAACAAGCATAACTGGACCGTAACCATCTATCTATCTGTCAGTTAGGTTACGGTTAAGATGTACTTTTGAAAGCGTAGTTATACGCCAAAGCTAAAAGTTCTACATACGAAGCTACTTCAATGAATAATTGGGTAAAGTTACATGTTTAAAAGTTTTTGCACTACAAATAAGACCTAAAATGCTCTGCATGAATCTGTGAATCATTTCTGTGAAGCTGTTCTTTTACGTGAGCCTCACATCGGCAGTGAAGTTACAGGCACTAACAGTGTGACAAAAACAACGATTTGGTTGCTTTTTTACTTGAAAAGCTACTTTTATTGTTCATTTTTTAGCTATTTTAAAAATAGTTGCACTAATATCATGGCTCTGAAAAGGTTAAGTTAGTTGCATTGCAACTTCTGGCTAGTTACTATCACTGTCACTGGCCTCTAGTTTGTCCATAATGAATGCAGTCTTGTTGGGTCAACGGTGTTGCATCTTGATGGTTATATCAGCACCTTTACATCAGAGTCATTAGCGCCTGCTTATTATCAAAATATTTGCATTCGTCTTAGCCAGAGCTAATAAGCAGCCGAATCGGGGCCCGTGTCAAACGCACACACTCGTGTTGCCGTGGAAACAGAGATTTAATTACTGCTGGTATCCATGCCCTCTTTTGATGCAGCTCAGTCTGGCCAGCTCGGGCGCTCTGAAATCTGTGGGGTGAGATTGCAAGCTCGGGTTCTCGCCGCTTGCGCAATACACTGCAATTACAGCACGCTCCTCGCATTTACGCAAATCACTGTAATCATTCTCCGTTTGGATGTGCTTATTTCCAACAGGTGCTATTTGAATACAAAGCTCCTCGTGACCCAGAGGATGCGGCTTAGACGTGGAATATTAGAGTTATTTGGGAGATATTTTTCTACTTTGCATTTAATTTTAAAACTCTAGCCCTGCGTTTAAAACAGAATAAGGGTTGGTGGAGTTAGATGTCACACTTTTAGTGAATATTTCTTAGGGGGTTCATTTTTGAAAAGTTGGTTTAGTATCGAAACAAAGCTTAAAATCTTGGCTACAAAACAGCCATTGAACGTTTCCGCCGTTATTGCGCTGGAAAAAAAGATATGGTTTGTGAATCATTTTTGACATTTGTGACAACATGCCCCAATAGAAATTATAATTGGTCTTAGATTAGTTTCGATAATGGTTCTTATTCAAGGAGGTTTTGAGCTATACTGAAAAAAATTATTATGTGGTGAATTAAATATCACAATAATAGTCATTTCTACATGAAAAAGATAGTTCAGGGAAGAATTGAAAAAACTAAGTAAACTCTTTATTAGGACTCAATTCAAGCTTGTAGAAATTAAAGTGTAAATATCAACGTTATAAAATTAAGTTAAACCTACTCAACTTGTCTGATACTGGTGTTCCCACCACTGGGCCTTGAATAATTAATAAGATTTTTTTTTTTTTTTTTTTTACTGCTTTCCAGCTGTTTTATCATTGCTTTTGTTGTTAGGTTTAGTAACTTGCCATTTTGTGATATGTGGAGTTAATTTTCTACTCAAAATGATACATTCATGCTCAAAAACGATCATGTTACCGTCATTGTGTATTGTGTACCAGGTATTGAGGTCTCTGTGTTCAGGTGCTGCGTTACTTCTATTATGTAGATATGGTATCTATGTAATGTTTCTAAGTAAAGCATACACTTTAAAAGCGTGGTTAAATTCAGTGTTATATTGTTTGAGTAAAAAGTTATTGCAAAGTTAACTTTAACTAATTAGAAATTACACAACAAACTTTTACTGGCCAAGTTAAAGTTACTTATTTTCTTTATTAACTTTACTTAACTTAGTTGAGTAGAGTTTACTTAATTCCATATGTGAAATTTACTTGAATGACAGGACATTAAAAATCTGCGTGCAAATACTTGTTTTTTTTCTCCCAGTGTAGATGTTTGAAATGAACCATTGCTACAGAAAAGAAACAGTTGTATACTTGGACTTTTGACTCAAAAACTTGACAACTTGCCCCAGTCTCCGCCAAACCTTAAAAAGTCTCTAATTAGGATGGGGGAATGATAAAACTCTGAGTTTTGTACTCTCTCTATCTTTGATTTGTGTTTCTGCTGAGCCATCTGCGCAGGGTTCAGTAGAGCTTTTTATAGTCCCTCACCTGTCATGGCATCAGTGCGTAGAAAAACAGGCATTTTCACTGGTATGTAAATGGGGAAAGCTAAAAAATAACAGCTTTCAGAGATGGGAAACTTTTTGCAGATTCGGTTCCCTAGAGAGAGCGTACTCTTCAGCGAAGGAGGATCTTGTCGAGAAAGATCTTTGTGCCGTACTGTAGGCTGTGTAAACTTAAAGGTGCACGGGATGTTCGCAGCATATGGAACACACAAACTGTCAAAGCTGATGGGGTATCACTATTCCTCGCAAATTTGGTCAAAGTGTAACATTATATTGGATATTAAATGTGCATGTGATTTAGTTTTTTTAAATAAAAGTATAACAGCATAAAAATCCTGAACTATAAAAAATTATTTTTATATTTTAACTTATGTATTTATTTATATTTTACATTTTGTGTATTTATATTTTACATTTTATGTTTTATTTATTCTTTTTTTTACTGGGAAATAAGATTAAAATAATAATAACAACTGCTTTTATAATTGAAAAACATCAAACATCATTTAATTTTTTATCTTGGGTTTTTGCGTTTATAAAAAAATTATGATTTTTTAAACTTTTTAACTTTTCTATAATTTATTTATTAATTCATTAATTCATCCATGTATATTTTATGTATTTATTTATAATGGAAAGTAAGATGAAATTACTGATTAAATAAAGATTAAATTTCTTTAAACTTTTCTATTATTTATTTATTTATTTATTCATTCATGCATTTATTTAATTTATTTGTACTGGAAAGTTAGATGAAATTACTGATTAAAAAAGTAGAAAATAAATAAATGTTTATTAATTTTATAACTGAAAACGATCTCAGATTTTCGTTTTTTTTTTATCTTGGGTACTTGTTTTTGGTTGGAAAGCCATAGTTTTTTTTTTCTTTTTTTTCAGAGAGATACCAGTGAGATTCGACGGGGTCAAGAGCATTTAAAAGGACATTTGCTGAATTTGTATTTACTCGATTCTTTGCTTTTTGTCTAATCCAGGAAAATCAACTTAGCTTACGCCCGCAGAGAGCGATCAATAGTCTGATAAGCGTATTGATGGCAGTGTTTTCTTGGAGTTCCCTTCCCCACAGGCCGCCGTGAGCCCCGACGGAGCCTCTATACTGTCCGCCGCGAGTCTCGAAGGCCCAGAATAGTTGGCGGATGACAAAGTACCGTCGTCTTCCTTCTTTCTCTCTCGTTTTTTCCCCCTTCCTCACACCATATTCCTCTGACATGGATGTCTCGCTCAAAATTTAATGCTGTTTGTTTTATATTCTTGACTCATTTCCCTATATAAAAATTTATGATGACATTCTCTAGGTTCCATAAAGTATTCATAAATGTCATTACTAATATCTTTCATAGATCATTTAAATTGATCCTTCTGTCTGCTGTTATCCCTTGTCACCCTACTGGGATCTGTCAGACAGTGGAGAAGGAGAGCGATGTGGAAGACTGTTTAGGTCTCTCTCTCTCTCTCTCTCTCTCTCTCTCTCTCTCTCTCTCTCTCTCTCTCTCTCTCTCTCTCTCTCTCTCTCTCTCTCTCTCTCTCTCTGTGTGTGTGTGTGTGCTTTCGTATCTTTATTTTGGTATGTGCAGCAGGGGGTCGACCGCTTGCGTGTCAGCAAGGTGTCACTTCATGAGGCATCACAGAAGACTTCCATCCCTCCGCTCCTGCTTGTCAAAACAGTTACTTATCACTCCATCTCATCCCTCGCTTCTACTCCTTTCTCTCTATGCCCTCTGTCCTTCTTTCACTCCAGGATTTTTTAATAACATAATATTACATAACATATAATAAAATTATATACACAAAATATATATATATATATATATATAGGTAGATAGATAGATACACTCTGGAAATGACATCCCAAATGAAAACTCTCACTGCACTACATTATCATCATTATTATTGCATGCACTTGTTGCCTGCTTCTGTAATACGCTAACATTTTAAAAGAGCGGTTAATTTTTACGGGCAAAGTACAAGATGTACAAGCTTGATTAAGATTTGATTGCAGTAACATTAATTACAGGTGGCCCCTGATTTGAAGCTCGCCCTTGTGGACAATGGGGCATTTTTTTAAACACGTCTTCAGAATGAAAGAGCCCATTGTCTTTCCTGCAAGCCTGAAACAAAAGTGAGGGATATAGACGGAGAGAGAAAGAGAAAAGAGACTGTAAAGAGGGGCTGATGCGATTACCGAGGCCACTGATTGAAGTGGAGGCCCAAATTATCTTGCGAGTGATTGGGCTTTGTCTTGAACTCTGAGTGCTCCTGTCTATGATTAAAATGTCAGAGGTGTGTGAGTGTGTGTATGTGTGTGAATCCTTATTTATGTGAGGAGTGTATCCCTGTTTATCAGGCAGATGATGAATTTTAAATCGCTGGAAGAGAAATGAAAGGACAAATATGGCCCCAAATATTCTGGTAGTTGTTAAGAGGTCAGGGTTGATGAAGTCCCCCAAAACAATGCTTAAAGAATTAGTTTGATTAGTATTCATTATTTTCTTTCCTCCACAAACCACAAATGGAGAAATTGGGATGAATGTGCTGGTTGTTCGTTTCTTCATAATAACAATGAATTAGGACTGAAGTTTTGGATCGAAGACACATTTTTAGTCGTTATTCACAAAAAAAATCCTGTGTCAGATTTGTGACATTTTCCTTTGAACCGGATCTTTTCAGTGAATCATTTGATTTGGTTCAAACCCAGTCTGAATGATTTGTTCATTAATCAGAGTGATCTGATTCTCAATGGTCTGGTCGTGATAGTTATCAGCTCACTGGAGGGGAAGATTTTCCGTGATTTTTTTTTTGGTGTCAATTTTCGACGATTTTCAGTGAATTTAGGCGTAAATTTTCAGTGAATAGAGACTCGGAATAGACCTTTTGTCTAGTCTTTTTGTCTTATTTTAAGCACCAGTCCCTGTTCATTGAATGGAAATGACTGACCAGCACATTGTTGGCTCACTCTAATGATGTTTCAAACTTGTATGACTTACTTTCCTCCGCAAACCAAAAAGGGAGAAAATCTGACAAATGTGCTGGTTGCTCTTTCCCTACTATTACAATGAATGAGGACTGAAGCTTTGCATGGAGGAACACATTTAGGTCGTTATTCACTAAAAATTTAATTTTCTTTTGAACCAGATTATTTAATTCGGCTCACTTACAAAGTGTGAATGCCTCGTTCATGAATCTAAAGGTGCAGCCGCATGTATTGTTGTTTGGCAGATTTTCACAGCCAGTAATTTCAATAGGAATCCACAAGATCTGGAAGTTTACGTGAGGGTGAAATATTTCCCTTCGAGTTGGTCACGTGGACGAACAGAAATCTGCTTGGTTTGAAGATTTTGTATCCCACAGAGAAACTAAACAAGTGTTTTGAATGACATGAAGCTGAGTAAATGATAACTGAATTCGTACTTTTTTGGACAAACTAATCCTTTAACATAAGCTTCTCCAGCTTCTCCTCGTGCCTGCACGCGTTCCGCTCGTCTCACATGGAACTTTCCAGAGGCGTCACGTCGCCAGTAGCTTCATCCTCCCCCTCTTGCGTCAGCCCTCCTCAAACATCTGACGCTCGGCGCTCATCCTCTGACGCCCGTTTGCGCACAGCTGAAATCAGCTCATGTTCCAATGCCCCTGAGTCTTATTTTCTCACCGCCCTCCTCCCAAGTTTTATTTCCTCCACCCTTTGGAAAAAATAGAAAATGCTTGTTTGTTTATCATTCCGGCACACTCTCGCTCCAGGCCTGGCATGTTGCAGCACGGTGGAGTTGAGTGAAGCACTGCTGGTTAAACCCTTTATTTTTTTTCAGTAAGCTCGTCCCGGTTGCCACTCCCTTGCATTTCCCAGTTGAGGCTCATTGGGAGCTGTCCGGTGCTGAAACACAAACTCTGCTATATTCTTTCAAGGTGGTTTGTGTAATTTTGTACTGTGTTAAAATACTTCCTCGTATCCCAGCTTAATATGCAGAGACAACTATAAATAAGCCCTTTCTAGGTTGATTCCCCCGAAGACTGTGAACGTTTTGGCTCTGTGGAGCTTTCAAAACCGCTGTTTGTTTGAACATCTCAAGCAGCCCAACAGAGCAACGTTAGCTCAACTAATTGCATGAGTTGGGGGCGGGGCTATCTGTTAAGTCAACCAGTGGATAATGGCAGAAGTGTTTGGGGAAAGTGGATTATTGTGTTTTTTATTACTTTATAAATTATTACAGATTATTGTGCCATATAGGGCGCTGTCCAGTGCTGAAGCTAATCTAGCTTAATTTATTTAGTTAGACCTGTTTAATTTGAATTTTTTTTTAACTTGCAAGTAAATTCCTTATGTTAATATATGATAGACTAAAATATTATGTTTTTTTTATATATATATATATATATATATATATATATATATATATATCGGTGTATAACAATAATAATTACAACAGAGTATTTATTTATTTATTTGATGATTGGTGTAGATTTATTTTGTTTGTTGAAAAATATATATTTTGTAAAAATGTATTTTATGATGCCAAGAATATTTTAACACAAAGATTATAAAATTATTAGTGTAGGTTTATTTTGTGTTGGTTGTAAAACAAATATATATATATATATTTTTTATTCTTTTTTTTATTTTATGATGCCAAAAATAATCTGTTAGAATATTTATTTGTTTATTTAATTGATTGATTGATTGATTGATTGATTGATTGATGATAATTAGTGTAGGTTTATTTTGTGTTTGTTGGAAGAATTATGAAAAAAAATATTATGATGACAAGAATATTTAAGAAATATATATAATAAAATAATAATAGTAATAATAATAAATTATTTGTATTTTATTTTTTAGATTTTTATATTTGATGATTAGTGTAAGTTTATTTTGTTTGTTGAAAAATAATGAAAATCATTTTAAGATGCTAAGAATATTTTTACAGCTCATTATTTGAACCCAATAGCATACATACATCAACACCTCTTTTACTGTCTATGTTTTATATAAACGTCCCTGTGTATTACCCAGCCTTATACAATCTCCTCTCAGTTTCCATAACATTAAGCATGGGCGAGGAGTATGAAAATCATCTTTGGCGTACATTATTTTCTGCACTGGTGGTGGGAGAGAGCGAGATTGAGCACCGAGACACAAGCTGTGTGTTTTCTCCGCCTGCCGTGCCAAGTGTAGGTTGCCTTGGATGAGAGTATGGGGAACTGGCTCCGTGCTGGAAGTATGGAAGGGTTTGAAGGAGGTGAGAGAGAGCGCACAGCTTGACTCGGTCTAATGCAGATGGCCTCGGATGGTATAAACGCAGGCAGGTGGGCGGGGCTTATGTGGGTGGGAGGGTCAAGTGAAGCGTCCATGAATATTTAATGTTTTAAGCGCACCAAGTGAACCCGAACGCCCCCTGATCAGAGGTCAAGAGTGCAAGGCATCATTAGAAAGCAATATTAGCATGCTAAACACATGCGCACACGCTCACGCCGTCTAAATTCATGACATTCCAGTTTAGAGTGTCTATTTGGAGTCCGTACTTCAAACAGTTATCTGTTCCAGGGCTTACTGTGTTTCACGCTTAGATCTTCACATCCAACAGAGTGTGCATCGAATTTGGCACCTATAAAAGTGAAAAAAGTATAACAATTCAAAGTGATGTCACTGCCAGCATTACCAATGAGGATTCATCCGCTGTGTAAATACTGTTATTTGCTCTGTGATTTCTTGCCAAAGGTATGAAACGGTCTGCAAATGCTTTGAACTGTTTCGAGATTATCACTAACTCCTTTTTTTTTTTTTTCTCCTTCTCTCTTTTCCATGTTTTCAACAAAATTACTCCCCATGTTCTCCAACTCAGGTAAGATACATTTTCTATTTACAATAGTGGATGGTTTTTCCATCAAAAACATGTTTATTAGAGTGGCACGCTTACTTTTTTATTTCACGTTTGTTAGGCCAGTTCGTTTTCGTTCCTTTCAGGTCGACTACTGTCATAGTGGAGCAATTGGTTTAAAAGAAAATCTTGTTCAGAAAGTTAATGTTAAACTATCAACTTGTTTATAGCTAGCAATGTTCGTTTTAATAGCACAAACATAACTCTGTCGCCCCCTTGAGTACGGAGGATAGAGCATCATTAAGTATGTACAGGATTGTGTACTTACAGTAGATTTGTTGACCAAACATTTGCATTTACATCACTGCATAGTGTATGGCTGGGTCCGAAATCACATACTTTCTGAGTATGTTTCCCTTAAACAAATATATACTTCACATTTAAAAAAAGTATGTTCTATTTAGTATGAATGCGTGTAAGTATGAAAGAAACCCGGGCATATTACATGCGCCACGGTGTCATTGTAATGTGACCTACAGTGTCAATTGCGTCGCTTCACTGCAATTCAAAACATTTCTCCCGAAAAAATAAAAATAGTCCGTAAATATTTTTTTTTTTTGCTTTTTTTTTTTTTTTTGTCTTGCTCTGCTCTGCTTTGTTTTGCTTTCTTTTGCTTTGCTTTGTGTTTTTTTGTTGTTACTTGACAATTAAGGATATAATTTGTTGATTTTTCTGTCTTTTTTCTGTTTTATTTGAAAGGATTCCTTTATTATTTTTGTATTTTTAGTTTATTTTTGATCCAGCTACAAATGTTTCATCTCATATGCAGTCATCATGCACTGCATATAATCTTTCTCAGATTAATGAATTAAAGGAATAGTTCCCACAAAAATGAAATTTCTGTCATCATTTACTCACCTTCATGTCATTCTAATCTTGTATGACTTTTCCATAATAAAGCGGATTGGCAAGCTTAAAAAAGACAAAAACTATAAAAGAAGTTTATACAAGTCATATTCTATCCTCCCAGTCTTCTGAAGTTATGTATGAAGAAGACTGAAATTGAAGTTATTATTCAGTGAAGTTTTCCGTGACAGCCGTGGTCACCATTCACTTTCACTGTATGGAAAAGTGCAGCTTGGACATTCAGCTAAACATCTGAGTTCCTCTGAAGAAAAACAAAAAATTATACTGGTCTCAAAAGACACGAGGGTGAGTAAATGATGACAGAATTTTTTATTTTGGTTGGCTTATGTACATAACCCTTTAATATTTGAGCTTTTGGACCGGAAGCACAACTGCAATTAGTAAAAGCAGTGAGAATGACAGTCAGGCTTTAGTTTACCTTAATCTCTGTCACTACCAATGCTTGGGGCTGTCCTTCCTATCTATTTTTCTTGCCGTCTCACACACTGATACACACACAGCGATCTACACACTCTCTCCTCTGCTGAACAATCAATATACTTGCACATTTGCAGTTTCTCTCTCTCTCTCTCTCTCTCTCTCTCTCTCTCTCTCTCTCTCTCTCTCTCTCTCTCTCTCTCTCTCTCTCTCTCTCTCTCTCTCTCTCTCTCTCTCTCTCTCTCTCTCTCTCTCTCTCTCTCTCTCTCTCTCTCTCTCTCTCTCTCTCTCTCTCTCTCTACCTCCCTTTATGTCCAGACACTTTAATAAAGGGCTCTCAGAGGGCTCTGGCCCAAACTACTGGCTGCATGCTTCTATTAATAAATGCCATTAAGCATCCGGCCCATAGGGGACTATTCATTGCAGAGATGAACTGCCCTAAAGTACAACAGCACACAGGCTCATTTCTACAGCTTCCCCATTACAGCAGAAGGCCCTGTCTACGGCAGACGTGCGCTCGTCTCCTCCTGCCCTGGACTCACACGGCAAACACACGGCAGAATTACAGCGGCCCGCGGTCGATAGCCAAACAAGAGTTGTGATTACGGACGTGATGACAAGGAGAGAGAGCTGTCCGTTTCATTTCACCCTCCTGATCCCGGTTTTCCGAAACTGTCGCCAGCCAAATCACTTTTTATTTTAAGGAATAGTTTGTGTTTTACAAGAGATTAGCCATAAATTAATTGTTTTGCATCCAATTTATTTATTGTGAAAAAATAAAAATAAATAAATAATATATATATATATATATATATATATATATATATATATATATTATAACAATTTATTTACAAGTGTGTGTGTATTATAAATTAGATATATATTAGTTATAAATTATTATAAATCAATGATAATATATATTAATATTTATCAGTAAATATGTAGTTTATATTAAATTATTATTATATTATATATTATATTTAAATAATTTTTGTATTGTATTAATGTAATATAATCAAGATTATTGTATACATGTCATGTATATTAATTTAGTATATTAATTTAATATATTAATTATATATATATATATATTTATATATATATAGTTTAGATGAATTCATTAATTTATTATTCCATTGATATATTATATTAAGATAATATAATCATTAAAATGCCATATATATATATATATATATATATATATATATATATAATTGTTTTTATATCTAATTATATACTTATGAATTTATTAATCTTTATTAATGTAATAAATTGTGTGTATATATAAAAAAATGATATATTAGTTATATATATATATATATATATATATATATATTAATAATATATATATAAATATAAAGAATTTTTAATTTATATATATATATTTAATTAATAAATAAATACATTATATATATATATATATATATATATATATATATATATATATATATATAATTTAATTATATATATTAGTTATATATAAATATCAATTAATAATAATATTTTTATATAAATATCAAAGTAATTAATTTATTGTTAATTTATTATTCATTTGATATATTATTATAAAGATATAAATATATGTATTAATCTTTTTATTTAATTTTTTTATGGGCTCTAAAAAGCATGCTATGGACTTGCAACTATCATTTTGCATGGAAATGATAATAGATTACTCTCTCCAGGCATATTAGACCTCTTTGTAATGATAGATCTCATGTATACTGTTTAAACAGGCCAAGCTGTGGTAATTACATCATGTTAATCTGCTTTATGGTAAATATGGCAGGGCAATGTAGCATCATGGTTTTTTTCCCCCTACTGACTGCAATTACAATTACAAACTTGCCACTATTAACGGGCCTGTGTGCACAATATGTTGGCCGGCCAATTTGGCATGATGGAAATCACTCTCTCTTTTATCAATCTTTCTCTCTCTCTCTCTTTTTAATTACCTTTCCTTTTTATGTATAGATATTTCACATCTGCTCGCTACTGGAGAACAATAAATGAGTAGATCAAATTATGTTATGATTGAAACATATTGAGTCATTTGTACATGAAACCCCCTTTTGGGTGAACTGACTATCAAATTCGCAACACTTCTCACAAAATAAATGCTGGTTGTTTATTCTGTGTATTCTGCATTTGTTTTGTTAATGCTTGAATTGGAAAATGTGACACAAGGAATCGCACACACCTTTTCCCGCCTCTGCGTCTGTATGTCAAAATATTTGTTCCGGGATTAGAATTGTTTTTAGAATCGGGTGGAGAGACTCGGGTTTGAAGTTCTGGATGAACAACCTCATTATCCTCACCCCAGCGCACAGTTATTCCGTATGAAGCGGAGATAAAGAGCAAGGAGAAATATAAAAAGAAATATCGAGGCAGAGGGAGGGAAGAGAAAGCTTGAAAGAGAAGAGATGTGGAAGAAGAAAGGAAACAGGAACAAATTAGGAGGGGGAGGATGGCGTCATGTGCGTCTCGAAGGAGAGACAGAGAAAGAAAAAGAAAAATGCGAGATGAAGACTCAGCTGGGTCTGTCGTTCTTTTGTTGTGGGTTTCAGCTGGCGTTGAAAGCAATGGAAGATTCATGGGGGGTCTTCCAGTGTTTTGTATCTGATTTGCTGATTGTATTTTATAATTATATCTTCAGGAATAAATTCCCAAGGGGTGGTATTTACGGGCCATGCCTCCCAAAACGAGTTACTGTGACCCCCTTCTCTCCTCCATTCCCTCTCCGCTGAATGTGAGCGAATTTGAAAGCGATTACAAATGCATGAAATCCACATACCCGACCTATCAGATAAGTGGCAGTTTTTTTATGTAGGCTTGACATGCTAGCAACATGCTAATTCAATGCTAGCAATGTGTTAAAACATGCTAGCGACATGTAAAATCATGCTAGCAATGTGATAAAACATTGTAGCAACATGCTAAAACGTGTTAGCAATGTGTTAAAACATAATAGAAAGTTAAAACACTAGCAATGTTTTAAAACATGTTAGCAACATGTTAACAATTTGGTAAGACATGCTATAAACATGGTCATTCATGTTAGCAACATGCTAAAATGCTTGCAACATGCTAATTCATGTTAGCAATGCATTAAAACATGCTACAAAAATAATGTTAGACACATGCGAAGACATGCTAACAACGTGATAAAACATGCTAGGAAGCTTTACCCTTTCACACGTAAGTTTAAAATATTCTGGCTGACCCCCCCCCAGCGTGAGTTTTTCAAGGCGACCGTTATTTAGAATGTGTCACTTTATGGTTTCCATGGTGACGCGTCATTGCTTGTCACGTGACACACCGCGGCAACAACAGAGCTGAATTAATGATGATCTGCTTTTATGTCATTTTTCCTTTTTTATTCAAATTTGCATATGATTATTCATCCACGTGATAACGTTTAACGGTACAAGACACATTACATTAATAAAAATCAAGTAGGTGCCTATATCTTGCCTTGTTTTTGAATACATAAATCAAATAGTGTAAAAAAACATTTCAGAGAAAGTTTTTCTCAATCTTTTCCACTGGCCGAATTGTATTTTTAATTGATTTATATTTTTAATGGAAACAGATAGGCCTTGGGCATTATTTGCACGAAATTATTTGCACATTATTTGCATTATTTGCTCAGACAATCTGGTATTATCATGATAAGCAGTTATCTCTGTGGTTAAAACATTAAAACAGCACGCCACAGGAAAAGTGTTCAAAAACATCGCATCCACAACAAATATTTCTATTGATTGAATATAATTTTTTTTGTATCTTCTCAGTAATGATTTCATGTTTAAATGTGTTAAACTCCATTAATTTGAATGGCATATTTAATCTAAATGTTTATATCAGAAGTAAAACATAGTTTAAATCATTATTTTATTTATTTAAACTGTTATTTGCGTCAGTTTCACTAAACGGCCCAACGCGCTCGCTGTCGCGGACATTTAAGAAGGGATGGATATTTGCTTCAAGTGATAGGCTTGGTGAGTGAAATTATATTTTGTATCTATGTCTTTAGATTTTCTGTCTAAACGTGACCAAAAAGACATTTAACTCCAGCTCACCATCGGTGTCGCCAAACTGCTCTGTCTCTAAAATGTTCGTACGCATGGGTAAGAGTTTGCGTGCAGGTGCGCAAATTTTCCCGTCAAGTTTGTTTTTATAAATCACAACTTACGCGTCGGAAGTGGCGTACGCCTCTTTCAGGGCCTGTTTTGTGCGTACGCAATGGTTATAAATGAGACCCCTGGTGTCTCTTTTGTCCACTTTCAACCACTTCTGTCCTGATTTCTTTGAGGTAAGGGTCTATGTATGGGGCGGGTAAATGTATGGGCCTTTTCAGATGTTTTGATCTAATGGATGAAATAAACTCGTGCAATTTACATATAAACGTGTCTGGAGATGACGGAAAAACATACAGAGAGCATCAGCTTTCGTTTCTGCTCTGACAAACACAAGACCACACCGAACGCTGTGAGTGTGTGTTAGAAATCAGGAATAGTGAGAGAACATTGTGCTTGGTACGGTTTTCATCTTCAAACCAAACTTGGGTCTTCAGCCGACAAAGTTTAAATCCCGTCTGGCTAACGCTCGTCTGTTAATGTTTACGCATTAAGTCAGTAAGCAGAGAGTAGCCGGTCTTTTGTGGTTGTTCGAACACATTCGACCACACGAGCGTTTACACTATGAAGGCAATCCAGTCGAAAGCGTTTTCGACTACCTCTGGAAGAGGTTGAAAGTGGACAAGCTAAAAATGTTTTAGACCCCGTTTACACCTGAATTTAGTGCCCGATCAACCAAAACGCATCTTAATACCAGGTGTAAACCGGGCTTTTTTTTCCAGACAAACTTTACTTTCTAGTTTTATTTTTATATTGTTTTGATTTTTGTTTTTGTTTTCACCAGAATTTGATTCACTAAAAGTGAATTGGACTACGTATTTTTCAGCGGTTAGGACCAGTTATTCTTCCAGTATTAAAACAAAATTTTGTTTTGTTTTTATTTTAATAATGTTTTTTTGTTTGTTTGTTTATTTCTACTTTGTGTTTTGTTTGTTGTTTTTTGGGGGGATTTTGTTTTGCTAATTTTGTTTATTTTTTTTTTAGTTCTGTTTTGGGTTCATTTTGTTTAATTTTGTCTGTACTATTAGCCTGGGTTTCCCCATGCTGCCTTGTGCGCAGCGCGATTTTATTCACGCTGCTAGGCAGCCTGGATTCCATGGACTAGATTTTCGCCTCAGCGAGGGGACCAATCACAGAACGGGGAGGGAGCAGCAAGACGATGACGACGTCTATGTTTGTTTATATCTATGGATCCAACATGGCAGGAGACGCGAAGTTACCTTTCGATGCAGCCTTAGATAGTGTTCTAAGTAGTTTAGAACGCAAGTTTATTTCGTCTTCTTCCTCGTCGAATTTCTGTCGCTCTACATACGTCATCTGGTAGAATTGAAACGATTGGCTATGAGCTACGTACAGGCGCATTTGATAGACATTCGTAGTGCCCAATAACGGCTCTGGGCATTTGTAAACCACAAATACGAGAAAATGAACATGTGGTTCTCAGACCACGTCTCAATGAGAAAGAGGTCTGACGTTTTACTATGTAAAAATCTGCAAATCGACTGCATTAGACAACGTCTGCAAATAAACGCCTCTGTCAGTAGGCACGGTTCATTCTTTGTGATTTACCCCATTAAAATCTCCAAAATATTCATACAAGCTGACTGAGACGTCACATCTAGCACCTTTGCTATCCTCAAACCCTCTCATTTTTTAATTTTCCTTCCATTATTTTTCAATCTTGTAGGAACTTGCTTGATGATTAACAGTTGCGTGGTCAAAGAAGAAAAGGAGGCCAAAGGGCAAGTTACTAGCAAAGGGATTGCTGGTTTCATTTAGACTTTTCCGCACTGCGCTGCCCAGTAGCCGGCCCTCTGAGCAATGACTTTCATTCTGGCCGAGACAGCTGTGTCCACACAGGGTTCATTTGGTACAGATATTTTAATCCATCACTCCTACGTGACCCCCTTAAACATCCGCCCAACCGCGCTAACCTGCAGCTTTTCCCAGGGAACAGTGCAAGAAAATGTATCGAGTGCGGTGGTAGGACAAGTCTGTCCGTTTTTCAAAGTCGCAGCGTTTTGCAAAGTATCTTTTTGTATCAACTTTGGGTTCTTAGATTAAAATCAAGAATTTCGAAGACTATGTTTAATAGGTTTCGGAATGGAAAGGTAAAAATGTATAAAAAAATAAAGAAATAATAATATAAAATAAGTTGAGTTAAATGAGTTGACATTTTGTTTTTACAAACTGAGTCATAATTAATAATAATTAATTGTTTAAAAAAATAAGTGTTAACAGTGTAAGGTGAGACGCTTTTTTGGCTTTTCATAAAGTGTTTTTTCAGTGGAAAGTGGACTAGCGGAAAGAAAACATCCAAAATACACTTTTAACTGTATCTTTAAGAGCACTTGATCTATTTGCGTCGGTAGATTTCAATTACAGTGTATATCTTTAAAGGCTGTTTTCTCAAAATGAGTTTTTCTTCCTACATTGAGCCTTCCTACATATATATGTGTATATATATATGTGTATATGTGTGTATATATATATATATATATATGTAACAAGAATTTTTTATCTGTCTCAGATTTTTGTTCTATACATTTATGCAAATTAGTGCATATTTAATTAGATAATGCCTCATTTGCATATTTAAACATAACATTTCAGAAAGCTTGTAATACAAAAAATATTTGCAGTTATTAATGTAATCAATCAACTGGTGAAGTATGGTGATATCTATTAGTTTTTATTTTTTTTACCCTAATTACCTGGGGTGTCTTGCCTTAGTAATAATATATAGTACTACAAATAATTCCAGTACTAAAAGAATCATTAATTGAGTCACTTAAGGAGATTAAGAACGTTATGATTCCCATTCGTGATGTTCGAATATAAAAGTAGGTTCTTTGCAAACAAACTGCAATAAACTAATATTTATAATATATACTAAACCCAATACGCCGGGACTTTCAAACTTGCGTGTAGATGACGCGTTACGGCCCATCTCTCTATTCCTCGTGTTCCTTGTCTGTCTTTCCTCTCGGGAGAGCAGCAGTGGGCCAGCGTGTAACGGTATGAAAGCTTCTGCCAAAACATGCCTTTGAAGCCGAGTTCAGAGATACTAGCAGCAGCCCACCTCCCCCAAACCCCCTGCGCTCCACAAACAGACAGGCTGCCCTCAACAAAGGCTGTCAGAGATGTGAGATTTCTCTCCCTCCTCAAAGACGGCTTGCGAGGGATTCTCTGAATCTCTTTGTTTTGATGATATTTTGCAGCGAGACTCTCCCTTGAATAGCTATGTTTCCTCTTGTGAAGATTGTGACGTGCTATTTAAGGTGTCTGGCCTCTATCTTTTGTTTATTCCCTTGTCTTATTGAACACGATAGAAACGCGGTTCTTGTCACAGTCGTGTCTTTTATGACCTCATAATGACTAATGACAATGATATTAATGCAAACCGGCAAGCCAAAGAACGATTATGCCCTTTGTTCGTTAAAGGCGGTTTACATGTGTCTTGTAATCGGCCTTTGTGTTTGAAATCTTTGTGTTGTTGTCTCAGATAATAATACACCCCGTCTTTTCTTTTTATCATTATTCAGTCACGTTTATACATTTTGCTCAATGACATTTGAATGACAATGAATACTCCAGGTTTAAATGCAACAGTTGTGTTATAATAGAAAATAATAATAAAAAACTGAAAATTTGAATTACTATTATTATTATATAATTGTTTAAAAAATAAAGTTTACTTTTTACAACTTTTTTAAATTAAAGATTATTAATTCTTCTTTGTCTTCTAGTATTATATTGTTATAATTGTATCATTATTTAAAATAGTTTTTTTGTTGCAAACTGAGACATAATAATAATAATAATAATAATACTTATTAATACTTATTATTTAATAAAAAGTTGACTGTTTTACAACTGTTTTTACAAACTGAGTTTTCTTTACAAAAATCATAATTGTTATTATTCCTAATAATAATAATAATAATAATAGTAGTAGTAGTATTAATAATAATAATAATAATAATACTTATTATAATAATTATAATAATTGTTATTATGTTTTTTTTTATATTTGTTAAAAAAGTAGATTGTTTTATAACTGTTTTTACAAACTGAGTAGTAGTAGTAATAATAATAATAATTATTATTATTATTTTTATTATTTTTACAAAATATTATTATTATTATTATTATTATTATTATTATTTATTTTAAATAATTGTTAAAACAATTTGTGGACTGTTTTACAACTCATGAGTTGTTGTTGTTGTTGTTGTTATTATTATTGTTATTATTATTATTATTTATTTTAATTTGTATTTTTTTTGTGTGTAAATTCTTTTTTTTTAAATAAATTCTTTTATCTTCACCCTTTAACCTGGAATATTCATTTAAAGATAAAAATGTAAAGAGCTTGAGGAAAGGGCTCTATTTTCTGTGGAGATGATCAAATGATTTCTTTACTCGTCTTTTGAGGTGAATGACTCCACTATCACAGATGTATCTTGTTTCTCGTTGATGTGCAGTGTATGGAGCAATTCCCTTACATTCTTCATATTGGATTACCCCCGTAAACTACATGACATGCAGATTGACCATGATAAATCGACGGAGCATATGAAGAAGCGTGGAGTTTGTTTTAGCTAATCAGGTAAATTAGAACCATGATGCAGCAGCGGCAAAGCCCTGTAAGCAGGTGAGCAACTCCCTGTGGGAAAAGCCTTGGATGAGCCTGATAAACCTCCATGACTGATGCCCAAACTGATCAGGGTTATTATCCAAGTCAAAACCAAACAAGATATGTTGTGTTGGTTCACAGCATTTCCAGATGTTGCTGATCGTGGCAGTTGAGTAAATTAGATAAGCTAAGTTTTTATTTCATCATGATATAAGGCCTTCTTGAGAAGCGTGTTCTTTGGAGGCCACATTGCTGAAACCAAGGCATGTAATGGATTTTACATAATGAAGCTCTGAATCGTCAACTGCTGCTAGAGGCGAAGGACCGCCACAATGTGACACTTGTATTGATTAGTGATCAGAGCCCATAAAGAGCTTCAGAGAGACTGTGAGAGTGAAAGAAGATAAATGAGGCCCTGTTTGAAAGTAATTCAACACCAAATAGAATCTTTAGAATTTTGCGTTTGAACTTGTGGTAAATCTGTATATTTCTATGGCATCGCTGTCAAAGAGCAATTTGCTGGTGAAGTGAATTTACTTATTGCATTGTAATGTTTGAAGCGGATGTCATAATAAATGTCAGTGGACCAGGAAGATTTTATAACATGTGGTTCATTCTTAAATCCGTAAGATCTTGGGCCCTATCGTCCACCCGGTGCAATGCAGCGCCAGGTGCGACGCAAGTGTTTTTTGCGAGTTTCAGCCCGACGCAGTTATCATTTTCACGTCCTGCGCCACATTGTTTAAATAGCAAATGCATTTGCGCCCTTCTGTTCACCTATGCTGGTCTGAAAACGAGATATGTTCAGGCGCATTGTTGGCACGTTGCTATTTTTAGGAAACTGAAATAGACTGCGCCATTGACCAACTGAAACCTGGTCTAAAGTCAATGGCGCAGTATTTTTTTTGTTATTTAAAGGGCACATTAGTAATATGCGCCTATAGGCGGGTGCACTACGTGCGCACACTCTGCTTATTACACACACAGATGGTCTGCTTGCGTGCTTTAACCTCACGCACGAGCAGATCTGTTTCCTCACTAAAGAAGCGTTCAGCCTTTCCGCTTGCAAATTCCGCCATGTAAATAGCGAATCCGCCATGGCGCGAACACAATTGGCTTTTAAAGGGAATGGGAGATGAGACTCTGATTGGTTTATTGCACGTTACGCCCAAAATACACCCATTACTCATTAAGAGAATATGGACAACCCTTTCCGACCATTTTTCCCATCGTTAAAAACTAGCAGAAGTGGATTCAGACCGAAGTGTACTTGCACTGTTCGCTTTTGACCATGCGTTTAGATCTTTAAAATAGGGCCCCTTACCTTCATACTGTGGAAATACAAACCGGAAGACAGAACACAACTGCTTTGACATATAATGCTACAAGGATTGCTTAAGTCAATAGATTTTACTAATAGGCCTAAATATCTATCTGTAAAATAAATAAATAATGATAGTGCAAATATCAGGTGAAAATTGTAATTTTGACCCCGCTCCATAAAATAGTGGATTACGCAGTAAATATTCATCCGTGGCATTTAATACTTTGGTTGGTTTGACACGGAATGACCCAACAGAAAATTACAGTGGTTTGCATTGACCAAAATGCAAATTAGATGAAGAGGACTCCAGACTTCTTCATTTAACTTCAGTTGACTTTACTTTGACACTCATTGCTTTCATGTGATGGAACTAAATAGCGACTGACTGTTTTAATAAAAAAAAACTCTACCGAAAGATTTATTTCTTGTACTGTAAATCTGGACAGTTTGTCACACTTTTAAATTCTTGCTTTGAAGATACAAATGTTTTCTGCGCTTTCAAATCGATATAGCATTATTTTAGCTACTTCATACCTAGCTCTGGCCAGCGCATTGACTGACCATGTGAACTTTAGCCCTCAGCTGACATCATGCATTTCATTACAATGATTTAGATCAGCAAAGGGTCCAGTGCAAGACATGATTTACCAGAGTCCAATAAAAGCTGATAGACTACCAGGCACTGGGCCATTGTGTTAGAGGTCAGAGTGCACTTCATTAATGCAATAAGTGGGAGGTCCGTGCAAGCTGTAGCTTTTGTGGCACGTTCTCTGTTGTTTTGACTTGACTTTGCTTCCTTTTTTATCTTCACACTTGTGATGTGTCAGTTTTGTCCGGACAAAAATAACCCATTTAGTCCTGGTCCGCCTAGCGTTCACATTGGCATTTTAACACTGAACCTAAAGGCATAGGGATAGTTTCACAACCTGATTGGTCGGCTTTTATTACGTATATTTCGTGACGGAACTTACCGAACATCCAAAACAATGCTGTGTGCTGGGATAAATGCGCTCGCTGTATGTGCGTAGCCTACCTATGATTGTATTTTGAGCAGCTGAGAACTCGTGAAGAGCTTTTAAGATGTGTAAAGGAGTCAAAACAGCGGCAGGAATCCCTCCGTCACACACACAAATGAAGATCTGCTGCGTAGAGACGCGGTTCTGATGCCTGTACCGAACTGTGATGGGCAATATGAGAAAAATCAGGTATGCTTGAGCATTCTGTCCTTTTTAGGGTCTCATCTTCCTGTTTTTGGATCCTTTACATGTCTTTGGTCAGTGTTCCGTTCATATTTCATTTGAACCGCACCAGAGTTCGTTTGGTTCACACTTATTCAAATGAACCGCACTAACAGAGCAATCGCACCAGAGTTCGTTTTAATCAAACCAAACATGCCAAGTGTAAACACACCCTTCGTATCAATGATATACTTTTATAGTTTTTGTTACAATTCGATTTTATTGTTATATTTCCGGTTTTTCAATTTTGTTGTGTATTTTTTCCGTTTTTGTGTCATTTAAGCGTTTGATGCTAGGAAGTGGCTCCAAAAGGCACAATTTAAAGGACAAGCCAATTACCAGTCCAAACTCTTGATGCGGCCTTCAGCCTCCTTTTGAACAAACTGGCACGCTAAGTCAAAATCCTTGTTGTATCGTGGGAGTTGAAAACTTAGTCGAACAATAGACAAATGCCAGCCAGCAGCAAAACAGCAACTCGGTATAGCCGCCAAAGCGGGCGGAGTGCTCCGTCTAAGGGAGACTTATAACATGCGGGAGTGAGGATTAGAAGAAAAGGGCAGGCAAACGAAGGGGGGATAGATAATATGGAGAGAGCAGCTGTTCTAAAACTGGAGAGAAAGAAAGTGGGGAGAAGGAGGAGAGCAAGGGATCTGTGTTCTCCGCCGGGAGCCGAGGGCCAAGGGAAAGTGATTTCGTCCTTGCAGTTTCAATCCCAGGCCTTGGCGGAGTCTATCGGAAGCAATAGAAAGTAATAAATGAACGGGAAGTTTTTGCAATGACTGCACTCAAGAGTGCCAGAGTCCGAGTTTGTTGCTGAGGAAGACCTCAGCGTAGTTGCACATTGGAACTATTGCACGTGAGGGGAATTTTTATTGTAGAGGACTGCAATGAGCAGCCTGTGGTCTGAGTAAGAGTAAATAACTTTTAACCTAAAGTGGTAACCTGAGTAAAGCCGCTGCCATTGTGTCTCCCATGTTAAGTAGTCAAAACTCACTTGAAGATCAAGT
Organism: Rutilus rutilus; assembly: GCF_951802725.1. Lineage (NCBI taxonomy): Eukaryota > Metazoa > Chordata > Actinopteri > Cypriniformes > Leuciscidae > Rutilus > Rutilus rutilus. The sequence goes on along the minus strand of NC_140222.1, from coordinate 28,214,725 downwards.
GTACAAAAAAAAAATTGATGTTCAAACTCGTGAAGTGTTGTTTGCAACTAATTTTACTTAATTTGATGTATTTCAGAGTGAAATTGTAAATTGTTTGGTGTTATATACCGTACTAGAATGCTATTTAGCTAATGTTTAATATTTATCCAATAGTTACATCGGTGGGAAAAAATAGTTTCAGAGGCAATAAGCAAGTTGTATTTTGATTTTAAGACCACGCAGACAACCTTTTTTCTTTGGAATAACATATCAATAAAATGTGTTCAGCCGAGTGAAATTAATTATTGAAAAAGAAAAAAAATGTAGGGTTGAGCTTGGTTCAATCCATCGATAGTTGATTGGATGGAGGCAGATGTGAATGTGAGCCGTAAGATCAATAACATGCGTTTATAAAATAGACGGTGGATTTTCATTTCATGCCGACTTTTAGGACTGAAAACATGAATTATATAAGTAAATAAAGTTTTTTTATTTTTTTATTTCATGTTGGATTTTAACACTTCCTCCTATCCTATGTGTCTCAAAGTGACACTTATCAAAATTATTGTTTCTGTTTTCCGACCAGCCTGATATAGCAACAGTCACTCAGCCTATCACGTGCGTTTGGGGGCGAAACTTTTGACCAACCAGAAGAAGAACGGCAGAGTTTGGGAAACCTGTTTGAAAACGGTCATTATTTGTTTCAGTTCCATTTAGTGAAATTACACACTAAAGGCCTGTTCACACCGGGACGAATTTCGCGCGCGATATTCGCCGACGTTTAACGCCTCGTGACTAAACAAAGGGCGCCAATGTGAGTGTGCACACCGACGCGAAAAACGCCACGCGTAAAAGCGTCATTTTTAAAAAAAACGCCTCGGGTTCGTTTTTTTGGTTTGACGCGCCGCGTCAAAAACTATCCGACCAATGAGATTGGCGCTTTTGCTCACGTGTCTGGAGCTTCTGAAGTTACAGTAAAACACAACTTGGGGGCGCTCAAACACAAAACGGTCTTGCCGAGCACACATACAGGCGAAGAAGATAGCGTCTACACTGCTGGGAAGAAATAAGACGAGGAAGATGCAAGGCAAGATGAATGTAGAGCTGCTGGCCTCGTTGGTGTCGGAACATAAAGAACTATATGACAAACGCGACTACAAAAATCTTGATAAAAGAGAACTGTTATGGAGTGGTATTGCAGAGCAAATGGGCCTTGATGGTGAGTTTCATTTTAATTAATTGTCTTTCATGTACATAGGCTTGTAACTTTTTCCCACGAACGTTTGACAATCGCGCCATCTAATGTCAGGGAATGAATTTGCATGTTCACTCGGCTCATCGTCAGCGAAAATCGCTTGGGTGTGAACACAAAAAACGCGTTGAAAAACGCTGGCGAATAACGCACGCCGATATTCGTCCCGGTGTGTAAGGCCCTTTAAGCTACAACTAACCTTTTTTTGCAATTTTTAGGTTATGCATACTTTTAAAAGGACTGTTATAATGACCAATTACTCTGCAACAGTGGTTCAGCCAATAGTGTGAGTTTGGGGGTGTGACTTTTTTTTTTTTGACCAACCAGATTTGAGAAACCAGTTTGAAATTCCAATGGTAAAATTATACACTTCAGCTTCAACTAATCATTTGTAGTCATTTACAGGCTGTTTATACTTTTAGGAGGGCTGTTATGGTGACCTTAAAAAATTATAAAAGTTATATGAGATCCATCTTACACAAGTAACCAAAAACCTTTGCAGTTTATAAGGGCATCACAAATCATCAAGCCTTGAATGGAGTACCTTCAAAAGCAGCCCACTATTACCTTTTATTAACTTGTATTTCTCTCTGAAAACCTTTCACTAGGAACGCTTAAATGGTTCTACACACATGTAGGAAAAGTGCTTTATGAAAGAAACAGGACAGCAAAAGCTGACCCTTAGAAGAAAATTATGTGTGTGTCAAAAGATTATTCAGTAAGAACCCACCACAGGTTGACATGAATAAAGACTCCCACATTCAAAGTGCCAATCTTTGATAGATTCTCAGTTCAGATCCAAAACTAAAGTTCAGCCAAATTTGGTTGTTGTTTGTTTAAGAATTTTTTTTTAGGTTTACTTGAAGACAACATGAATTCAAAATGTACCCTATTCATTTTCATAAAGGGATAGCTCACCCAAGAATAAAAATTCTGTCATCATTTCCTCACCCTCGTGTCATTTCAGTTAAACCTTATAAGACTTTTTCCTTTGTGGAAATTAAAGTGAGAAGGAACTAAAACTTTCAGGCTACAAAACTTAAAAGTACAATAAATGTTTCAGTAAACTGATTTGAATGACTTGTCTGTTATGTTACAAGTCTTTTGAAACCAAGCAGTGGTTTTGTGAGATAAACAGACCATAATTGAAGTCGTTACTGATAATCTTTGTCTCCAGTGAGCTGTTAACAATTCCTAGTATTTTTGTGCATGATTCATCACCTGAAATGATTTTTCTGCTAACTTTGCATGCTGTTCAAATTGTGAATTGTGGCAGATAAAATGAAGCCCGCTTCATGTTAATATTCAGTGCACATGAGAACTGCATAATAAAAAATCATGTCATGTTGACTTTAACTCATTCCCCGCCATTGAGGGAAATTTCCGGCTTTCCATATTTTCACTGTTATACGGTAGGGGGCGCTATTACACATCTTCTGAAAGAGTACTGAATCTCCAGATCAAAACACAGGTGAAGAAGCAGAAACAAGCGATATCATATGTAAGCAGATACTTATGTAAAATAACGTGATCATCAACATTAAACAGCATATACATCAAAACTGCCTAATGTTACTGAGTGAATTGTCGACCCAGGATGAGCTATAGGACTGTGAAGCTTTGAGGGTGTTGATGGACTCGATCTACTCCATCTATGTTTTGATCATCGTTCTGAATCCGATCTGGATGTAGTCTTTGGCAAAAATCGTGATTTTTCTCAGCCTTTTGCTCAAAATGTTGCTTTTTTAAATGAAACTTACCCACATTCAAGTGTTGAAAAAAAGAAGAAGAATGGATTAAGCTATAAAACGTGTTTTTTTGTTTAAAATCAGAGTCTCTGTTCTTTCGACATTGCATGTTCAGGTATTCATACAACAAAATATCCTGGGGGCTATGAAACTTGTGAAAATGATTAAAAATGCTGCCGTTGGCTGGAGACTTTTTCGAAAACGCTGGCGGGGAAAGAGTTAAGAGGTCAGTTTCTAGCAGGGGCTGGATTACAATTCTAATTTTCTAAGTTAAGAATAAAGTTAATAATATTTAGTATTCCTAAAAACATGTTGTTTTTAAGATTGTTTCTAAAGACTAAACTTAAGAACAATTTGAATTCCAGACAAGAATGTTCTTAAAAAAATGTAAATTTCCTGATTTTTATGGAATTTATTGGGTTGTTTCAAATATTAAGCATTACAACATAACACTAGTTAGAACTCCCATCAAGCTAATTGCAATGAAAATAGTATGCACGCATATTATGATTATTACGGTAATCTGCAGGCAGCGCAAGAAGACAATAGGCTTGTTCGACTTGAACCGGCGCTGCACAGACCGATCGGTGAATGACATCAAAATACCGCGAGAGCGAATAGAGTGCAGACGGCTCCTTATGCTTTTGAATTGCACTCGCGGTACTTTGATGTCATAAACCGATTGGTCTGTAAAGACCTGCAAGACTTCAAGTTACGCCCACTTCAAGTTACGCCCCTTCAAGTTACGCCCACTTCAAGTTACACGCCCTTCAAGTTATGCCCCTTCAAGTTACACGCACTTCAAGTTACACGCCTTCAAGTTACGCCCCTTCAAGTTACGCCCCTTCAAGTTACACGCACTTCAAGTTACCCCCCTTCAAGTTACCCCCCTTCAAGTTACGCCCCTTCAAGTTACGCCCCTTCAAGTTACGCCCCTTCAAGTTACCCCCCTTATGTTACCCCCCTTCAAGTTACACGCCCTTCAAGTTACACGCCCTTCAAGTTACACCCCTTCAAGTTACACGCACTTCAAGTTACCCCCCTTCATGTTACCCCCCTTCAAGTTACACGCACTTCAAGTTACACGCACTTCAAGTTACGCCCCTTCAAGTTACACGCACTTCAAGTTACGCCCCTTCAAGTTACGCCCCTTCAAGTTACGCCCCTTCAAGTTACACGCCTTCAAGTTACGCCCCTTCAAGTTACGCCCCTTCAAGTAATGCCCCTTCAAGTTACCCCCCTTCAAGTTACGCCCCTTCAAGTTACCCCCCTTATGTTACCCCCCTTCAAGTTACACGCCCTTCAAGTTACGCCCCTTCAAGTTACACGCACTTCAAGTTACCCCCTTCATGTTACCCCCCTTCAAGTTACACGCACTTCAAGTTACGCCCCTTCAAGTTACGCCCCTTCAAGTTACACCCCTTCATGTTACCCCCCTTCAAGTTACACGCCCTTCAAGTTACACGCCCTTCAAGTTACGCCCCTTCAAGTTATGCCCCTTCAAGTTACACGCCCTTCAAGTTAGGCCCCTTCAAGTTACGCCCCTTCAAGTTACGCCCCTTCAAGTTACACCCCTTCATGTTACCCCCCTTCAAGTTACACGCCCTTCAAGTTACGCCCCTTCAAGTTACGCCCCTTCAAGTTACACGCCCTTCAAGTTAGGCCCCTTCAAGTTACACGCCCTTCAAGTTACGCCCCTTCAAGTTACACGCCCTTCAAGTTACACGCCCTTCAAGTTACACCCCTTCAAGTTACACGCACTTCAAGTTACCCCCCTTCATGTTACCCCCCTTCAAGTTACACGCACTTCAAGTTACACGCACTTCAAGTTACGCCCCTTCAAGTTACACGCACTTCAAGTTACGCCCCTTCAAGTTACGCCCCTTCAAGTTACGCCCCTTCAAGTTACACGCCTTCAAGTTACGCCCCTTCAAGTTACGCCCCTTCAAGTAATGCCCCTTCAAGTTACCCCCCTTCAAGTTACGCCCCTTCAAGTTACCCCCCTTATGTTACCCCCCTTCAAGTTACACGCCCTTCAAGTTACACGCCCTTCAAGTTACGCCCCTTCAAGTTACACGCACTTCAAGTTACCCCCCTTCATGTTACCCCCCTTCAAGTTACACGCACTTCAAGTTACGCCCCTTCAAGTTACGCCCCTTCAAGTTACACCCCTTCAAGTTACACGCCCTTCAAGTTACACGCCCTTCAAGTTACGCCCCTTCAAGTTATGCCCCTTCAAGTTACACGCCCTTCAAGTTAGGCCCCTTCAAGTTACGCCCCTTCAAGTTACGCCCCTTCAAGTTACGCCCCTTCAAGTTACACCCCTTCATGTTACCCCCCTTCAAGTTACACGCCCTTCAAGTTACACGCCCTTCAAGTTACGCCCCTTCAAGTTACACGCCCTTCAAGTTAGGCCCCTTCAAGTTACACGCCCTTCAAGTTACGCCCCTTCAAGTTATGCCCCTTCAAGTTACACGCCCTTCAAGTTAGGCCCCTTCAAGTTACACCCACTTCAGGTTACGCCCACTTCAAGTTGATAACTGTTTTTTTCGACTTAAAGCAGCGCTGCACAGACTGGTCGGTGTATGACATCAAAGTAACGCAAGAGCGATTAGAGAACAGACAGTTCCGTATGGTTTTGAATTGCTCTCGCGGTACTTTGCTGTCATAAACCGATCGGTCTGTGCAGCGCCGGTTCAAGTTGAACAAGCCTTCAAGTTACACCCACTTCAGGTTACGCCCACTTCAAGTTGATAACTGTTTTTTTCGACTTAAAGCAGCGCTGCACAGACCGGTCGGTGTATGACATCAAAGTACCACGAGAGCGATTAGAGAACAGACAGTTCCGTATGCTTTTGAATCGCTCTCGCAAGAGTTTAACATAAACTGAACATACTAGAGTTGATTAAACTGACTCTTAACTGTTCAAGAACCGAAATGCTTGTTTTGGTATACAGTAAAGCAAGCTGCAATCTGCATTAGTGCAAGGGTACTGATAATGTATTGCAAGAAACCATATTGCAATGTATTGTTTTATCAATTATTCGTCCCACCTCAACTAGAGTCTGGAGCAAGCATTAATATATCCTTTTGGAATTGGGCTTCATTTCTTTTTTTGTTATCAATAATTTTAAACATATTTTTATGTCTTATTGTATGCCTGATTTGCTGATGATTACATTTTTTGACTGATATTGACTGCTGACTAATAGCACTCATGAACGGCTAAATGCACCACTGACAAACAAATCTTATGATACTTTTGAGACAATTGAACAGCAAGCACACCCATAACAAAATCTTTTAATTGAAAGGCAACACAATGAGGGGTTATGCAAACCCAGTCTAATATGTTCTGGGCTACTGCTGCAGCATTACATCCAGTAGAAAATCAGATCTCAGAAAGTGCCCCCAGCCACATAAAAACAGCAGAATCTAATCCTTGTAGTTTCCCCGTCTGTCCACATCCCCTGTAGGCTTCACAGTCTTTGTAGAGAGAATTGCATTGGATGCAACAGGAGATTAGATACGGAGTTCTATAGTTTTACATTCTTACAAACTCTATCCTAAGAATCCACGATTTTCGTGAATCCAGCCACAGTATAAATCTGGAAAGAGTCTCTTCTTTATGGACGGTGCAAGTGGGCGGTCCTTACTTCAGTTTACTAGTTCCTGTTGCGTTTAATGAGCTCATTAATATTCACTGGAGCCATTTCGCCCCCTCCTCTTTAGCACCTAATTTTCAGCTTTGCACAGCTGTAGTTCATGTATTATTCAGTGTTAATTGCAACTTCGATAGTCATTAATAAAGACTTGTGTTCTTCCTTTGGAAGAGATGACGCACTCACTATGGAAGGCTGACTGTGTGTGTGTTGTGCCTCTGGTGCTGTGGATGATGATGATGATGGTGATTATTATTTTGGGTGAATGTGCATTGCTGCAGTGCTCAACAGCTGTGGCGAGAGGGCGGAATGTGTGCGCGCATGTGTGTGCACGTCCTCTATTAAAAACGGTATTGAAATATTTGTTTGCACGCCTCAATGGCATTTAATCTCCTGTTGTTCATCAGTTTCCACTTGATTTATTTCCTCACCTTTGCTTATTTATTGAATTTAATTACACACAAAGCCGAGGATGGCGGCTGCTTGTTTTTGCGAGTTTACGCGAGCAAAGTTCTTTCTTTTTCTTTTTTCTTTTTTCTTTTTTACACCTCCCTCCCCTCTCCCAATCTTCTCTCTCCTCCCAAAATCATTCATTGAAGACTTGGTAAATTTATGTAAAACTCCCTCTTGGTGGCAGCCAGGCTGAAACGGTGCCAAACGACTCGGGGTCTATGGCAGTCGGTGCCGTTCGGATAAAATATCACCCTGATAATTGTGTGTTAATCGTCCAGTGCGCGCACCCTTTCTCGTCCATACTGATGAGGCCCAGGGTTTGT